>NC_033799.1:52769997-52772043 GCF_001876935.1 Asparagus officinalis
GTCCCTCAGCGCCCCGAGCTCGACCACCGACCAGCCCTGCAGCGAGCTCCGCCCAGCTCTCCTCCCCGAGCTCCGCCGCCATGCCCAGGCCGCTCCTCGCCGGTGCCTGAACCCGACAGCAGCCCCCCCTCTCCTCTTGTCGACGCCTCACCGCCCGACGACCCCCCTGCGCTGCCACCCCTCTCGAGCTATCGTCGCCACGCCAAGCCAGCAGCCCATCGTTCCTACACGCACTCAGATCAGATCCCACCGTCAGCGTCGATCCTTTCGACGGACCCCGAGGCAAGATTCCGCTCTCCTTTTTCGTAGTTTGATTATTTACATTTTTTATGAATTATTTGCATAGTTTAATTGTGTCGTATTTATCTGCGTGGATTGTTTGATAAATAATAATTATTTACATAATGGATATATGATAAATGACATTTTTAGAATAATTATAAGGAATTAAAAGAATTTAGTTCGGCAAAAGAATCATTTTTAGATAATTATAATAATTTAAAAGAATTTATTTTGGAAAATGAATTAGTTTAGATTAATTGTTAAGCGAAATAATTTAAAATGAATTAAATTTAGAAAAAGATTATTTTCTGATTATGTAGCTGTTGTTTATGATTTATAATTCTTATTTTGATTATCTGAAATATTATGATATTATTACACATGATTAGTTGCATTGATTGATTGCTCCATGTTGTGATTGAGAATCATTAGGAGTTTATGACTATAGTGACCCATATTTTTATGTCTTGGATGATATCCCATTGTGATATGTATATTTTTATTATGAGTTTGTCTATTATATTCTTGCTATGTGTGATCAGGGACCTGTGACTTCGTATTGTATTTGTTTCTAGACGCTTAGCGTATTGGATTGAGAAGAAAAGAAAGGAAAAAAAAGATAGTGTATATTTCTTCTCAATCTAATACGTCGCGGGCTTGCTCGCGTCCTGATTCCCCGGTATTTTAGGAAGCGGGGCGTGACAGGTTTTTTTGGTGGCCCATGCAGGTCACGGTCCCAGTCCTCACTAGTAAGAATATAGTAGACAATTTAGATACATATCATATTTCATCCGTGAGACTATCCTTAAGCCCTTATCCTATTTTCTTGAAAGATTTCGTTTCGTCCCTACCTTATCACTTTTTGACTCCGGAACTTTTCACTATTTCTTATCTCGTAACTTTCCATTGTTTCTTGCTTCTTGTCTCATCCGCTTATGGATATCATTCTATATCTGACCTTAGGGTTCTTATTTTAATTCCGAGGACGGAATTTTTTTTAAGGGGGGTAGAATGTAAGGACCATGAATTTTCAATACTAGTTAAAATACTTTTCTGGTATTTTAAAATATTTAATTATGATTTTTAAAAGTGTATTTTTATTTTTATTTTTTTTGATTTCCTATAATTTCTATGATTTAAAAATCTGATTGTATAATTATTTAAATGATTTTGATATTTATAAATTTATTTTGTACTGTAAAAAAATTCTAGAATTAATTTGTTATGTTATCGGTACTATCCGTATTATTTTAAATAATATATTGTATTATTAATATTATTATAAATTATTTCATATAATACATGGTATTATTAATCACGTGTTTTTGGTATAATTTGTTGAATTATTCTACTATTACATATTTTCTGTCGTATTAGTATAACTAGTACGTTTTACTGTGTACGTAATTGTCCCATAATTATTTGATTTTAAATGTAAGTAAATATATTTTTATTATTAATTATTCTTGTTTAATTATATAATATGGGTATATTTCGACTATTTCGTATTAACTATTGTAATAGCTCAACATGTACGTTTTTGTTTGTAGGTAATTATTTCGTGATTAGTTTAATTTTTAAATACCCGTAATTATTTTATTTTAATTAATTTTCAAAACCCTAACCCAAACCTCTCTATATATATACTTTTCTTTTCGTTTTCGTTCTCCTGTTCACAAAAACGCGCCGCCCAAATTTCATTTTCTCTCTCCTCTTTCTTCTCTCTCTCCTTCTCTTCTTCCCCAAAACACCTAACCACATCCG
>NC_033799.1:52772354-52829374 GCF_001876935.1 Asparagus officinalis
GATCTCGCTGACCTGCCGCCACTCGAGCTCCGCCAGTCCCTCAGCGCCCCGAGCTCGACCGCCGACCAGCCCTGCAGCGAGCTCCGCCCAGCTCTCCTCCCCGAGCTCCGCCGCCATGCCCAGGCCGCTCCTCGCCGGTGCCTGAACCCGACAGCAGCCCCCCCTCTCCTCTTGTCGACGCCTCACCGCCCGACGACCCCCCTGCGCTGCCACCCCTCTCGAGCTGTCGTCGCCACGCCAAGCCAGCAGCCCATCGTTCCTACACGCACTCAGATCAGATCCCACCGTCAGCGTCGATCCGTTCGACGGACCCCGAGGCAAGATTCCGCTCTCCTGTTTCGTAGTTTGATTATTTACATTTTTTATGAATTATTTACATAGTTTAATTGTGTCGTATTTATCTGCGTGGATTGTTTGGTAAATAATATTGATTTACATAATGGATATGTGATAAATGACATTTTCAGAATAATTATAAGTTTAATTCGACAAAAGAATCATTTTTAGATAATTATAATAATTTAAAAGAATTTATTTTGGAAAATGAATTAGTTTAGATTAATTGTTAAGCAAAATAATTTTAAACGAATTAATTTAGAAAAGGATTATTTTTTGATTATGTAGCTGCTGTTTATGATTTATAATTCTTATTTTGATTATCTGAAATATTATGATATTATTACACATGATTAGTTGCATTGATTGATTGCTCCATGTTGTGATTGAGAATCATTAGGAGTTTATGACTATAGTGACCCGTATGACACAGTTAGGATCTAGAACATTGTGTGTAGTTGACTTGGAATTACGAGAATTAAGGTGAGAAGTTTTGGTCCATGTGAGCGGTTATGATTATTGATTGTTTTCCAGGCTCGCGCCAGTGCCTTGTTTCGGCCTGGGGTGGGTCTGAGGTATCGTGATATGTGATTGTTGATATATTTTCCAGGCTCGCACCAGCGTCTTGTTTCGGCCTGGGGTGGGTCTGAGGTAAGGTGATATCGAGATTATTATTTGTTTTCCAGGCTCGCGCCAGCGTCTTGTTTCGGCCTGGGGTGGGTCTGAGGAGCAGGGATATTGAGATTGTTGATTATTTGAGATGAGTGATGTGATAGTTAGTTACATGACCTCGATTCTTGGCTAAGTATGATTCTTGTGAGATGTAGGCTGGTTGTACTTCTTTTCATACATAGATCGGGTTAATATTTAATTATTTATAATTTGAGACATATGGTATATACATGAGGGTTTCCTTGTTTGGATTATTTCGCTCGACATACTACGTCTCGAGTTGTAGATTTTTAAGTATTAATTCCATCTATTGTATGACCTTATTGCTTGGATGATTATTCTGATCGCTAGCTGCATGATTTCGTTACCCGATTGATTTACGGATTCTTAGGATTATCATGTTTTGGTAGTGGATTGCATGTTGATTTTGTTGGATTACCAATTGTACGTTCTTTCGTCATTTCGGTTATCGTATCGTTTTTCGCATTGGATTTTCGTTGTTCTATTTTCTTTGTGGGGTCGGGTCTTGTCGTACGTCATGCACCTGACGTACACCTGTTTTCTCTGGTGTACATCAGACTTAGATGAAGAACAGGTTCACCTGGGAGATCATTAGGAGCCAGAGGATTCTTAGCAGGAGTGCCTTGCAGACGTAGCAGAAGAACAAGTTGAAGCTTAGTTATTCCTTCAGTTTACTTTGTAGCATTTCTTTTCTGCCGGATCATTGTATTTTACATTTCTCTAGTATTCTTTGTTCAGATATGTATAAGGGCATGTTTGACCCGTATTTTTATGTCTCGGATGATATTTCTTTTATGATATGGATTATTTCAGTTCTGGGTTGTTCATTATATTCTTGCTATTTGTGACCAGGGACCTGTACCTTCGCTTTATATTTCTTGACGCTTAGCGTATTAGATTGAGAAGACGGGGTCTAGCACTTATCTCTTCTCAGTCTAATACGTCGCGGGCTTGTTCACGTTCCGGTTCCTGTGTATTTTGGGAAGCGGGGCGTGACACCAGCAGAGTCCTAATTGATATTTCAGTGTCGTCATCGAAGAAATTGGTGAGGAATAAGTTTTCCATATCATTCCAACTATTAATGCTTCCAGGCTTGAGATGTCGGTACCAATCGAAAGCAGCCCCGCGAAGGGTGCCAATGAATGACCGGACCATCAAAGCTTCATTTCCAGAGATCACACCCAAATAAGACTTGATATAAATCAAGTGTTTGTTAGCCTTCTTGTTTTGATAATGTTTAACAAACAATTTATCACTAATGTTGTTTGTCTAGTATTTGTGTTTTCCTATGTATTGTAGACAAACAACGTAGTTGGAGGATGGATGGAATAGAGCTTCAATGATCATATCCAAAGGAGGTTGGCGGAATGTCGGTGAAGCCTTGCAATTCAAAGTTAAAGATCAAGTTCAAGCTTCATCCGCGAGATTACCAAGTAGAGCTTATTGAAGACCAATCAAGATTGGGTAATTTAGTTTAGGATTTATATTATGTGTGTTAGATACTCTAAGTTCAATATAATATACACACACGTATTTGGTTTCTATGTATATATATAGTTATATAAATACATGCATGGTTTTAGGTTTTCATGTTTTGGACATACTTGCAAAATACATGAGTTTTCACAAATGGATTTTTGTAACATGTTTGTTTTCATGTTTATAAACATTTCGTAAAGTTTCATCAAGTTTGGAATTGATTTGTTATGTTTAATGGAATTTACAAAATCATGTTTTTCGTTCGTGCATGTTCGTGCATGTTTTACAAAATAGATGAGTTTTCATAAATGGGAAGTGATATTCAAGAAATTCTTTCTTTGACATGTTTATATACATATTTAGAAACTTCCCTCAAAATTTTACTATTAGAAATGAGTTTAATTCATTTAGAAATGATAATGTTTCATCTACTTCTATTTCCTATACATGTATGCAAAATATTGAGTTGAGTCAAGTTAAACATCGCATATCTTGTTTAGATTCAACCTAAAAAACATGTATGGTAAACCATGATAAGCTTATGAACATGTGTGCTAAGTCTCATGCTACTACACCTAAACATATCACACATCATGCACACATGTATAGCAAAATTTATAAATGCACTATTTGTGGTCGTAAAGGCCATTTGTCTAAATTTTGCTATGATGCACATAAACCTATAAAATCAGCTTCTTCATCACACACACATGTACATGCACACACTCATAAAGTTCATCACAAGCATACTCATGTGTATAGATGTGATCATTGTGGTAGATTTGGTCATTTGACCAAATTTTGTTTTGATTTAAAGAAAGTTTCACATTTGCAAAACAATTTTAAAAGACCATCCATGTTTGCAAATGTTTCTAATGTTTCCCCGTGCACGACCGTTTGGTCAACATAAGCAAATGATTCCTTTCCATTGTACTTATTATAATCGGAAGGGTCATTTGAGTAATTTTTTTTATGACCGTGTTCGTGCACCATATGCACCTAAGAGGGTTCATAACTCTAGGGCTTTGAGCTTTATTGATAGGGGTCATGTCCCTAAACAATCCGGCACCAAAATTGCTTGGGTGTCAAAATAATTTTTAAACCAAGAATTTTAGTGTTTTTATTTTTCTCTTTCTTGGTTTTGAAAAATGCATTTTAAACTTTTATGAAAACAATTTCTTTTATTGGCTAAATTCTTTTGTTTTCATGATCATTGGTTTTGCTTTAATGAGAGGTTTGCATTTATATAACCCTCCGAGTTTATTGGGTGTTTATTCCCAAATCATGTTTACCGGATGCTAGAATGATTATATGGGTTAGAACAAGCTTTAGAGCTTGATATATTATTGCCTCTCTTGAAATTCTTTTGTTAAAGATTTTGTTTTGATTTGTTGCTTTGAATTCATTATATTTCACTTATATAATGATACTTATATGTTTGTGCTTATGGATCATCTATTCGTGCCTTATAATGTATTCCATATGTGATTTGATCAAATCCCACAAAGGAGATTCTATTTTTGATCAAACATGGGTTTTGGACTCAAATCTTGATTTATTATTTCTTTTGGTTTACTTATTTTCATTTGAAAACTTTTTGCATAACTCTCATGTTCCTCTTTTTTGATTTCATAAATCTACTATTATAGCATAACTCTCATGTTCCTCTTTTTTGATTTCATAAATCTACTATTATATATGTTTTTATGTTCTTTATGAGACACTATTTTCATATTGATGTTTTTATGTTCTTTATGAGACACTATTTTCATATTGGTATTTCTATATATGTTCTCATGTATGTGAGCAAAATTTTTAGCATATTCATGTATGCTTGCTCACATGTTTTACCTTGATCTTTATTGCATATATTCTATATGGCTTTTTGATAGGGGGAGTAATCCTTATATATTTCTATGTGTTATACTCACATATGCTTATTGATAGGGGGAGCTTTCGCTCTCTTATTCTTTTGTCCCCTTTTCTGATGCTGTCAAAGGGGGAGAAATATTGTGAGTATATAATTTTCCTTGTTTATATGCATGTGTATTATCTTGTATATGTTCATTTCCTTCATGCATATATTTCTTTTTGTAAATTGTTTGCCATCATCAAAAAGGGGAAGATTGTTGGCCTTCTTGTTTTGATGATGTTTAACAAACAATTTATCACTAATGTTGTTTGTCTAGTATTTGTGTTTTCCTATGTATTGTAGACAAACAACATAGTTGGAGGATGGATGGAATAGAGCTTCAATGATCATATCCAAAGGAGGTTGGCCGAATGTCAGTGAAGCCTTGCAATTCAAAGTTAAAGATCAAGTTCAAGCTTCATCCGCGAGATTACCAAGTAGAGCTTATTGAAGACCAATCAAGCTTGTGTAATTTAGTTTAGGATTTATATTATGTGTGTTAGATACTCTAAGCTCAATATAATATACACACACATATTTGGTTTCTATGTATATATATAGTTATATATATACATGCATGATTTTAGGTTTTCATGTTTTGGACATACTTGCAAAATATATGAGTTTACACAAATGGAAATTCAATTTGAGAATTTTTTTTCTAACATGTTTGTTTTCATGTTTATAAACATTTCGTAAAGTTTCATCAAGTTTGGAATTGATTTGTTATGTTTAATGGAATTTATAAAATCATGTTTTTCGTTCGTGCATGTTCGTGCATGTTTTACAAAACAGATGAGTTTTTATAAATGGGAAGTGATATTCAAGAAATTCTTTCTTTGACATGTTTATATACATGTTTAGAAACTTCCCTCAAAATTTTACTATTTTTAGAGTTGATTTACTGTGCCCAATTGATTTTACAAAATCGTATATGTTAACAGTTTTTCAGAAACTGTAAATTTGTGTTTAAATATTTATTTCTATCAACTGGGAAAATATTTTTCAGAAATTCTTTCTCTGACATGTTATTCTACATGTCTAGACCATTCCCACAAAATTTCATAATTTTTGGAGTTCATTTATTATTTTAAAGTGATTTTACAAAATAGCTGCGCACTGCTACAGTAACTCCGGTCGACCGGACCGGTCGACCGGAAATGTCTCTGGACGTTTCTCAGCTTTGCATATGCCTCTCGGTCGACCGTACCGGTCGACCGAAGTACTGTAGCAGCCGACCCTTGCTACAGTAATTGCTAGTTCTGTTTTTTGTTTATTTTAATATTTTGGAGGTGTTTTTCTTGGTTTTTGGACTTGTTTCATGAGCCTATATATACCCCATGCCCTCATACTTCTAAAGGTACTCAAGAAATATTTTAAACAAGTTTAAAGAGTTTTAAACAAGGGTTTAAGTTTGTTTAGAATCTTTTAAGCAATTGGGTGTTTGAGTTTGAGAATTCAATTCCACAAGAGCTTGAGGAGATCATCTATTAGAGTTTGAGCAATCAACTATTCTCCCTCCATCTCTTGTCATCTATTGAGAAGTTTTCTAAACTCAATCTAGCTTTATATTTCATATTGTTTGATTATCATTTTATTAAGCTAGTATTCATATTGAGTTTAGTTGATTTTATTTTCTCTATGTTTATACACACAACCATTTGAGCTTATTGTATTTACATTCATAGTATAATTAGGTTGTGTGATTGTGTAACTTAGAGAGTGAGCTTATAATTCGTTCTCATTCATCGTAGAGAACAAACACTTTGTATTGAGCCTAATTGTGAGGATTTACTTGTAATACACTTGTACACCGAGAGAAGTGTGTGGTGAGAGACGGGGTCGAATCCAAGAAGAGTGGCGTCGGTTGACGTGCCTAGGGAGAGGTTGTAACCGAGCACTTGAGGAGGAGGACACGGGCTAGGACCAACACTTAGTGTGTGAGGTGTGATTGCATAGTGATTGTATTGTGGGGTGTAAACGTTGTTCGGGTGAACGTAGAAAACCCGGTTGTGATAGTGGAGATCTCCTCGAGGTGAGGAGCGGAGACGTAGGTCGTGGGGACCGAACTCCGTAATCATATTGTTTGTTTGTGATTGCATTGACGCACTTACTTTTATGTTTATATCTTATATCGCCTTTGTATATTGCTTGTTGATTATATTGCCCACTATCTAGTTTAGATTGTTTACCCTTGAGCTTATATATCCTTGCACATACATTGCCTATATCTCTTTGTTAGGATATATCTTGTTGTTCATATTACTTATCCTAGCTCATATACATTGTTGTATTTCATACTTGCTAGGATAACTTATTAATTAATTTTAATTGGCATTAAATCAGATTAGATTAGCATAAGACCCTAATCACTGGACCCAAACGTTCTTTGACTAGAGCTTTACCTCGATCCTCGTGCAAAGGACCAATGCGATCTGTCATTGTGATCTTAAATTTTGACAGGTCAGGACTAACTCATACCTTCACTAGTGGTGTAGCGGATGTGGTTGTAGCAGACGAGCGAGGAGTAGACGTCGATGGAGTCGAAGGAGAGCCCTTGGGAAATAGCCTTTGTCTGAGACACATGCTTGTGTCTCGGATATGGCTTCCTTTTCCAAGACAACTGCTAGTGTCTCGGATAAGGTCTCTTTGTCAGAGACACTCGCAAGTGTCTCGGTTAAAGGAAGCATCCTACGATTCTGATTTTCGCACAAGTTCAGATTTTAGGGTCCAAACTTTGTGAATTCTCTGTGATTCTGTAGACACCATTTCCTTCTCCCCTTCTTGTGTTTGTTGCAAGAGGGAACGAGCACGAGCGGTGTTTGCATAATGCTTTTGAATGCGCTCTTTAAGGGTTGAACGGGATCTTTTGACGAGAACCCATTCCTCCGCCATTAACTTAGCAGAAATACGAGTGGTTTGTCATTGAGGCAACTGGACCACTCATTGTTTCCTTGACTCTAGATCCGCGTAATAGCGAACCCCGTCGACTTGTTCCAAAGCCTTAGCCATTTAACGAGCATAATGCTGACGTTGTCTTTGATGAGCCCTCTTAGTCAGTGCCGATGGACTTTGATTCAATGACTCCTTAACTGTAGAAGATCCATTGTGAACAGAAGTTCTGGCCTTGTTGATTACTGAAGAAGCGTTGTGAGAGGAAGCCTCAACAACAATTAGGCGAGAGTCTTCACCCGTAGCCTTCATTAGTGTTGAAGACTGGAAAACCTTCTTCGAAGATGAAATCTTCCTGCATTTACGAGGCAAAGAAGATCTTAAAGTTGAGGATGACAGATACTCCTCAAACTTTGCTTGGTCAAACTTGTATTCGACTGTGGATTCAACTGGTATCTTGATCGGCTACGACACGACGGTCTCTACAGTGAGACCATTGGCTCCCACTGTGGTCGCCAGCATATTTTCGTCGGAAACAAATTTCATTGTAGAATTCATTATAATTATTTATCGATTATAATGAATACAAAAGAGTGAGCCTTGTGCTTTGTAAAAACTACTCTTTACAACAAAATCAACTTAAGAGTGTTCCCTAGAAACACACACATGATCGTGTTGCATCGCTGCTTGTGTAGGATCTTTACCTGTGCCGAGGGTACGTTAGCTCATGGACGACCAAATCACAGATCTAGTTTGAACCGTGAAGAAGGCTTAGGGTCGATGTTTCGTTTTAGAAAAAAAGATAGAAGTGAATATCTTAGCAAAGTAAGATAAAACACTCTTCTCAAGATCAAGTCAAAGGTTAGATCTAGAGGAAATGTCGAAGGCTTCTCGGATGTGCTTGAAATTGATGAAGACTCTCTTTCGTGCTCATAATTCACCAAAGTGCTTAAGTTTCTTCTCTATCTGCCTTGGTATCCTCTCCTCCTCATCAGTAATGACCCTAGGAAGGTATTTATAACCTCTAAGAACCATAACTAAAGTCTGGAGTTGAAAAGAAGTTGTGTCGACGAACTTCTATTTTCGAGACACTCACAGCTGTCTCGGAAATAGAGCTCGTTTCCAGTCGTTTTGTAACTGCTTCAACCACATTTTAATGTTATTTTTAGTAGTTATTGGCTTTATTTTTGCTTGTAACGGCTCCCCCACATTTATGGATGATCCCCATCAGTTATGAAGCCACGTGGACCGCACAAAACTCAAGAAAACCATTGCCAAGTCCACTCTAATTTTCGAGATAGTTGCAAGTGTCTCGGAAACTATGTTATGTCTTTATAGGTTCCGAGATAGCCGCAAGTATTTCAAAAACTATGATTTACCTTCATAGTTCCCGAGATAGCCGCAACTGTCTCGGAAACTATAAGTCTTCTCATAATTTTTGAGACACGTTTTGTGCCTCGAAACTTATGTGATGCACTTATTAGGCATCTCTTGGTTGACCTTTGGCTTTGGATGATCCTTTATAACTTAGATAATGACGTTTATCACCTTCTCTTCATCTTGAGCTATGCGTGATACCTTATAGGCAATTTTTAACGCCTACAGTACAAAGTCAATATGCTAGTGGATCACATGTGTATGTGCACTTGCAATGTATCACAACTACAATTGATTTCTTATTCACATGTTGTCGTAGCTTGCTCTGATCTATAGGATGGTGTGAGGATTTCACATTATAAATTCGTCACAAATTGATATTCAACTTACAACTATCAACAAACGTACAAAGAGTGTTTTCGTCCACCATATGATAGTTGACATTGGTCACAAGATGGGCCACGGATATTACCTCCTTTGTATAAAAGATCAGCTGGGCGCCCTTGTTCGGTATGAATTAAAAATTCTATGGATGACGGTCGAGAAGGAATTAGAAGGAAAAATACGTGTAGTAGATGCGATCAACCGGGATACAACAAAAGCAGTTGTCTAGCTAGGATTAGGCATTGATTTTTAATGTTAATGTTTGTTCACATGTGACATTCGTATTTATAATATGTAGCGTTTTGTTCTATGTTTGAGATATAATTTTATTGTTTTATTTCTAATTAATCCTGGTTCACATTGCACATTCGTTTATTGTACATGTTAATCTTAGCTATATCTATTATGGATCCGGGACTGAGACATGACGATGTTTTGTACCTCCAGGCGAGTCATTGTTCAGATCTTATTGGCTCGGGACAGGTAAAACGTTTTTTTGTATATATAAAAATATTCCTTATTTTTGGCATTAAATTTAATTTTTCTCAATATACTTAATCAAGTTTGTTTAATGTGTAGCCCGTACCAGACATTACCATGGTCGATCATTCACAGAGTCATTTGGCTTGGGTCATTGAGGATGAGAGAGTACTAGAGTTGATAGCTCAAGCTGGGTTCCGGGAGTGTTCGGCAGTGCGATATATTAGGCTTGATTGGCCGCTTATCAGTGCACTTATTGAGAGGTGGAGACCAGAGTCCAACACCTTTCACGTGCATATAGGGGAGTGTACTATCACATTACAGGGCATAGCCGTCATACTTAGGCTCCGCATCGATGGCCCAGCAGTTACGGGCACCGATGACCATAATTGGGCTGAAGTATGTGCTAGGCTTCTTGGTCAGGTTCCCGACTTAAGGAGTGGTGTGATGAAGCTATCGTGGCTTCGTACGACATCTCAAGGAGATGTACCAGCTGATGCTTCCATTGAGACGCTTCAGTCTTATGCTCGTGTGTATATATTGCACATGATAAGGTGCATGCTATTTCTTGATGCGAGTAAGACTCTTGTACATGCACGATGGCTACCACTGCTAGAGGATTTTGGTGTATGCGGCGCACTATCATGGGGCAGTACGGTGTTGGCATACTTATATAGAGAATTGGGTAAGGTATCCTTGATGTGGAATAAAGACTTCAAGAGATGCTACACATTAATACAACTTTGGCCATGGGAGCGCATTCATATTAGACGACCTACTTTGCTTGTGCACCGTGACCTACAGGACCAGTTTCCTTTGGCATGCAAGTATTGTCCACACACTTTTATTCAAATTGAATTTGTACTCATATATTCTTTATGCCAAATAGGTATAACATGTGGTGCGCTAAGTACAAATCAGCGACGCGACATCGTGAGTTTTATCGTAATGAGCTTGATGGCCTCCAACACGAACAACTAAATATAAATTTCAAGTCGTTATGAATATTATAGTTTTGTTTGTTGATACTGATAAATGTTTTATCTTATTTCAGTTCAAGTGGACACCCTATTCACCGTCGGAGCTCGATATGCATACTCTTGCACCTATCTGTCGAGATAGCCCCGACTTGTAGAGAACCAGAGTTCTATGGATCTGTTGGGAGATTGTGTAGATGCATGTCCCCAACCATGTGCTACAACAACTTCTGCTCTCTCAGCATGTGCCGAATCCTGTCGAGCATATCGATCGTAGGCGACGACCTACATCACATCGTACGGACTGGCCGTACTCCGGGCAGCCTACATAGACAGGTGGATTCACAAGTGAGATTTCATACATGATATGAGAGACACAGTTGTTGACTATATCGCGTATATGCATTGGTATTGGGATGTCACACATAGATGGATCACGCATGACCCACATCCATCAGCTGGACACCTGCCACGGCCACCGACATATAGTTACATCCCTAGTGGGATGATCAAGAGAGATTATGTAAGTTTCTAAGCTAAATTAAAACAATAAATTTTTATTAAGATGTTATTTGCTAAATTGTGTATATATTGTTTAACTCACAGGTTCGTACTTTTGATAACATTGAAGCTGAGATTGATGAGCACATGCTTGAGATTCAGGATCTGGCAGCGTTAGGGGTCTTCAACAGGATCAAGCAGATAATAGCACATGTCTTTCATAAGACTCATGTCGACGAGTTTGTAGGCCATGAGCACAGGTCTCGATCATTTGGGCAAATGTACACGCGACGATGTAGGCCACGTGACGATGACGATGAAACCAACACTTCGCATGTTGATGGAGCTGGTACTTTTCAGCCTCATACACAATCAGATACTCAGATAATCGAGGCTCATTAGCAGGGATGCAGGGGTGGGGAAGAGCGAGAGGAAGGAGGAAGAGAGGGAGAGGAAGGAGAGGAGGAATTTTGGGTTGTATGTGATCTTATTTTGTTGAAATTTGTAACTTTTATGATTTTTTTAAATACTATACTTTTGTGGATCAATTATTGTTTATACATGTGATCTTCGTGAGTATTGTTTGATTCATGTTTAATTCGTGGCTGAATTTTAAGAATATTGTTGTAATTCAGTGTATATGAGATCGATTATTGTTCACAGGTGTATTTTCGTGATTATTGTTTGATTCAGTATATATTGTTTGATTCATGTAAATCGATTGATTCATGACGAAAATTTCATGTATATTTTGGGTTGTATGTGTAACTTTTGTGATTACGTTGTGTATATAAAAAACATGCACAACCTGCTGTGCGTGTTTTTTAAAACAAGCAACTTCACGGGACTTTAAGTCCCGTGAAGTTACAGTTCTTATTTTCCAGAGCCGCGATTCTCCGAAAAATGAGCCTGAAACTTCATGGGACTTCAACTTCAAGTCCCGTGAAGTTTCAGCACTAAAACAAAACTTCACGGGACTTTATTTTTTGAACTTTAGCAGCGTAACAAAATGACTGCTAAAATTCACGGGACTTGAAGTCCCGTGAAGTTTGAGAACTTGTTTCGCCAAAACCGACATGGTTCCAGTGCTGAAACCAGGTTGGTTTTGATAAATAAACTTGAAAGAGGTCGTTTTTGAGGAATAAGTTTACAAATAGGGCTATTTTTTTTTGAAAATTTGTCCTAAAATTAACCTAACAAATATCTTAATGTTTTATCGAAGTGCAAATATCAATATTCAATACATTCCCTCGTAAGAACTGACCTGTTTGTAAAAGTAAGGTTCACCGACCAAACATGAGTTGGACTCGGCATCCACCAACATCAAAAACCCCAAAAATTAATTAAATTGAAAATCGACATAATGACGGGACTCTGACGAATTTTTAATAGAAAATAAAGTACTGCATGATGTGGTACCTTTGCCCTTTGCGACTGGCACGCAAAGTGAGTCGGTCCCTTCTTCAACCTCCTCGCCCTCCACCCCCATCAAAAACTAGGGTTAGGCTTTCTCAAATCCAACCAAATTCCAAAGCCCTAGACCCTAAATTCCTCTGCTATTCTTTCTATTCAATGGCCATCATCGGCGACGCCCTCCGGCAAGCGTTCATGCCGAAGCGCGAGTACGAGAGCCTCCGAGAGGAGCAGAAGGCTTGGGGCCGCCTCCAGAGGCTCGTTCTCGATCCGTTCTCCCGCGCGCGATCTCTCTTGTATCGCCGTCGTCGTCGCTGTTGTACGGGAGCCTACGCCATTGTTCCCTGGGGATCCGAGCCGCAGGGCCGTTCTGTAGAGATCGGAGGATCCAGGCGCTGAGGTTGGGGAATGTGACCGTGGATGTCGCTGCTGCTGCTGATTCGTATCATGGGGCGTTTTATTTGACTGATGAGGAGGCTGCTGATTATTATTGGATGGTGGTGTTCCTGCCATCGGCTATTGTGTTTTTGGTGTCAAGTGCATATCTATTCTCTGGTGAGCATTTAAGAGTTTGGTAATTGCATTGGAGATTTCATTTTTCGATTTGGACATAATTTACTGAACAGAACGCTTAGCAGTAAAATTGGAATTTTCAGAAATATGGTATCTGTGCGCAAATGAGGCTGCTAACTGTAATGAATGAACTGATGTGATTTTCTTCTGGTTTATTGGCGTACATCATGTTCAGAGGTTGGCGAGATTTATGCCAATCTTGTAATCCCTCCTAAGGTCTAGAATTATAACTAGTATAGGAGGTCCTCTTCCCGGTTGCTTGAGATTAAGTTTTATGATTATAAAAGGTAGACCTACCAAATTGCCAGTTGGCCCTCTTAGGGTCTACTGTAAGGGCCTCTTGAGTTTATGCGTGCCTGGTTCCAGATGTACAGACTGATGCTACGATGAAAAGTAGTTATAAAATGCTAGCTTGCTACTTTCTTGATATATTTGATATTGATTTTCCATGATCTCTGTTAATGGATAGACATAAGGACTGCTAGTAGTTCTAGTACATACTTATCTAAATGAGAGTGTGTGGAGTAAATTGATGCAGTATTTCTGTTGCCATACAATCCCTCTTGAATAGAGGTATCTTCTCTCTAGACGCTATTGAGCAACTAAGACAATCTTGTTCTTTCTTAAAATACTCACTGATTCTAGCTCAAAATTTTTCTCTGGTTCTTACCTTGTGTTCATATGGATTGAATGCATCTAATAAGTAAGCTAGGATGACTTTGTTATTAATTGCATTGGTGCTTTAATTTTTTATTTTGCTTGTGATTTACCTAGAAGAAAGTCGGTTCCTTTTCATGAACTAAACAGTAGGAAGTGGATCTCTCTGACATTTGATGTCTGTATCCAGATGTCTCAAATTGAATTTGTTAATTTGAGTAATATGACTACGTCCTGAAATATAATGAACCTACCAAAGTAGTAAATTTGAGTCAAAAAATTCCATATTGTTTATTTTCTTTTTCAACTACTAAATGAGAGAAATGGAGATGCTTAACTTTCACAATATGACTGCATTGTGATAATAAAGGATATATACACAGGAATTGGAGAAGCAGTAATGAAGCCAATGACGAACACCCCTCTTGTTCGTCTACCTCCTATCATAGAGAGACCTCCATCGCGGAAGATAACATAGACATCTTTTCTCTTCTCAGGTTATCGAGCTTAGAAAATGAACAGAGCAAGAGGGTCTGCCCCCCTTATCCTTCACTAAATTGTCATTGTGTTACTTTTCAGCTACAGTTTTTCTTAAAGTGGCAAAGTTCCCATCCTTCATGATAACTTAAAAAGCAGTTTACGTTGCCCCTCTCTAAATGATGAGGGCATCATCTTTTAAATAAATTTATTTTCAAGGAGATAACTGATTAATATTTTTGTATGCTCCTCCAAGCTAATGGTTTTCACTGCGTTGGTGCTTTGACCATTGGATCTGAACATGATTTACCCAGTAGAGAAAATCAGTTATTTGATTTTGAAGACATTTGATGTTTCATGGTTGTACACAAATAGCATGAATTGGATTTGCTAATTTGAGTAATACAAACATAAAGGAGTAGTATAGATAAGTTGAAAGATGCCATATTGTTCATAACTTCATTTTGTCTTTAACTACTAAATGAGAGAAACTGAGTTGCTCACCTTGCACGATATGACTGCAATCATCAAGGTTATATGGCACAAAACATTGAGAAGAAGAAAAGTGCCTATGACCAACACTCCTCTTGTAATTCCTGTAATTCCTGTTATAGAGTCCTCTATCAAGAGTGATAATAACTTTTCTCTTATCAGATTATCAGGTTAGAACTTAAGAAGATTGAGGTGATTTGGCTTCTTTATTCTTAACTAACTTGCTTTTTTTATTTGTTAGATAATAATTTTCTTAAGGTGAGTTTTTTCCTTGATATCCCAGAAACGGTTTTGGGTTACTCTTTAGATGACGAGGGCATCATCTTTTAGATGGATTATTTTTTAAGCGAACAATCAATAAAATATATTGTTTTACATGCTGTGAAGGATCTCTTGAGCTAAGGGATATTATGCTATTATTAGTTCAAGTGGATGTGACAAAGACAATTGTCCAATTATCCCTCTTTTTGGGATTAATAGTATTAAGGCTTCCGGGTTGGATTCATGGATTAAACTAGATTTTTTGACAATTTGAGCTAGCATTCTTTTGGATTAGATTAGGATTTGAAAAATATAGTGTAACATTAAATTAATAAAACTTATTAAGAAAAGTAATTGTCATTAAGTAATAAATTGTTTATATGACAATTACTAAAATAATAGACATAGATGATTTGTCCAACTTAATTATTTCGATGTGCTCAGTTTCTAACCCAATAATCTGGTCAGGGAAGAAACTATTTATGATTATCCTTCTTGGTAAGTATCTTTGATAGGAACGATCAGAGGCGTGGCCGTTATTTGCTCCTTTGCTTCTTCAAGTGAAACATACTCGATGCGGTGTTAGTTCATGAAATGATGGTGATGAACGATAGGATGATCAATGCGAGTAAAATTTTAACTTCATGTTGTCAAGACGTACCACAAAGTCGTCCACACTTCAATATGTATCATCTAATTGGTGCTTTATATAGATCAGTACTAGTATCCCAGTGCACACGGTATGTGCATGACACAAAATGTGGAAGAGTGTCATAGTCGAATTGTTAAAAGTAATGAATGATTTGGCAGATTTTTTTGGATTTTTTGCCCAAGGTGTTAGGGCATTTCCATATTTTTTCCATGTGCAAAGGTATTTATATTCTTTCTCCAAGTGTGAGGGTATTTCCTTAGTATTCTGAGGTGTGGGGGAGTTTTCGCATTCTAAAAATGCGGCTCACGCAAACCTGAATAAGGGCTTCTCTTAATATATAGTAAGTATAGATCTCTATCCTGGTGATAGTGTCATTAAGTTAAAGAAAAAGGGATGTATGAAATCTTTGTTTTCTCACTTTAATCTCCCTTCTATTAGATTATTATAAAGTAATTCCTTCTTCTCTACAGAACGGTTTGAGGGACTATAGCCATTGAAAGAGAATCATGCATGAAGAAGGAAAGGAAAAAATGAAAGAAATTTAAGAGTTAATTCATAAGGTTTTAAATATCAGCCGATAATCTGACATTATCCCCGAGTTATCGGTTTTGGGAGCTTTTCGACAGGATAAATTGGAATTTAAATCAGTTATTGTTTTTTGGGGTTTATCGGTGATAATGCGACGATAAAGGTGATTATCGGCCAATATTAGCAGCTCTAAAAATCAGAATTATCGGGCCACACTATTAGGTTGTGATTTTGGGTAATGGGTAGTTTTTAACTTAACCTGAAACCCGATCCGACCCATTCTTTGTAATAAAACTTAAAACCCGATTTTGTAGCCCTAATTCTCCGTTCTCTCTCCCCTCATTTGTGCGGCTATGCCCACTGCCCTAATCCTCTGATCTCCGTTCCTCTTTGAACTCCGTCGACCTTGACGCTCACCTCCGTTAACTCCGACGCTCGCTTTCGCACCTCTTCGGATTCCGTTGACCTTAACGCTACCGACTTTGACCATTTGACGCTGCTCTCTCATCAATGTTAACTTCATCGACTTGACGATTTCGACCAACGCTGTGCTCTCTCCACTGACTCCATCATCAACTGATCGACTAGACGACGTTGACTGACGCTGAGCTCTCCATCGACGCTGAGTTCTCTCCATCGATGCCGAGCTGTCTCCATCGACGCCATCATCAACTATGACTTTGACAGTTCGACTTGGACTCGCCATCGATGCCACACTCTCAACACAACTTCTGAAGTTGTAGCAACAAATAATATTTTTTTCCTCTAGTTATTTAGTGAAGGTTGAGAGAATGAAAGAAGAGAGTCTGATTAGATTACAATTTGGGGTATTATATTATATATACATCATACGGTATATCATTCCGATAAATACTACTTAGCCCCAATATATTCTCGATTTTCGCTATCCGATAAGGATTTTGACCGTCCGATAAATCCCCGATAACCGATATGTAAAACCTTGTTAATTCGCCACAATTCCTCCAAGTTTGTTTTTCATGCACCATTACTAAGCCGATACCAGGTCATAGTTGTGTAGAATGGCTTTGAGTTCAAGTTATGCTATTGATCAAATTAGAGATTATAATAGAAATAATATAATACATTGACTGAAAAAATTGATGTCTTAAGCACTATTTGAGTTAACCTTTTTCGTGTGAGAATTCCGATCTTATGCAAATATTATTCGTGTGAGAATTCCGATCTTATGCAAATATTACAGACTTTTGTTGGTAAGTCCAACATTAAAGTAAAATCTAAAATTTCTATCTAATCCCCTCCTGAATTCCAATCTAAACGAGTTCAAAAAACAAACCTAATTAAAAAGTTAAACCTATTTGAGAAAATATTTAAACAAATAAATTCTAACAAATTTAACTCATATTGATCCTGCATAAATTGGAAGTGGTTTATCCTATATGTATGTGAAAGTTCAGTTTTCCAACATCTTACCACAATTTTTGCTGTATCTTACCACAAATTTTGCATCATAGAATCATACAAGTACGAAAAAGTGTAAGCTTTGCCTCGTGTTTATTGTGTGACCAACTGAAAGTTTTGTATTTCCTACATCATATAGTTTTCTACTAGATTGGAGTTATTCCTAGGCTAAAATAGCTTTACTTTGTGTCAGACACACACACACATAGACGAGTGGCTGGCATGAGGCTTTATCAAAATTGAGATGCGAGGACACTATCATATCAGTATATATGTGCATACCTATTTGTGAGCCATGAAAATTGTAGCTGCTGAAGTATTAGTAACTGAGTAATGTATCACATGCTCTGTGCAAAACTGTCGCTGTATCTCTCAGAAATGCGAAGCTGTATCAGATGTCAAGGTTTTAAATATCGGATATCGGAGAAATATCGGATGGCAAAAATTCATATCGGATTGCGGATATCGGGGAAATATCGAGGATATGTGGTAAATATCGGAATGCCATAATGAATGTTTGCATACATAGTATAATGCGTTAAAATGTAATCTCAACGTATGTAATAAAATTTTAGCATACAAAATATGAATAATATATGTTTAGGATCACTAATCAACCTTCTAAAACAAACAAAAGTGCAAAGCAACATTGCAATATTCGATCTGCTTTTTTAGGGCAAAATGTCATTTGATATAATGGGGAAATCTTGACATCTCGCCCAAAAATTCCAAACACGGTATATTATTTTGTAACAAGCTATATAAAAAGATATATTGGTCCACATATCGACTAATATATCGGTCATATCGGGGATTTATCACTCAAAATAACCAAAAAGCGGCAAAGGATATTTAAAGACCATATCGGTTGCGGCAAGCCCTGTAAAAGGATATATCGGGGGATATATCGGGCCATGTCAGGGATATTTAAAACAATGCCAGATGTATTAAGGCCATTTATGTTTATCTGTTTTAGATCAACTTAAATAGTAGGTAGTTCTATTTTATTTTCGACTCACTATTTAATATGCAGTTTTCATTTAGGAAAAGGTCTAGGCAACAATTGATGGATGGATCCCGTGTTTACAGTGAATTGTAATTGTAAGTCAATTAAGGATTTTTATTTTTATTTCCTTCTCTTTCCAGCCTTTTTCTTTTCACTTTTTTTGTCTTAGTTCTATATATAAATGTGTCAGCATGTCATCTCCAAGTTTTTCAGTTCAATGTTGTCAACCCAACCCTGAAATAAAGTATCCACTCACATGGACGCTGGACATGGCCTAGTGAGATTTTCCTTCCATCACTGGAAGGTTGGTTCCTGGTGAAGAGGGAAGAATGCACCATCTATGGGATTGCTTTTTTGCTTCCTTTTGAGTTCTATATAAGTTTCAGAAGAGAGTCTGGTGGCATTTGAATCCAACACCAAAGTGTGCTTGCGTGTCAAATGGTGACTTTCAGTAGTTAATAGGGTAAAAATATGATCATTGTGCAATCAGTTTTCTTCCATTCTTTCAGATTCATACTTTCATTTATGCTAACCAAGAACCAAGTGCAGTTTGAGCTGTCAAATACTGTCACCTGGTCTAGGCAATTGTTGTCCGGAAGTTCTGGTTATACAATTGTTTAATATTTTCTTTACAGTAATCCTTGAAATATTTGGTTTTATGAAACCATTCTCCTTTTGTTATGATGTTTAATGATTTATTGAAATCTTATTTTCATTCTGATTGGGTTAATAGTTTTTTATAGCTAAAATTTGCCTTTTTATATATGGCTTAACTGTTGTCACAGGAATGATTGTTGCATACTCTGCTCCAATGAGACACCCGAGTCTCAAGGTTGTTGAGAACAATTTCTGTGCATCAAAAAGAGGTACATGCTGTTCCATTCGGACTCTTTTTGTTATTTTTTTGTTGCTAAAAGTAATTGTAACTTGTAAAATTCTTGCCAATAAATATTTCCTTAGGTCATTAGTATTTTTACCTTTGCTCTTATACAGAGAGTATGGCAAAATGCTGAGTTTGATGATGTACAAAACCTGCATAGATTCATAGGTTTCACGTGATGTATCTGTAGGAGAAAGTTGAGTTGACTAATTGTTACGGTTAAATAAGCTTAGTTATACTAGTGGTTGCTTTGAACTGGACTTAGTAGTTAATACAACATACTTGTTGGTTCATTTCTACAACACGATACCTGCCAGGGTTGGTGTGATAGTTTTATGTAGAAGCTTGTCGGAAGTAGAGCCTATGGTTATTGCTTAGTTGATGGGTTCCGGTATGAAGATATTGAATTACTGCTACCATTTGGGATTTTGATAATTCAGATTCAATTAGAAATATCTGTAGGACCTGTTTAAAATGAGTTCTTAGTTTTTAAATTCACTTAAGCATATATTCCTTGGAAGCAAGATCCTTTTCCTATAAAAGAGCAACTAGAACTTTCAAGTTTGCTAGTTTTTGTAATGTTTTTTTGAAGTTTCTTTTGGTCCTTTGTTTTACTACTTACTTCTGAACAATATCATCATTTCTTTTCTAAGCTTAAATCATTTTCCCTTGCGTATCTTTTGGTACTAAAGCTTCAACTTTGATCAAATAACTTGAGAACTCCTCCTAGTTTCTCATTCTTTCCCCTCTACCTTCTGCACCTTTACCTTCGCTAATATCAGCATTTCACAATTCCAGAATATTGATAATTTCTACTATGACCTTTTCCAGTTTCCTAACCACTATCTTGTCTCTTTCTTCTCTACCTTTATCTTTCTGCATCTGAATTGGCTCTGATACCATGTTATGATGAAAAAGTGACTGATACCATGTTATGATGAAAAAGTGACTTATTGTACACAATGGGGATTTATTTACAGCGGAGCAAATATGATTCAATTACATATTTTTTAAGGCAAAATTACTAGATTGGTATATTTTGTTCATCCTATGTACCAAGTTGGTAGAAAATACGTACCAAGTAGGTATATTTTCTTACAGTGGCAACGATAAGATATATTTTGTAGGCCATAGTGACAAGTAACCCGATTTTTTAGCCGGAGCAAAATTCCTACATGATCATGTGACTCGTCACATGCATCCTACGTAGCTTAAATTGGCTTACATGGCTAAGGGTTAGCAAGATCTAAGTAACGGTTATTATAAAAAAAATATTAACCCAAGTTATCATTCCCATTGAGCCCTTGTTTACTTCCTGTGCTCATGCTTCTTGAAACTAACCTTATGCTGTTAGAGCTTGATGTTGAAGAATCCATCTCCAATATTAGTTGCTCCAATCCAATTTAACCCTAGGAGGAAGAAGATCATCCCATTGAGCCCTTGTTTACTTCCTGCGCTCATGCTTGAAACTAACCTTATGTTGCTATAGCTTGATGTTGAAGAATCCATCTCCAATATTAGTTGCTCCAATCCAATTTAACCCTAGGAGGAAGAAGATCACCCCTAATTTGGGGAAAGAACCCTTCGGCTTATATGAATGAGCCCAGTTACTTGCCTCGTTGGAAGCCACATAGGACATACATGATGTGTCACACGAATGTGTCACATGACATGATCTTATCGGAATTTTTCTCCTGCCAAAAAATAGGGTTACCTGTCTCCATGGCCCACAAAATATACCTTATTGTCGCTGGAGTTAGAAAATATACCAACTTTATATATAGGGTCAACAAAATATACTGATATGATTATTTTGCCTTTTTTATGTTTGACTAAAAGAACTTTTTTTTAATATATAACAACTCTAATAGGTATAAAATGCATACTACCTATATAATCATTATGGGTTCACACCTCTTTTGTGCATGAATCTTGTTTGATTATGAATAAGGCTGATTTGAGTCTATAGATATAAGTGTCACTTATGATCATGCTCCACCATATGGAGATATGTTCCTAACGTGAAACAGTCCTTAAATTGCCTCAGAGCTAATACAAAGTATTGTGTTGAATAGAGGATGTATATAATAGAGTCTATAGACATCTGGATGGGCTCAGACCTCTATAGTTGTGCAAACCCTTTTTATTATAGAGTAGGTTGATTGAGTGTATAGGTTAACAGGCCAATATTGACTAGTCAGTTTTATGCTTCTAGAGTTCTCATGTTGGCAATGATATCTCCATATAGTTTAGCATGCTCATGGATAACAACGGTATAGCCAATGAAAACTATTATTCTGAATACATGATGCATGCACATGCATAAACAAGTAGCCATGTCATTTCCCTGTGTGGTATATTTTGATGGTGTGCCACAATACCTTGTTGTGTTATATCTGCCGTGTGTGTCTGTGAGTGTGCTTCGTGAAAACTTAGTTACGTCATTGAAATCAGTTTAAAGTTGATTTTTTATTTGAATATTATCCACCCAAGTGAGCTGAGCTGTCTATACCTCTATTATCAGGATTTTAACTGAGAAACCACAATAAAAGTCAAAATTTTGTTAATGTATCCCCTTGTACTATAATTTGAATTCGCAAGTTCTGTTGAGAGTAGATAAGTGGGGATGACTGTTCTAGCTATATTAAATGTGTGAAGAATGTGAGCTACTTATCTGGATTTATTTGAATTATTTAGTTAGTTAGGATTAGATAAGGATATCTTTTGTTTCTATCAAATGGTATTTAGGGGGTGCTATTTGTTTGAGATTGTTAGTTTGGACATTTTAAGGTTTTTAGTTTATGTGTAAGCAGTTTGGAACTAAGATTCAGATTTGAGTTTGAGCCTTTGAGATGTTATTTGTTATCTAGGATTGGGACTTGGACTAGGATTACAAAGTTCAAATCTCTATATATATATATTATATATATATATATATTATATATATATATATATATCTATATTATATATTATATATATATAGCCAATATGCGTATGCTGAGTACCAAGCCACAAAAAGTTCTTGCTGTAGTGATGTGTCACACTCCCTCCACTCATTCAAATATTGGACAACATTCACATGGGTTTAGTT
This sequence comes from Asparagus officinalis, assembly GCF_001876935.1. Classification (NCBI taxonomy): domain Eukaryota; kingdom Viridiplantae; phylum Streptophyta; class Magnoliopsida; order Asparagales; family Asparagaceae; genus Asparagus; species Asparagus officinalis. Next base: position 52,794,856 of record NC_033799.1, read on the forward strand.
GAAGGGATGAGGATGTGACACATCACTACAGCACAAAATTTGTGCTTCGGCTTACCAAGCGATACCATTTTTCTCATTATACTAATATATATATATATCATATATATAGTATATATATTATATTATATATATTATATATATATATATATTATATATATAATATAAGAAGCGGATACTCCCACAAGTTTCCAAACGCATGCTGCTGCTTTGTGAGTTTCTCCTTTCTCCTGTCCTCTTCAAGTGTTCTCGTCACCCTTCTTTCAAAACAGGAGTCTACCAGAACCACTTAGCTTGCTATGACAACCTGTAAGCTATGTCCAGTCCTTCTCATGTTACTTCCCCAATAGGGTGAAGAAGAGGCGCCTTCTCCTGCTTCACCCTATAACCTCCCCACCACTCCAACTCCTCCCTGGACTGATCACAGGAGTCCTCCTGCTTCTTAGCCTCCCTTCTGCTGGTAAGGTGTTTGTCGGGACCAAGCACAGTTTCTATCATATAGGGATTCATAAATGATGAATGTAATTGTTTTTTCTGTGCGGAGTATTGAGTTTGAGAATTTTAATATACATGCAGGAACTTATCCTTCTTCCAATGCCCATTGGTCTCACATACTATCAACTCACTTTGGCCACTGAAAACATAATCCAAATTGCTCACTCGATCACTTACGCCGGTTCTCATTGGCTCATCCAGTATTGTTGTATCTAAAGTGTGTTTGAAGATTAAGATAGTTTCATGAGTGCAAAGAAATTTGAATTTGGTAGTGTGGGGAGCTGAGTGTTATTGCATGGAGCATCAATGCCTCTTGACTCTGAGCTTTTGTTGTGTTGATAGTGAAGCTCAGTTTTTATCTTGAGGTGCAGTGCTCAATGCTATTTAGTATAACTGACTATATAATATGTAGTGCTGACTTCATGCTATTTTAATGTCATATTAAATTAAGATTTACTGAAATATAATTCAGGAATTAAAAAATCACTAAGTTTGTTAATTATAATGATTTAATGTTGACAAAGCTTTCCAAATCCAAATCCATCCAATAATCCTATTTCAATTCCAAGACTCAACTTTTAGTTTTAGAATCAAACTGAAAAAAAAAATCCTGTCATTGGTCCCGGTCCCTTGGACTATTGTCCTAGTGGTCCTATTCAACAATCCTGAACCAGTAACACTTGTTTAAATCGTATGAATAAGGTTTGTTTTAAGAGTTGTAGCAGGTTGTATGTGTTAAGTAATTAGTTACTTGTGTTGGTTGTGTATATACCTTCTTTTTTATCTTTTTACTATTCCTTTGTTCTGGCAATGACAAAGCATCTCCTCAATCTCCACACATATTGTTCTTCACTAAAAAACCCTCAATCTCTCATTTCTACAACCTTCACACTTTTGGTGCACCATATATGAATTGATAGAAAGGATTCATGTAGCCAGACTGCAACAATTTGGCATGACAGCGCTTTTATTGTTATCGTTGTTCTTGAACAGCGAATGCACCCCAACCGCTTTGGAAATTGGACGTTTCTTATATTGACTTTTGATTGTAGTATTTGGAAGCGCTCGTATCTTAGATTTTTGAGGACGATGATCATGACCATTTATTTGTATTTTGCTCATTATGTTGTTTGCGACACCCAGTTGAAAAGGATCTTGTTTTTCCCCTAGCTGATGCACAGATGGGAAGAAAATTATTTTATCAGCTAACATCGTGTTAGCTATATAATGTTTGTATACCAGAGCTTATATAATGTGTTCTCTATATTTAACTTAGCTATCAGAGGGACGTGGAATGATGCTGTGTTAAGTACTTAATAAAGTCTTGTATTTCCATCTATCTCCAAAATGACATGCATGAGTTTGTACACTTGAAATATTTTCTGCCTTGAATAACATCATGAGATAGATTTTGCAAGGATGTCTTGCGCTAGAAATTATCAGACGAACACCTAAACTTTTGCTAGTTCTCTAGCAAAGAAAGAAATTAAAAATCCTAACCCACTTTCGTAGGAATCGCGGTTGTATTTAACGCATACAACAAGCTTTTAAATCCTTAGGTTACCCCTAAAGGACGAGTTATTGTTGAGTTATTTAGATAGTAATTGGTCAATGTGGTAAAGACTTATTTGTAAGAGTGCACTTATATAAAAGGGGTTCCTCTTTATAAGAGAGATAACCCTAATTTTTACTCAAAAATCTCTTCATGGTATCAGAGCCATGTGACGGCGTCACTCGCTTCTCTCGCCTCTAATCATTCTCGCGAGCTGGGCGTGATCATGATCTCAAGACGACGGAGAACCGTCGTTGCTGACTCACCTCCGACGAAGACGACAAAATCCCCGCCGCTGAGAGCCGACGAGATCCGCTGTCGCTGACTCAAGACGACGAAGAACCCACTCGGATCCGACGAGATCCAATGAAGATCCGGCCAAGACGAAGATCTGACCAGTGTAGATCCGCTGTCGCTGACTCAAGACGACGAAGACCCCCTCAGATCCGACGAGATCCGACGAAGATCCGGTCAAGACGAGATCCGTTGCTGAGAGCCGACCGATTTTTTCTCTACCATTTTTTCCCCGATGCCGATGCTGCCTGCGCACGGTCCGACTAGCTGAGTTTGGCCCTTCCTTGGACCTGCTGATTCTTTTTAGACTGGTTTGATTGAAGATTAAGTGGTATTTGCATTTGAAGAAGACTCCAGCAGATTTGGTGGTAAGAGAAAGTGTTTTTCTTAGTCTTTCTATTGTTGTTGTTGCTGCCGCAAGGATGAAGAATGATTCTTTTGGTTCGGAAACTGCTGGTGGATCTGATGCTGGGAAATTAATAGATTAGAAGGCTAGACTGGTAGAGAAGAAGTTAAATAACTTAGTTGAGTTGTGTTTGATCTCGTTGTTTCTGTGTTGGGTTTGAGATAAGGGCAGTCAAGTGTGAAGATGAGAACACCTGTGACTAGTCAGGAATTGAAGGAGATACTGGAGGGGGTGGTCAGGGTATTTCAGACCAAACTAGAGGAGAATTCTAGTAGGTCAGCTATGACCGCATCAGAGTCGGCGCAAGTATTGGAGAGGATAAAGTTGCTACCGAATGACATCAAGCTTAAGGGGACAAGAAACTATCTGAGTTGGTCTCGGAGGGCATTGCTGAATCTTCGAATCAAAGGACTTGAAAAGTATGTGAAGGGGGAATGCACTGAGCTGGAGAATAAGGTGAGTGCTGAGTGGAACACATGGAGTAATACTAATTCTCTGGTGGTTTCTTGGTTGTTGACTTCTGTGTCTCCAACTATAGCTGGGATGGTGGAGTCTATCTCAAGTGCAGCCGATGTCTGGAAGACATTAGAGGGGATGTACTCTGGAGCTGAGAGTGTGATGATGATGATGGAAGTGGAGGAGAAGGTTGATGCTACCACACAAGGGGAGAAGACAGTCCACCAGTATGCAGCAGAGCTAATGGACGGATTTGGATCACTATGATCCATTATCACTACAAAACCCAGCAGATGTTTTTTTGGGGATGCAGTACCTTGAGCGTAGACGTGTGACTCATTTTCTTAAGGGCCTGAACCCAAAGTTTGAGGGAATGAGGGCAGCAATGTGCCATCTGTCATCTCTCCCCTCCTTGGATGAGGCTATTGCATCGATAGAACAAGAGGAGATCAGACAGAAGGTGATGACAGGTGAGACCTCACCTGCTGTCCGCTCGGCATTGGTGGTTCCAAATGCTCATATCAAAGATGATAGAAAGTGCTATAATTGTGGAAAGAAAGGGCATCTCAGTTACAATTGCCCTCAACCCCGCAATACTGGTGGCAACCGAGGGGGCAGAGGACAGAGAGGTGGCCGTGCAGGTCGAGGAGGCAGGGGACGTGGAGGCCGAGGAGTTTCTCATCTAGCTGTGACAGATGAGTCCCAGACTACTGTCGGGATGACTGAAGATGAGATAACAGAGTTAGATGAACTACGTCTGTTCAAGCTTCAGGCTGAGAGTTTGAAGGGCAAGAGACAAGTCACCCAGGATCCGGATACCACTACATGCTTTGGTAACTTTATTGGTTATGCTCATGCGAACAAAGGTACACAGGTTCAGGTACTTGCATCCACTAAAACTCATGTTGATTGAATCATAGGTTCAGGTGCATCTAGGCATGTCACATGAGCATCTAGTGAGTTTGCATTATATTATCCGAGTAAGCATATGTATCCTGAGACAGTTCAGACCGCTGATGGGACATCCTAACCCATCAGGGGTACTGGCTCGGTTCATTGTACTTCATCTGTTACTTTGTCATCTGTATTGCATGTTCCTTCGTTTTCAGTTAACTTACTCTCAGTTAGCTCTCTCATTGATTAATTAAATTGCATCATGTTATTTGATCGAGATTTGTGTCTTCCAGGAGAAGGAAACAGGGAGGAGGATTGAGACTGATATCAGGCGTGATGGTCTTTGGTACTTGGACAGGGAGACTGCAATGATTGCTGCTGCTGTTAGCGGAGGGCCAGAGGCAGAAGCGATGCTTTAACATTGTCGGTTAGGGCATTTATCTTTTGAGAGTTTGAATAGATTAGAACCTGAGTTAATGAAGAAGGTGGATAGAAAAGAGTTATTTTGTAATGCCTGTGAACTTGGAAAACATACTCGTTCTACTTATAGAATGATTGGTCTTCAAAGTTGTGAACCATTTGCAATTGTCCATTCTGATGTTTGGGGATCATGTCCTACTACCTCTATTAGTGGTTTTAGATGGCCTGTTATTTTTATTGATTGTTCACGTATGGTCTGGATATACATGATGAAACAGAAATCTGAGGTTTATAAATGTTTTCAAGACTTCTCGGCCTATGTGAAGACACAGTTTGGAGTGCAAGTGAAGATTCTCCGAACAGATAATGAGACTGAGTATGTCAATAAGGAGTTTGCCGCTTTCATCTCTAGTCAGGGAATCCTTCATCAAATCACCTGTCCAGACACCCTTGCTCAGAATGGGGTAGCTGAACGTAAGAATAAGCATCTACTTGAAGTGGTCCGCTCATTGATGTTAACAATGAATGTGTCTAAGTTTTTATGAAGTGAGGCTGTCATCACAGCAGCTTATTTGATCAATAGGATGCCATCAAGAGTGTTAGAGATGAAGACACCGTGTGAGATGCTCTTGGGCTCGAATGTTTTTGTTGTTCTACCAAGAGTGTTTGGATGCACATGTTATGTGAGAGATCACAGATTGATGGTGAGTAAACTGGATCCGCAAGCAGTTAAATGTATTTTTGTTAGCTACTCATCAAGCCAAAAATGATACAAGTGTTGGTGTCCCACCGAAAGAAGGTTGTTTGTCAGTATGGATGTGACTTTTCGGGAGTTTGAACCTTTTTATGGGGAGAAGACGGAGTTGAGTTTCTTGTTTGGAAATGACTCTACTGATGCTAGTAGAGATGAGGAGAATGAGAATGAAAATGAGAATGAAAGTGAGAATGACGTCGTGGTTGGGATGATTCCATGTCTTTTTGAGTCACCGAGTAGTGATGGTACACCGCCGAGTAGTGGTGGCGACTCAGGAGGTGACAGTCAAGGTCAGGAAGAGCTGAGAGTATACACGAGGAGACAGAAACAGCAACATGAGCCGCCTCCTGTGCCTATGCTAGTGCCTACAAATGTTGATGTCGCAAGTCCCTCCTCTCCAGTGATTTCTCCACCTGAGTCGATAGGTAACGAGTTCTTCCCTGATACCTTATAATACTCCCGTCTTGCCCCGCAGAACCTCCGGAGTCAATGCTGGAAAACCTCCAGCTAAGTTTGGTAGTTGGGATACTGACATTGTGAATTACATTTCATATGCATCTATTCCACCTGCATATAAGTCATTCATTGTATCATTGCATTCAGTGCCTGAACCTAACAATTGGCAGGTCGCTAAGCAACACCCTAAGTGGTTGAGTGCCATGCAAGAGGAACTTCGGGCCTTGAAGAAGAATGATACATGGGAGCTGGTACCTTTGCCAGCTGGGAAGCGTGTTGTTGGATGTAAGTGGGTGTATATGGTCAAGCAAACTCCAGAGGGCAAGATCGACAGATACAAAGCCAGATTGGTTGCTAAAGGCTACAGTCAAACGTATGACATTGACTATGACGAGACATTTGCTCCAGTAGCAAAGATGAGTACTGTTAGAGTGTTGGTGTCATGTGCTGCCAACTTCAATTGGCCACTACATCAGCTAGATGTCAAGAATGCATTTTTGCATGGAGATCTCCAGGAGGAGGTGTATATGGAGATTCCACCAGGCTTCGCCACCTCTCAAGTAGCTGGGAAGGTGTGCAAGTTGAAGAAATCTTTGTATGGGTTAAAACAGTCTCCGAGGGCATGGTTTGACAGATTCAGGTTGGCAGTCTGCGGTATGGGGTACAAACAATGCAATGGAGATCATACCGTGTTCTACAGGCACTCCAAAACTCGTATCACTATTCTGGCGGTCTATGTGGATGATATTGTAATCACTGGAGATGATGTTGAAGAAATCCTACGGTTGAAGAAGAAATTGGGAGAGCAATTTGAAGTTAAAGATCTGGGACAGTTGAAATACTTCCTCGGAATTGAAATTGCAAGGTCGCGAAAGGGTATAGTGCTTGCTCAGCGGAAGTATGCTCTGGATCTTCTTTCAGAGACAGAGATGTTGGGGTGCAGAGTTGCATCTACTCCTATCGAGCAGAATCATAAGATGTGTGTCGAGGGTGGTGACCCAGTGAGTAAAGAGCAATATCAAAGATTAGTTGGACGACTTATATATTTATGCCATACGATTTGTTGTTCCACCAAGAGTGTTTGGATGCACATGTTATGTGAGAGATCACAGATTGATGGTGAGTAAACTGGATCCGCAAGCAGTTAAATGTATTTTTGTTAGCTACTCATCAAGCCAAAAATGATACAAGTGTTGGTGTCCCACCGAAAGAAGGTTGTTTGTCAGTATGGATGTGACTTTTCGGGAGTTTGAACCTTTTTATGGGGAGAAGACGGAGTTGAGTTCCTTGTTTGGAGATGACTTTACTGATGCTAGTAAAGAGGGGGAGAATGAGAATGAGAATGAAAATGAGAATGAGAATGACGTCATGGTTAGGATGATTCCATGTCCTCTTGAGTCACCGAGTAGTGATGGTACACCGCCGAGTAGTGGTGGCGACTCAGGAGGTGACAGTCAAGGTCAGGAAGAGCTGAGAGTATACACGAGGAGACAGAAACAGCAACATGAGCCGCCTCCTGTGCCTATGCTAGTGCCTACAAATGTTGATGTCGCAAGTCCCTCCTCTCCAGTGATTTCTCCACCTGAGTCGATAGGTAACGAGTTCTTCCCTGATACCTTATAATACTCCCGTCTTGCCCCGCAGAACCTCCGGAGTCAATGCTGGAAAACCTCCAGCTAAGTTTGGTAGTTGGGATACTGACATTGTGAATTACATTTCATATGCATCTATTCCACCTGCATATAAGTCATTCATTGTATCATTGCATTCAGTGCCTGAACCTAACAATTGGCAGGTCGCTAAGCAACACCCTAAGTGGTTGAGTGCCATGCAAGAGGAACTTCGGGCCTTGAAGAAGAATGATACATGGGAGCTGGTACCTTTGCCAGCTGGGAAGCGTGTTGTTGGATGTAAGTGGGTGTATATGGTCAAGCAAACTCCAGAGGGCAAGATCGACAGATACAAAGCCAGATTGGTTGCTAAAGGCTACAGTCAAACGTATGATATTAACTATGATGAGACATTTGCTCCAGTAGCGAAGATGGGTACTGTTAGAGTGTTGGTGTCATGTGTTGCCAACTTCAACTGGCCACTATATCAACTAGATGTCAAGAATGCCTTTTTGCATGGAGATCTCTAGGAGGAGGTGTATATGGAGATTCCACCAGGCTTCGCTATTTCTCAAGTAGCTGGGAAGGTGTGCAAGTTGAAGAAGTCTTTGTATGGGTTAAATCAGTCTTCGAGGGCATGGTTTGACAGATTCAGGTTAGCGGTCTGCGGTATGGGGTACAAGCAGTGCAATGGGGATCATACTGTGTTTTACAGGCATTCCAAAACTCGTATCGCTATTCTGGCGGTCTATGTTGATGATATTGTAATCACTGAAGATGATGTTGAAGAAATCCTACGGTTGAAGAAGAAATTAGGAGAGGAATTTGAAGTTAAAAGATCTGGGGTAGTTGAAATACTTCCTCGGAATTGAAATTGCAAGGTCGCGAAAGAGTATAGTGCTTTCTCAGCGGAAGTATGCTCTGGATCTTCTTTCAGAGACAGAGATGTTGGGGTGCAGAGTTGCATCTACTCCTATCGAGCAGAATCATAAGATGTGTGTCGAGGGTGGTGACCCAGTGAGTAAAGAGCAATATCAAAGATTAGTTGGACGACTTATATATTTATGCCATACGAGACCTGATATTACTCATGCCGTGAGTGTGGTGAGTAGATATATGCATGATCCCAGAAAGCGGTATATGGAGGCAGTTCGCAGAATTCTTAGATATATTAAGGGAAGCCCAAGAAAGGGGTTGTGGTTCAGAAGTTCTGGACATCTGAGAATTGAAGGCTATTGTGATGCTGATTGGGCGGGTTGTATGGATGATCGTAGGTCCACTACAGGCTACTGTGTATTTGTTGGAGGCAATCTCGTATCTTGACGTAGCAAGAAGCAAGATGTGGTGGCTAGGTCTACAGCTGAGGCAGAGTACATGGCTATGGCAGTTGGTCTGTGCGAGTTGATGTGGGTCAAAAACATATTATCTGAGCTGCGTTTGTTTAGAAGAGACTCCTTATAACTTTGGTGTGATAACAAATCGGCGATTAATATTGCAAACAATCCAGTTCAGCATGATCGCACCAAACATGTGGAGATTGATCGGTTTTTTATCAAGGAGCAACTGAATAGAGGAGTTCTGACTTTGAGCTATGTGAAATCAGAAGAGCAGTTAACTGATTGTTTAACAAAATGATTAAGTTCTAGAGAGTATGATATCTTTTGTAACAAGATGGGGATGATTGATATCTATCGCTCATCTTGAGGGGGAGTGTTAAGTTATTTAGATAGTAATTGGTCAATGTGGTAAGGACCTATTTGTAAGAGTGCACTTATATAAAAAGGGTACCTCTCTATGAGAGAGATAACCCTAATTTTTACTCAAAAATCTCTTCAGTATTAGTCTCGTGAGGGTTTGCAGTGAATTTACCCACAAAATTCGGTCTAACTTGTCAATTTAAAGAAGTTAGTCAATAGCTAATTTTACTTGATATATTTAGATAATCTAATTATAGCTAGTTATTACTCAAAAAATGCTTTTATAAATAACTCTTAAGGTCAATCTTCCAGAAAATATTTTCATCATAGCAATACAAAACCAAGTCAAACTTAGAAATTTAAATTAAAAAGTTTTGAAAAGAACATGTTAACTCTTTGTTTTGAATAATTTTTAAGTCTCTTGATCAAAAATTATTTTTCAAGACTATATATACAAATATAACTATATATATAAAACATTGTTAGTATTTTTTTCACTCTTTACTCTTTGGTGATATTTTATCGGGCATTCTAAGTGACAATTTATTGAGTTTTGGGCCAATGAATCCCAACTCAATTGGGCTTAGGTTATTAAGTATGGAGATACTCCTTGGGCTTAATTACTTGATCAACTTAGGTTTTATAAGATAGAATCACTTTGAATTCAAGAGTTTTGGTGTTAGTTTTATATATATATATATATATATAGAGAGAGAGAGAGAGAGAGCAAGACTCCTATCAACTTAAGTTGATATCCACCAAAGTTTGTGGCCACATATTTATTAATATAAAACACATTTTTATATAATATAAGGATCCCTAGGCAATATGGGTGGTTAAAAATTTTGGGAAAAATGTGTAAATCATGACAACCTGAAAAATTATTTTTAACTCTAAGCTAAGCATGCAAAAATTTCATTATTTTAATTAAAAATCTAACTTAGGGTTTAAGTAAAGCATACTACTTTGAAAATCATTTTTAAGAAATTTCTATAGAGTTATTCTAAAAGGTAAACTTGAATAAATAACCAACTAGAGATTAGAAAATTTAAAATTTATCAAATAGATCAATTATTAATTAACTCTATTAACTTGGCAAGTGACTTTTTTTTGAATAGGAAAAAAAGAAAACTGTACAAAAAGGTAAAATAAAAAAGAAAAAGTAACTACTTTCCACCCCCACACCTAAATTTTGCATTGTCCTCAATGCAAACTCTATGATGCACAAAGTAAAACAGATAAGAATTGAACAACTTACAGTTGTCCGACTGACCTAGATAAAGAATTTGCAATTACTTTTGGTGTGAGGAGGATGAAAACAAAATTTTATTTTTTAAATTTTTTGTTTTTTTTATGAAGAGGAAAAACAAGAGGTTCTCAAGTGAGAGAAGAATAATTTATTATTATTATTATTATTATGATACAAAACAAACAAAGAATGTAGAAAGAAGGGTTTTAACATGAACTCATATTCTACATCGAATCCTATCTTATTGCTGAAAATTCTCCCTCAGATTTTAAATAATCTCGAAATGATATAATCAATGATGTTCTTAAATTCTGAACATTTCAAAGTAGTCAATGATTTCTGCAGCAATGTGAGGTAGGTATTAATGATGTCATGCATTTTGAATTTGATCTTAGATTCTTGGTTTGTGAATGTTTGACCTCTAACAACCAATTGTTCATTTTGAATTTGATCTTAGATTCTTGGTTTGTGAATGTTTGACCTCTAACAACCAATTGTTCTTTGATAACTTCCTTAATTCCTTCTTGGTTTGTGAATGTTTGACCTCTAACAACCAATTGTTCTTTGATAACTTCCTTAATTCCAAGATTCTTGAATGATGTGTGAAAATTTAGTTGTTTATTTTCTAAGAATCTAAGTTCATCAAGAAAGAATTCTTCAAAAGTTGCGTTACAAGAGCAGGCATTTAACATAGTTTCCTCATTTAGAAAAACCTGATCTGCTTTTTCTAATAACTCCATCTCCTCAAAATTTTTTTCTCAAAACTCAAACCTGACTCATCCTCTTCTTCTGTTCTTTTCTGAATGTAGTTCACTTCCATGGGTTGATCATATGGATCATTGGGCTGCATTCCTAGGTTAAAAATATTAAGATCAACAGTCATATTCTCAAAAGATACTTTCATTTGACCCGTTCTACAATTGATTAAAGCATTGGAGGTTGTTAAGAAAGGTCTTCCTAGAATGATCGAGATTTGACTTTTGAGATTGGAGACAGACTGTTTCGAAGACAATAAAATCAACAGGAAAAATAAACTCTCATACTTTGATCAGAACATCCTTTACCTTTCCCTTAGGAGTTTTTACTGACCTATCAGCTAATTGTAGGGTACATCTTGTTAGTTTAAGTTCTCTTACACTTAGCTGTTGGTAGACTGAATACGGAATGAGGTTTATGCTGGTTCTTAAGTCTAGAAGTGCCTTATCAATGTGAGTATTTTCTATGACGCATGGAATTGTGTGACAACCGGGGTCCGTTAAATTTTAACGACATAGGTTTTGAAACAAGTTCACTCAGGTTGGCAGCTAAAAAGACTTGGGACATTTGTGGTTCTTTTCTCAGTGCATAAGTCTTTCAAGAACTTTGCATAAGAGGGGATTTGTTCAATCGCTTTTAAAAGAGGGATGTTGATCTTGACCTGTTTAAATATTTTTAGGATTTTTTCAACCTACAGTGAGTTCTTCCTAGGTTTGAGCCTGCCTAGAAATGGGGCAACGGGTTTACACCTGTCTAGATTAGGCTTAATCTCGTGTTTAGTTTCTTAGTCATCAAGAGGAGTCACGTCATCAGAAGGAGTGTGTTGGATGGGAGGAAGGGTTTGATCTGGTGGTACTCTAATGTGGTTATCAATCTGTTTTGCTGACCGTAAAGAATGGATTGTATTCACTTGAGCTTCGTAGGATGAACTAGATCCTGTGTCCTTAGGATTGATCACAAGTTGACTCAAAAATTTTTCTTTTTCTCTTCCACTCACGACATTAGCTAGTTGACCAAGTTAAGTTTCTAATCGAGTTATGACTTGAGTGTTGGATTAAGAATTTGTCTAGTTGATTGCATGAAAGAATTTAAAGCGTTAGATGTTTGAGTCAACATATTTGTGATTTGTGTAGATGCCTTAATTATGGATTCTAACCCCTTTTCTAAGACATTGAGACGTCTATCATGATCTGAATTAGGAGGAATATGAGTTGCAGCTTGATGATGAGGAGGCTGATTTTGAAGTGACAGATTGGGCTGTTGGAAACTTGGTGGAGAACTGAAAGGAACTATGTTTCCCCGAGAAAAGTATTAGTTTGAAGTGGGATTAAAATTTTAATTTCCGAAGAGATTTCATTGATTCCATGCAAAATTGAGGTGATTTTTCCAACCTGAATTGTAGGTTGGAGAGAATGAATCATTCACAGGACGTTGGAATGCAGCGTTAACCTATGCAAATAGTTGATTGTTTCCTAAGAGGACATTTTTCTGAGACATGAGATGGTGAAAGACAGTTATGATAATCTGAGACAGAAACTTGATTGATTTGAGTTGGGGTTCTTTCTTTGACTTCTAGGGCTTCTAACCTACGCATGATTGTAGTCATCTTAGCTTCAGATGCAATGTTTGGCTCTAAGGAAAGATCACTGGACTTGGGCTGGAGAACTGATGAAAACTTGATTATTACAATGTTCCCACTGCATGGTTTTCTCGGATACTCTCTAAAAATTCCCAAGCTTTGTCGGCATTCTTCATGAAATCCCCTTGGCACATAGATTCTAGGGAAGTTTCTGAAAAATAGTCCAATCATTCATAGATGATTTGGCACAATCGTTAGTTTTTTAGACCGTGATGAGGGCATTGACTAAGAAGATCCTTAAACCTATTAAAATACTTCCAGGAGGGCTCTCCCGGGGTAATTTTAAAGTTCATGATGTTGTTTCTTACCTTAACCGTTTTGTGGATATGGAAAAATTTCTTAAAAAAAACAGTGATGAATTTATCCTAAGTTGAAATAGAGTTTGTGGGTAAAATATACAACCATTTCTTGGCCTTGTCCTTACGGGCAAACGTAATAAATCGGAGTTTGATCGCGTCTTCGGATAGTTCTCTAATTTTGATCATAAGACACTTCTTTAAATTCAGAGATAAAGATATAAGCGTCTTCAGTTTTATTTCCTAGGAATTTTGAAAGCATGTTTATGTACTACGGTCTAAGCTTAAAGTTAGTTCCATTTACTTCGGGGAGTCTAATGCAAGAAGGGATTGCATTCGTAGTGGGATAACACATATCTTGAAGAACATGTGGATTAGCTATTTCTACAGTTGGTTCAACGCGAATTAAGCGATTGGTATTATCCCTAACCCACGTTCGCATACACCAAAAAGTTTTTTTAAAGAAAAATAAAAGTTAGTGTTTTTTTAAGATAATGAGAGGAAAAAAGAGAAAAAGAAAAACTTAACTAAAACAAATAAAAAACAATCATTTTGCAATCACTCTAAATTCTAGGGTTAAGCCTAACTCAGCTAGACCAACTCCTAATCAAAAGCTCCTTAAATGAAACGATCAAAGTTTTACTCGGTTAGTTAGTCAGGTAAGGATAATACTTAAGGGAGATCAAAGATCAATTAAGTACCTCGTTTCTTACGGAACGTTTTACATAACCCCTAAACCTTACCTTAGACACCACTAATCCAAGAATTTTTAAACCGGTTCGCTTAGGGATTTCTTGTTCCTTATTGAGCTCGAGTCCTTAGAGGCCAACGTCTAATGAGTTTTAAAAGGCTTGGGTTTGTGTAGTGAGGAATTAGTGATTTGTGGGATAAGAAAATGATGATGAAATCCCTCAGCTTATCTTGATTAGGGGGTATTACCCTTAAGAATATTTTCAAGTGTGTGTCAAATCAAGATGCTCAAATCACTTTGGTGAATTCCTACTAACTATATACAATGCAATCTTATGAATTAAAAGCGACTACAAAGGATGATAAAAATTTTTTTATTTTATTTATGGTCAACAAAAAAGAAAATCTTTTTTTTTAAGTCCTAATTGTCTCTAATTGTGAAGAACTACCTAAAAAGGTGGAATTGAACATACTAGGAAGAAGATTTACTGAAAGCAAATCTTCAAATCTTTAATCTCCAATCCGTGCTCATCAAGCTCCAAACGGTTACTTCACAAGAAAACACACAAGTTAAAGAACCAAAATATTTAAAATCCTACTTATGCATCTTCCCCGACAACGACGCCAAAAACTTGATGGGGGTCTAAATGATGTCCAAAAGTTACAAGTGCATAACCAATCAAGATATAGTAAAAAAGTTATCGATCCCACGAGAAAGGTGCTGTAAGAGATAATTAAAATCAGTTCTTATGTCGTGTGCGTGACAATTAGGAGTGATAATTGAATATGATTGGGGAAGATATGATGAGTGTTGTGATTATGAACAATGAAATTTGAGGAGAAAGAAAACTCAAGAAAGTGAAGATGGAAGTTTCAATGAGAAATATGAGGAATCTATAGTTGAATTCACTAGCTAATTTCAATTATAAATTATAACCTATCAAACCACTCAAAATAAACATTGATTATCAAATTCTTCTTCTACCAATTAGTTCTCTAGTTGATTATCCTACCCATGATCAATTAAAGTGCAAGTGTATAATTCACCAAAAAAAAAACTAGCTTCATACAATTCTAGGGTTTCTACAAGAATTAGATCCACATCTTTAAGGAAGAAAAACAATAAAAGAAAAGAAAGGAAAACTAATTATAAAGAAAAGAAATTATGAAAATAAATCTAACTAATTGTAAAAGAAAAGAAAAAGAAATCTAAACTATGCAAGAAAATAAATCTAAGCTACAAAGGGCAAAATAAAATAAAAACAAGAAAATAAAATCTACTCTACAATACATAAATATAAATCTAAACCACTAAAAGAAAAGAAATAATTACAAAAAAATAAAAAGAGAAAATAAAAGACGAACCTTCCAATTGAGCTTCATCTCCATCATCATCATCAAACAAAGAGAAGAAAATATGAAGAGGAAAAAGATTTTATTAATTATAACAAAAGTTATAAAGTGGAAGGTCTTCTCAGTCAAGAGTAACCCTCATCTCTTCAAAAAGGAGTTACAAAATTTTTCACACCCTAATCACTTACTATCTACCCCTATTTATAGCATACAATAGTGAGTGAGAGCCGTTGGATCAAAACGTAAGCCCTAAGATAATTATAGGAACAAATTAAGAAGTTTGGTGAAAAAGGAAACAAATCATGCAAATCTGGACAGCTTGGTAATGTCTGGTGTTTTGGCCATATCTCTCTGGTATCAACTCGGATTTGGCTGAATAAACATTCTATGGAAAGCTGAGAACGAGATCTACAACTTTTGTATTTATGATATCTCTGAAATCGGAACATATCATGAGCAATATTCATACAAAAAAGCACAATCTGTGCTGGAATTGTCATCCGTATTTCTTCTCTTCTATTGGGCTTGGGCTTTGGCTTTTGGCTTTGGATCTTGGCCTCTTGCTTGTATCCTTCATTAATTCATGGGTTTTGTTGAGAGAGATTTTTTTTTCTTTTGCTTTATTCTTCATTGACCTACAATTAAAGATAAAAACAATTATTAGTGGTGTATTTATTCATGAAAAATAGATAATGATGGTATAAAATTGTAATAAAAATATGATTATCACCTAGAGCTTATATAATGTGTTCTCTATATTTATCTTAGCTATCAGAGGGACGTGGAATGATGCTGTGTTAAGTACTTAATAAAGTATTGTATTTCCATCTGTCTCCAAAATGACATGCATGAGTTTGTACACTTGAAATATTTTCTGCCTTGAATAACATCATGAGATAGATTTTGCAAGGATGTCTTGAGCTAGAAATTATCAGACGAAGATTTGCCTGCAGTTACACTGAGGTCAGTGCATGGACTTTTTGATGTCTTAAGCTAGAAATTATCAGACAAAGAGGCACCTGCAGAGATTAGTGCATGGACTTTTTGCATCTCAAGGCAAATCCATCGGTGTGCAAAGGGGGCTATAGCACCTTATTGTCTACAGAATATGTTTTTGATTATTGTGGTCATTATTTTGCAATTTCCAACTAAAAGCTTGAAGTCATATAGATGTCATATATATTATATTGTTTACCTGCAGACAAATGCGTATACTAGCTAAATCCTTATTTTAAGGATAAGCTTACATTTGACACCTTGTCTCCCCCTATTTGCCGTAACCAGACTTCAACCTGACACTCCTACAAGCCGATCTTTAGCCCCATGCCAGACATCATGGGCCCAGTAACTTCTTGTAACTAGTAATTACCATTAGCAGCATTATTGTGTAATTTCTTTCCAATCAAAGTTGGGATGTTTCCAGATTTTGAAGGCTCTATTTGGAAACTTAACAAATAAACAAACAGCATCCCCTTAACCTAATCTCTCCGAAGAAGAAGCTTCTTTTACTACCAAGCATACCAGTATTTGTTATCTGATAAACCATTCAGCTCAATTCTCATGTAACTCAGGGGTGTTAAACTCCCTTAGATTTGTAATGAGTTTAAATTCAAGAAGATTGAACCAATAAGAGATGATAAGATAGATATCTGCACAGGGAACCAAATTCATTCTATAGAATGATGCAACCAAAGAGCCAGATAAAAATGCATTCCCATAGTAAAGTTGGTGCCTACTGTACATGTGGTTTGTCTTGTCCTTGTTCTGTGTACTCTATTAAATGTTTATATTAAATTCATGCAGGTGGAGTCCGATGTCTATCCATTCTCAATACTGTGTTTGCTGTGGTGTTTGGTCTCATGGCACTTTTTCTTGGTTCGAGCCTCCTCACTCTTGGGAGTAACTGCTCAATCCCTCTCTTTTGGTGCTATGAGACTGCATCGTTGGGTTTGGTGTTGTTGTATGGCTTCACCGCATTCTTTCTTAGAAGAAAAGCTGCAGTCATTCTTGATGAGGGTGAGTTCTCTGCAAGGAATTTAGGGTTAGAGTTGGCAGAAACCGTTGTAGAAGTGACACCAGAAGTGGAGAGACGTGTACATGAAGGATTCAAGTCATGGATGGGCTCCTCTCTTCTCTCTTCTGATGAGGAAGACGGACCTGATGATTATCTAGAGCAAGGCAGTCCAAGTTACCAAAGACGGTGAACAGCGCAAAGCACTAGTTTTTAACCATGGTTAGCTTTTCTCTTTTTTTCCTTTCATGTTCCTGGAGATATGTACATAAACTGATATAGGCATGGGGACAACAACGACATCATGTTAATTTCTGTTGTGCTGAGAATATTGATGATAAAGGAAAATGAATATATTAACGCCGTTTCTGGCTCAGCACGATCCTTTTGCACGTGTTGGCCCATCTTATTGTGTTTTTTTTTTCTCCCGACTTTGGAAGTAGGGACTGAAGAAATTTCTAGGTGCGCCCTGGATAATAGCGCTATAGTTGTATTGCAAACAATCGGCACATGTCAATTATGAAATTGGAGAGCCTGTAGCATATCTTGTTTCTCTCTGGTCGAAGTCAGCTGACCTTGTCCGTTAAATCTGTTCGCCTGATAAGATTATGAACGGTTGCGTGTAGCATGTACAGATGTGAAGATAGCAACTTCTTTTTGCTGCCCAGACGGTTCGCAGCGGTTGTAGTGGGTTTCAGGAAGCTTAGATGTGATATGCTAAATGTATATTTTTGTACTCAAGATTGATGACCAACGGTATGAATTTTACTTTGTTTCGAAATGGTGATGAGATACAGGGGTTTATCTAGTTATATTAACGGGGGTACCAAATCAGTGTCATAAAGTACAGATTATCAACTCGATGGGAAGTTATAAAACACACTTGATAACTAGTTGAGTGGCTGCCCGGGCTTTACTTTTTAACTGGACTTCGCCATATTTGTAAGATTCGCTCATTGATGGTTTTCATCGGCTCAATCGTCAAAAGGTTCTTTTTGCTCTCTTGACCCCAGGTTGCATTAGAACCACCCGCATGCAAGTGGGGTGTTCTATACAATTCATTTGTCGGTCGGAGTGGTTTTTTTAATTTATTTTTTGGTTGCAGGTATTTTGGGAACCGCACATAAATAGGTGGTTCTATACCATTCATGGGGGCAGTGAGAATTTTTTTAGAATTTCATTGTCCCCAGAATGGTACAGAACCACCCGCTTGCATGTGGATGGTTCTGAAGTGATATGTTTTTACTCTCTCCATATAGATGCAGTTGGTTTCTTTTCGTTACAATCTTTCTTCAAAGATGTACAAGTGTCATTGCAGCTCAAGTTTGACGCTCTGAGTAGCGTGTAATAAGTTAAAACTTCAAATTTCACATGTACAATCCTACAAAGCCAAATACAATAGCCTAGCATGCCCCGGACCGATCATCCTATGCTCTCTGCCGACATTGTGCTGTCCAAATCGCCGTATTAGTGTGATTGATTTGTCGACACCATCAACGCCCAACATTCTACGTCATTTTTAAAAGCATGGAGATTAACACGCAGTGACTAATGGCAGGGTGCTCGTTGCCATCTCACAGCTTGCCTCATCACATCATGCTCAATAAGTAAGCTCCTTTCCCGCCTAATACAAAATAATTCTATTCAATTAACCATAAAGTTCCAAGAACGAGAATTCAGATCTAACTCTACACAGGAATTTTTTTAGATTATCTCCTATAAATCACCGACTTAGATGTCAAAGTGACAAGGATCCTACTTCGGCTTCATGATGCTTTTCTCTGTGGGAACAGATCATTTGATAATCGAAGCAACAACAATCTCTACAAGCTAGGCCGAACTTTTCAAGGAAGCCTCTTGTTCCGAATCTTTAATACTCCTAGTTGGATTTTATGACGTGGACCTTGAAAATACATTACGCCATCCTACATTTCTTCAAACATAAGTGCTTCATACTTGGAGGAGTCTTGCTCCTGAAAGCAACTACTAGTGAGTTTTCCATAATCTTTTTTAAATGTTAAATAATTTCACTCATTGTGCACATATATACCCTCAATTGTTTTTAACAATATTTATTTATCCCACTTATTTAAAATTGGCATGTTACTACTCTTTATTGTGCAAACATGAAAATTTGAATAGGCTAAATATTACAAAAACGACCTACTGTTTCACGGGTTTTTTTCCACTTAAGGGCCCGTTTGGATAATGGAAGTATTAGAAGTAACAAGTATGTTATAGAAGTAACTTTCAAAGCTATGAAGTAGGAAGTAGTGGAAATAACATTTGTTTTGTTTGTTTCATATATTTTTAGAAGTAATGGAAGTAGAACTTCTTCCTCTTCATTTACTTAGTAATGGAAGTAGAACTTCTTCCTCTTCATTTACTTTTTTTGTTTGGATAACATTTGAAAATATTATTAGGAAGTAATTTTATCAATGAAAAGTTGTTAGAAGTAACTAATAAAGGAAATATTAATAAAAAAATTATTTATATCATAATTAATATGCATTTCAACTACTTCCGAGCTATTTCTGAGTATTGAGGATTGGAAAAATATTTTGGAAGTAAGGATGACACGTAGGCGCCACATAAGCATTTAGGGAAGTATTGGAAGTAAGTTTTTCAGAGAACCAAACACATTTTTTTGCTTGGAAGTAGCAGAAGTAGCCTCTAATTTTTTTACTTCAGCTACTTCACAATTACTTCCGTGCAAACAAACATGCCCTAAATGACTCCAGTTGTAAAAGTTCTTATTTAAATGACCCACTTGTAAAACTTTTCACTTGAAAGACCCCATTTGTAAACCTTTTCCACTTAAATGACCCCACTTGTAAACCTTTTCACTTAAATGTTCTACCTTTTCACTTAAGGGGCTGTTTGGTTCCCTGTTTTTGAGGGAAATGCTCTCTAAGTCTGTCAAAAGTGCCATTTTTTAGCAGGCTTTCAAGCAAAATCGCCTCTTTTAGGAGGCGATTTTGCTGAAAGCCTGCCAAAGAAGTGACACTTTGACAAGCTTTCATGGAAAAAAATTTCTAACCAAACAGACCCTTAATGATCCCACTTGTAGAACATTTTATTTTATTGACTGCACATATAAAACTTTGCACGTAAAACAAGTAACAACAAGCATTCATATTCTTACAAGCAATTTTTTTTTTTCATATACATCCTAAGATGACATTAACTAAACAAAAATAAGCTAAATTTTAAAATGAGAAAAAATAAATATGCAACAAACACAAGATTAATTCTCATTAATACTTAAAAACATCAATTACAAGATGAGCATTCATATGCACATAAGCTTGACAACATCGGCCAACCCATTTTCACATATTTTTCATAAAAAAAAACCAAGGACAAAAAACAATAAAAACACCCGAAATACAAC
The DNA here is from genome assembly GCF_001876935.1 of Asparagus officinalis. Classification (NCBI taxonomy): domain Eukaryota; kingdom Viridiplantae; phylum Streptophyta; class Magnoliopsida; order Asparagales; family Asparagaceae; genus Asparagus; species Asparagus officinalis. The sequence continues at coordinate 52,815,275 of NC_033799.1, forward strand.
ACAAGGACACTTGGGTGTAAGTTAATTATATATCAGGGGTAATAAATAACCCCATAGAGCGTAATTTTTTTTTCCTCTCTCCGTCCTTTTCTGTCCTCTTTTTGATCAATATAATGTAGAAGCTAATGAGACTTTTTTTGGGCAGTTGCTAACCAACAAGTTGCACAGATCGAAAAAGCAAAAGCATAGGTAGGGTTTGCACAATGTGATTCCCGTTTCGACCGCCTCCCATCATAACAAGGGCGATGTTGATGCTCTGTTAGGCTCAGACCCATCTTACATTCTATCTACTCATGGGGACAATGATATAAACATATCTGAAGGCTCAAAATCTGATTTCTCTGCTGCTCATAGGATGGAAACAAGTAACTCTTTACATGCACTAGCAATGGGTGCTGAACACGTTGCCGACTGTGGCTTGTACCCATCTAGTGCCCATTTTGATTCAAAAGTTTGGTGAGTTTGATTGGAAATTAAAGCAATCTCCCTAGTACTGGCAGTTGTTTGATAAATGGAGAGAGATGCATCATTAATTACAGGATGCTAGTATGACCATGTTTCGTTGTTACAATGAAGTAAACTTTGTTACTGATTGTTTACCGAAGCTTGGCTGTCTTTATGGAGTCTAGTATTTCGTTGACATCAACATGCTCCCATGACATATTCAGCAGGGACTAAGACATGACAAACTTGGCATGAGATTTACGAAAGGTACATAGAGCATGTCTCCCTATCTCATGTCCTAGACTAAATATAAGGAGTAGGAGGGGGGAAAGTTGCTCCAACAGGTTCCTTGTCTATGCGTGTTTGTTTGGTGCGCATATTATCCCCAGTCTTCATGTGTCTTGACCTTCATCAAACTTGGGCAATTTAGTTTAGGTTTTATATTATGTGTATTAAGTACTCTAAGCTCAATATCATATACACACACATTATATTGGTTTTTATGTATGTATGTATATATATATATATATATATATATATATATACTTTCCTTTATAACTAAAGGAAAATCTTACTGTAAACAGTAAAATTTTTCATTTTACACGTATTTTAATATCAATTTCCCACAACCGTCTTTGTAACTCAACCTCCCACGTTTCCTATAACCAACTCCCACCTCCGGTAATTCCAAACTCTCCCACCTCCTGTAACTCTCACGTTCTCATGCCGGTTTCAAAATTTCTTCAAAAAACGAAGCTTACATAAAACGAGAGAGTGTAAGCGAAGCGAAGAGGGGAGAGCAACGAGACCTCAGATCCCGCGCTCTAAGAGGGGAGAGCAACGAGACCTCAGATCCCGCGCTCTCAAACTCGGATCTGATTCCAGATCCCCCAAAGGTCAGATCTTGGATCCAATTCAAGCCCTAACCCTAACCCCTTTCTCTCGATCTCTACTCAGTTTCATTGGTTTTGTTTCAGATTCAGGGTTTGATAGAAGGAGGGGGAGGAGATGCTGACGAAATTTGAAACTTTGGTCGCATTTTACTGAGAAATTTGAAGGTTAGGGTTAGGGTTCGTACTCTGGAGATGGGGGGAAGAGGCGGGAGTTGACAAAACGGGAGGCCTCGGGTCCGTCGTGGCCGTCGTAAACGCCGACGTAGGTCGCCGAAAGAGAGGTAAAGACCTGGCATTGGTCTTCTTACGAGGAGTTGGCTTGGATGATGGCGATGGATAAGTCGCCGGAGGAGTGGAGCTTCAGGGCGAGGTTCCATAGGAGGGCGTCGCCGGAGCTCAGTCGACCGAAGAGGACGGAACAACGATGCTTCAGGGCGAGGTTCCATAGGAGGGCGTCGCCGGAGCTCAGTCGACCGAAGAGGACGGAACAACGATCGAAGCATCATCTTTTTCTCTTCTTTCGATCGATAGTAGGTTTGAATTGGAAGAAGAGCATGATCCTCTTAGCAAGAAGATAAAATCTTAGGTCTTTTCTCTTTTTCAATAACTTAGTTTAATATGGATCGGGATTAGCTTTTGAGGATTCTCGGGGTTTAATTTTGGGGTTTGAAATAACTATATGATTAAACGATCGTGACTGCACTTTTGAGGATTCTCGGGGTTTAATTTTGGGGTTTGAAATAACTATATGATTAAACGATCGTGACTGCAGAGTGGATAAATAGGGACAAAAAATGATTCTTTTCTTATGTAGTTTTTTTTCTAGATATTTTTGGAGAAGCCTATGAAGACATCCAGTTCAATTCAACATACATTTGTATTTTGAATTGGAACTTATTATAAATCTCGATTTTTTATTCGACTTTAGAGCTCTAGCTTGGAGATCGATTAATAATTTACCTAAAAAATTACTTTATTTTATTTTGCACATATTGAGAGCCCTTAGGTGATTGACCACTTTAAAGGCTTTTTTTTATATTTACATATAGCTGTTTTGGTTCATTTTAGTTAACTATTTATAGTTATTGTCATTTTAAGGACATTTTGTTTGCTTTGAGGCCTCTGAAGGTTCTGAAGGTTCTTTTACTATATAAGTACTATTTCATATTCCTATTCATGTCACCAAGAACATTGCTTATGTAAATGTACAGAAGTTTTATATTAAAGAAGGAACTTGCTTGGCATTGAATCTTTTTAAGTAAAATTTATGTTTTTTAGTGTTATCTTGCATAAACATATTTGTGTGTTTGGTATGTTCTATGGTTCTCCTTATCCTCATTGGATAAGGTGGTACTTAGTGATGAGAGCATGAATGATTAGTAATTTTCCCAAGCTGTTTTATCATTTGTTTTATACTCAAATCTTATATTTCCATGGCAGTGGGATCCAAATACTGGAAGGAGTACCTCCACAATCTGTACAGTGCGGTTTGCTTGATGAACCTAGCCCACTTGGTCTTCGCTTGAGAAAGAGTCCATCTTTATTGGATTTGATCCAGATGAAACTTTCTCAAGGAAGTTCCGCTACTGCTTCGTATGCCACAAGCAGTGGGGGTTTGAACAAATTTTCACTGTAGACCTAAATGAACTTTTAATTACCAAAATCGACCGTTTTTTTTAATTACCAAAATCGATCCGTTTTATGCCACGTAGACTTAATCCTGTTTCCTAATTAGTCGGTGTTGCCAACCCTGACTGTTTAGGAGTTATTAAACCTTAATTAGAAGCCTTAAAACCCGATTTGTAATGCTCTAAACAGTCTGGGTTGGCAACCCCGACTAATTAGGAAACGAGATTAAGCCTACGTGGCATAAAACGAGTTGATTTTGATAATTAAAAAAAACGGTCGATTTTGATAATTAAAACTTCAATTGGGTTTACAGTGAAAATTTGTTCGTGGGGGTTTAGATGGCGAGAAAAAGAAGGATTTGAAGTCTACCACCGTGTTAGGTACCACTGACAATGGATGTTTGGTGGGGTTTTTATGGTGAGACTTTGACGTGTTCTTCACACCTCACACGGCTCACAGAAGTACGAGTAGGATGAGGGGAGAATTTTGTTTTGACCCCGACCAGGACTGTAAATTAAATTTTTGTCTGTTATCGGGGTACTAATTATTTTGAGTGCCACTTGCCGATTTAGGAGAATGCTAGGCTGTAAAATTTAGTCCAACATCGGAGACACTATTGTCAATTGTTTATAATGAAGGTGCTTGGTGACGCCCGTCAATGAGGGGTCGTGGGCCGTGTACCTCTTCATTACCCGAACCATTTGAAAACCGAGTTTGCAAAATTTGTGAACTGATAATGCTTGGGTGTGTGATTACCGATGGTTTATCCCAATGTTTACACCTTAAATTGGTATTGCGATTATTGATATTTTTTTTTCAGGTGGGATGGGAATCGGTGATCAGGAACTTTGAAACGTTTTAGGTGATGGAGATGTTATTATTATAATCTGTAAGGATGTCGTGCTTAGCACGGGATGAATGCGACGACGAAAGTAATAAGCACACAGCGCATTAATTTAATGATCTCGAGCTCGTGACCCCCTGCCTTCTTCTTCCCCCATTTCTCCCCCATTTCTCCCAAAATCAAAACTCCGTCTCCGTGTTGAATCAGCCGACTTTTTTATTTCGTCTCCTCTGTCAAGTTCCCCATCTCCGCCCACCACGAAAGCAGCATCGCCGCCGACGAAAACCGATCTTCCTTCGAGCTCGAGCGCTACAACGAGATCCCCATTTTTGTGCTAATCTGGAAATTGTGTTATGGATCCTGATTGTATACCCGTTACAAAAATGCATTTGATCAAAGACCAGATTAGCAACGGGTATACAATCAGGATCCATAACACAATTTCCACGGATAAAAACCAAACTCAAAAAACGTCAACACATCCCAACTCTCATGTTTTTGGCTTATTTTCCAGGATTATAGATTGATTCCTAAAAAAAAGACCGACAGAGCTATGTACCTTCGACCACGAGCTCGTCCGTGGAGACTTGGACCCGGAGTTGGGGGAGAGGACGCTGAAGCACCAGGAAATCGAAAAAAAAAATCAAAAAAAAACCCTAATCAAAACCTGTAAATGGATGGCCGTGATCCTTACCTGAGTTAGGGGAAGGAGGTGGCTTGATGGAGGAGACGAAATGGGGATCTCGTTGTAGCGCTCGAGCTCGAAGGAAGATCGGTTTTCGTCGGCGGCGATGCTGCTTTCGTGGTGGGCGGAGATGGGGAACTTGACGGAGGAGACGAAATAAAAAAGTCGGCTGATTCAACACGGAGACGGAGTTTTGATTTTGGGAGAAATGGGGGAGAAATGGGGGAAGAAGAAGGCAGGGGGTCACGAGCTCGAGATCATTAAATTAATGCGCTGTGTGCTTATTACTTTCGTCGTCGCCAATTATTCGTAAAAACCCTTGCTTTAACAATTCCCAGCTCGAGATTCGTGCCTGCCTTTTATTTTTCGTCGTCGCCAATTTTTCAAAAAACACCCTGCTTTAACAAACACGGAGGAGATTCGTACGAATTCGTTCGCATGAGAAATCTACTGTATATATATATATATATACATATATATATACATATATATTATATATATATATATATATATTTATATATATATATATATATATATATATATATAAATAAAATAAAAAAATGTAGGAACTTGATACCAAGTATAAATTTTGTGCTTAGTAGTGAGGCGTCTCATTCTTATCCACTCTCAGCCCATGTGAATGTGGTACCACGAGTGGATGTGAATGAACCACCTCATTATCAAACACAAAAAATTTGTACTTGTTGATGGTTTATATATGATCACACAATCAGTATGTATCCAGGGTAGGATCATTTCGATGAGGTAGAGGAGATTGATGAAGGGACCACCTTTTTCTTCGATTTTATGACTGGTTCTTGAATTGGGGAGCTGAAAAATCTGCACATGTAGAAACTCATGAGAGGACGGGGATTGGTTCACCCGTTGTACCTCCAATGATCAAGTTAGATGATAAATTTGAGTGGAAGAAGAAGCAAAATTTAGAGTTCTTCTCCCAATGTTTTTTTTGGAATCACCCCCTCCTCCCCTATAAAAGACGAATAGTACCTGTATATATATTGTGAGAGAAGAGTAGATTGGACACTTTGGCCGAGTACGGAGAAGTGATGGTGATGTATGGGCTAGTGGCTGGGGGAGCACCCTCTTTATGAGTGTCAGTAGGTGGTTGGGGGAAAGATCACTTCAGCATTGGAGAGATCGTCTCAGCATCCAATGGAGAGAGTGATTGGCGGGTATTGTGGTGGCCCATGTAGTCCGATGAGTCATAACGTTTATCGGGGCTAGGGTCATGATGGGACATGTCCAGTGTTGATCGTGATGCTGGCACGTGGCCAGAGAGAAGCTCGAGGCAAATATTATCCTCCAGTTTAGCCGAGAAGTAATGCTCATCGAGTCGTCATCGTAAGGCATTGAATAAAAGGTTGAGTAGACTTCAGGCGACTTGACTTCGATAAGAGGGTCGATTGATCTCGCCTCTTAAGTCGTCATGAAGAGTATTGACTTGACGAGTCAGCCATGTTAGGACCTCCGCTAGGCTTGGGCTACCAAGCTAGGTTGGGTCTTGCTTGCAAAAATGCACCTGCCCGTTGTTTGGTGATGAGTTGTATTTTGGCGAATGAGAATACCATAACAGTTGGCCCCTTTCACTTGGAGTCGGTTTTAGTCGGGTCAGAGTGAAATATGATAAGGAATCACTTTGGAATTACTTTTGTGTTGTATAATCTCAGAATGTTTATCGGATGACTTAGTTTTAATGCGGACTGATAGATTTAAGCATTAACCCGAGAGGACTCATCCTCTATAGAGAGGAGACGTTTCGAACTTGAGTAAGTAAGCTTTCGAATGATTAATTTTTTCTAAGTTTTAGACCAATCTGATCAACTGCTCTTGCTCTTAGCATTTGAGCAAATTGGACGAGTTGTCCGAGATATATCCTTAATGTCAACTTGTCAGCTGTAGCGGGTTGATTAGGGCCTGATAGACTTTGCCTAGTAGTCGTCGTTACCAAGCTTCCAAAGGCCTTTATTGGGCCGACAAAACGTCACTCCTGAGGATGATGTAATGATGCTGCTAGTTGTTAGGGTAATTGCGTCGTTTCAATTTTCGAGTGGAGAGGTATGGAGTAAATAGGAACATCGCTTCAAGTTTTGAGCTAACTGTTTGAGATTTTGAGATGAATCTCGCTCGTTTATTTTGAAATGAGACAACCATTCTAATTGATCCTTGTGCCCCTTCGGGATACTATAAATAGCTTGTTCTGGGCGGAAAAGAATTCTTTACGAGTTCTTGCCCAAAAAATCTCCGACATTTCTCTGAATTTTCACAAGTTTACATTGCAAACTAAATTAATCAATGGTTTCCCTATCTTCCACCGCAGGCCGCAATAAGGAGAGGATTACTCTTCTTCGGAACATCCGATCGAGGGTCTTGACGGGGACGCTTGAGCCATATTAGAATCTATATGACATTACGAGGGATTTTACACTGGGCGCCCCGAGTATGAGCGAACCTGTGTATCACCTTGGTGGGGATCGGGCGCCGCTTTACCTTGCTTATTTTGAGTATGGTCTACAGTTGCCGCTTCATCCCTTTATTAGGGACGTCTGCATTGTTCTGAGAGTTTCTCCTTTTCAATTTACCCCTCATGCCATTGGGACTCTGGTGAGCTTTGTTGTTATTTGCTACCTGGTTGGAGTCTCACCGACCACACGACTGCTAGGACATTTGGTCGGCGTCGAATCGAAGAAAGAGGACCTGCACTACTTTTTCCACTATAGTGGAAATATTAAGATTGTGTCAGACGCTCTAGAGTCCAGGGGGGATTGGAAGGAGCGCTTTGTGTGGATCTTCGAGGCTGATGGTGTTCTTTCTTGTCTTAATTGGCCCGAAGTGGCTAAGGATGTACTGAGGCCGTGTCCTCTTAATAATGAGGAAAGACGACAACGGGCCAAGATTCACTCCTATCCTGGGTCTCGGGAGAGCATCAATCTTTTCAAGACGGCATCTCTCTAATCGGTGGTCGTGTCCATGATTTTGTCCTCCTCAGTCGACCAACCAAGGGCAAGTCTGCTAGCTCTCCCCATCGAAAAAAGCATTAAGGGAAATTTGAGGGAGGAGGAATCAAGCTCGGCTTCTCGGCCTCAGAAAAGGTTGAGAGGGGATCTCGATCCCGAAGAGGCGGTCGGATTGAGGTCAAGGGTGGCTAAGGTCGCCACCCTATTGGTGGAGCAAAGGAGGCTGAAGAAGGTGAAGGCCAAGAAGGATCAAGGGTCCAGTGGGCCAGAGGTCGACCCCGATGAGATACAGCGGTAAGCTGAAGCACCACAATCGGCCGAGAGGCGGCAAAGGTCTGTCCAAGCTTATCGATCGAATGAGGTCGTCACCATGGGCAACTCTTCCCCTCATGTGGCAGAGGGGGTGGCCCCAACTATCGAAGAGGTATTTCTAGGGGCCCTTGTCGAGGGGACAGCCGTGATAAGTTCTACAGTCGTACAGTTCCGCAGGCCTGGCAAGGAGCCTGTCGCGATGTCTGGGGGTGTTGACGGGAAAACAATACCTCCGGAAGGGCTCAAGTCGGATGAGATGGTGGATGTGCGGAATAAGTTCTGGTCATTCCGCCATGGGCTCGATGAGCTTACTCACCTGTCCTGGGAGAGGGCGAGGACCATGTTGGTGGGAGATCCGCTGACCCCCAGCTCGCCTAGGAAAGAGGTTACCGATGACGATAGGTTTTTCCCAGAGGAACCCATGGATGTGGAGTCCTTGGTCATGCAGTCCTTAACTACCTCGATCGACGTTGTGTCCCAGTTTACCCTCCTGAAGGGCAAGAGGCTCTTGAGGGAGATACCAAGTGCTAGCGTGCATTTGTCCCTCAAGGCCTATTTGGTCTGAGGGGCTTTATTGGATCAAGAGCTGTTCGACCGGATAAGGCACATGCATGAGGTGGCACAGAGGTGGCATGCCGAGCTGGCCCAGAAGAAATCGGCCAAGGAAGAGACAGAGAAGAGGATTGCTGCCTTAGAGGCCAAACTGAGAGGCAAGGAGGACGTCTGGCAGCGGGAGATAAAAAAAAAGGAGAGGCTTTTGACAGGCTATAATATCCAAGTTTCCAAGCACTTGGGTTATGTTGATGATATCTAGTGGGAGGTAGCCCAGTTGAAGGGAGAGGTCGGTCGTCTGCAGCAAGGGATTTCTAAGTGGGATGGTCGACTGATCGCTTTGGCCAGGGAGGTCAAGGTCGAGAGGCGTATGAAGGCGGTGACCGAGGAGGACGCTCAATTAAGCCGTCTTTCGGTCGAGCAGCTAAGGCGGGACCTTGAGAAGCGGTCGACTCCTCTGACGTCTGTGATGATTGTCAAGGACTTGGAGGGTCGGCTTGCTCATCTGGACTCGGCACAGCATATGAAGGAGGTTGTTGACGAGTGGCGCCATGGCCCTCTAGGAAAAACTAAGGTAGCATTGGCTTGTAAGGCCAACATCAACTATCTTGCTTCGCTGCTCTCCTCTAGCTCTCTTCTCTGACTCGATCGTTGTTATCCCCCTTGTGTCTCTTGCTACTTTGATCTCTTAGAGGAGATCGAGGAGAGTGGAGGTGGCGTGGATCTGGTGCTGGATGTTGGGGGTGATGACGAGCCAGAGGATGATCCTGAAGAGAATTCCCCCACATCCTCAGCTTCTGTCGTTGAAGCCCCTGCGAACTCTGTTGCCGTTGAGAGCCTCCTAAATCTTACTCCTGGATCTGGTCGAGAGGTCTAGGGGCTTGTATTTGTACTCTCTTTTTTTGTGTAAAGAACAAGTAATGAGGTTTGCACTCTAGAATAAAACTTTACTTTATTCTCATTTTTGAGTCTGTCTTCACTCCATATTTTTACTATACTAACTTGTTTACAACTTTGCTCTAATTGCTAGAACCCATTATTTGGCTGTGATGAGCCTATTGTATTATGTCGACTTAAATGTAGATGGTCGAGACTTGGCAAATTGTGTGGCCAAAGTTGTGTCGTCAAGGAAATTCAAACACTTAAGCTCAAGCCTTGGGTTTGTTTAAAATAACACTAAAGTCTATTCGGTAGAATGAAAACCCTGAGGTTGAGTGCCTAGGACTTGCGTAGACACCCAGAACTTCAATATAACCATGATGGTCGAGAGGCGACCGTGGGAGTCGACTATATGGCGAGTGCCTTGGGTTTACCTTGAGAAGAGACACCAAGGTCTTTGAATTCGATCGAAGTCGAATGCCTAGAACTTACTAAAGTTGACTAGGTCTTTTACAACCCTGAGGCTGTGCCTAGGACTTGCTGAAGTCAACTAGGTCTTTTACCCTACGGAGGGCCATTAAACTACTGAGGGAAGTCTAGGTAAGATGACAACCCTGAGGTTGGGTGCCCAAGTCTTATGTGGACGCCAGGTGTCTTTAATATCCCCATAATGGTCGAGAGGCAATTGTGGGAGTCGACTATATGGTTAGTGCCTTGGGTTTATTCCTGAAAATGCACCAAAGACTTAATATCCAACCGAAGTTGAATGCCTAACTTACTAAAATTGACTAGGTCTTTAATAACCTTGAGGCTGTGCCTAGGACTTGCTGAAGTCGACTAGGTCTTTTGCCTTACCGAGGGTTGCTCTGGGGGCAAAATGGTGAAATGACAACCTTGAGGTTAAGTGCCTAGGTCTTACGTAGACTCCTGGGTCTTCAGAGTCCCCATAATGGTTGAGAGGCAACTGTTGGAGTCGACCTTATGGTTAATGCCTTGGGATTATTCCTAAAAAGGCACCAACGGCTTAATAACCAACCGAAGTTGAATGCCTAGAACTTACTGAAGTTGAGTAGGTCTTTAACAACCCTGAGGCTATGCCTAGGACTTGCTGAAGTTGACTAGGTCATTTTCCCTACTGAGGGCTGCCCTGGGGGGAAATGGTAAAATGGCAACCCTGAGGTTGGGTGCCCAGGTCTTATGTAGACACCTGGGTCTTCGAGATAACCAAAGTGGTCGAAAGATGACTATGGGTATTGACCACCTGGTGAGTGCCTTGGGTTTATTCCTGAAAAGGCACAAAGGGCTTTCAATTCCTACATTAGATTGAGCACTACAGGAGTGCAAGACAACAACTGAGTTAGTTTTAATAAGAATTTCATTAAGACTAAACAAAATTTATAGAGTTATTGAAAATATCGTCTCAAATGCTCGATGTTGCAAGAATGTTGTAAATCTCTCCTGTCTGGGGCTGGTTGATAGGTGTCGACTCGCAGCTCTTCTAGGACTGTGTAAGGACCTTCTTAGTTGGGAGCTAGCTTGTCTCATCGAGTATCTTTGTCAAAAGCCACTTTGCGGAGGATGAGGTCACCATCGTTGAATCTCCTTGGTCGGATTCTGCTATTGTAATAACGGGCAATTCCTTGCTGATTGGTGACGTGGGTCCAGAGTGCTTTCTCTCGGATCTCATCAAAGAGGTCGAGGCCGATCCGGAGCCCTTCTAAGTTCATATCCTTGTCAAAGTGTTGTAGTCGAATGGTCGACATGCCTACTTTGACGGAAACAACTGTCTCAACACCATATGCTAGCTTGAATAGAGTCTCCCCACTTAAGTTTTTGTGGGTCATGCGGAGTTCTTGAATTGATACTAGGCAACTTTGATGATGGAATTCGTTCTGAGAAAGATATTCAAGGAGTCGGAGTTGTTCTCTCTAAAAAGACAACCAAAGAAGACCTCTCTAAAAAGATGACATGATGCTCATCTTTCGAGAGGCTTTTGAAGGTAATGGAGCTCGTCCATCTTATAGATGGCTAGCTAATAGGTACCCCCCAAATGGTTGCTAAAGCTGTAGGGGGACGCGATTATATCGATTCCTCTCAGCCAAGATCATTTTCTGCTTAGCTTGAGTGACACAAATTTGTGCTCTATTTAGCTTGGGTGACATAACTTCGGGGTCGAGCTATAGGGTGAGACTGATTAGGCCCTTGTTCAGAACTTGACATATCTTCTAAAAAAAGAGAGGGGACCCCACAGTGGGTGTTAAACTGTTGATGATTTATATGTGATACACAATCAGTATGTAGGGTAGAATTATTTCGATGAGGTAGAGAAGATTGATGAAGGGACCGCCTTCTTCTCTGACTTTATGTCTGATTCTTGAATTAGGAAACTAAGAAATATACATATGTAGAAACTCATGAGAGGACGGACATTGGTTCCCCCGTTGTACCTCCAACGATCAAGTTAGATGATAAACTTGAGTGGAAGAAGAAGCAGAACTTAGAGTTCTTCTCCCTATGGTTTTTTCGAATAGCCCCCTCCTCCCCTGTAGAAAGCGAAAGTTACCTATATTATAATATATATATATATATATATATTATATATATATATATTACTAGTATACGTATATATATTATAATGAATATATATATAGTATAAATATATAAATATATATATATATATATATATATAATATATATATATATATTATATTATTAATAGTATATATATAATTAATTAATATATATATATATTGTGGGAGAAGGTAGGTTGGAATGCCTAGCTTGAGTAAGAGAAGTGATGGTGAGGTATGGGCTGGTGGCTACACCAACACCCTCTTTACAAATGTTAGCAGGTGGTTGGGGGAAATATCACTTCAGCATTCAGCATTGAGTGGAGAGTGATTGGCGATATGACGGTGACCCACGTTGTCCGATGAGTCATAAAGGCTATTGGGGCTAGGGTCATGATGGGACCTATGCAGTGTTGACCGTGGTGCTGGTACGTGGCTGGAGGGAGAAGCCCAAGGCAGATATTATTTGTTGGGTTAAAAAATTTATGATTGAATTTCTTGTTTTAAGAATGTGTTCGATCGCTTAGTATGAATCCCTTACAATCACTCACTCTCTCGATTACAGAGGAAGAAAAGATTAATTTGACTTCTCTTTTGTTTAAAAGTGGGATCTTGGTGACGAAAGGATGCTTCTCTCGATGCTCAAGCTGAGATTGCTTCTCGTTGACGATCAAATCAAGATCACAAAAGCTTCTAACGACGGCTTAGATCAGGAGAATGCATATATTGATCTCTCTTTATGCGATAACCAAAAATCTTCCAGAGTCCTCTCTTCATAGCTACTCATGGCTATTTATAGAGTTTCAGTACGTAACCGACGTGCTAAAATTGTCGGTAGAGGGCGCAACTACCTCCTTCAATTTAGCCCACGTTAGTTACTGGGATGAAACATGCTCCTGAAGTTTAGCCCACGTGGCTGACTAAGTCTTCAAATCCGTTACAACTAGATTTTCTATGGACGACGAGCCTCATTGCATGGCGAGGTTCATCTGATTAGACAAGCCTTAATATGCAGTGAGGTTCGTCTTATAAGGCGAGCTTTGCAGTATAGTGAACTCTGTCTTCACTAACTTCGTCTGACGAGCTTCGTTTTCACTAACGAACTTCATTTTCGATAGGTGAGTCCAATTGCATTGCAAGTCTTATGAATTTCCTTTTGATGAGTCTCATTTTCACTGACGAGCTTTAAGCTTGATGACAAGCTTTGTTTTCATTGACGAACTTCACCTCTGATGATGAACTCCGAACCTTGTATCCAATGATGAGCTTTGAACCTTGTTTCCGATGACGAGCTTCATCTCTGATGTCAAGTCTCATTTCCAATGATGAGCTTCGAACCTCATTTCCAATGATGAGCTTCGTCTCTAATGTCAAGTCTCATTTCCAATGATGAGCTTCAAACCTCGTTTCTAATGACGAACTTCATCTCTGATATCAAGTCTCATTTCCAATGATTAGCTTCAAACCTCGTTTCTAATGACGAGCTTCGTCGAGACTCGCTACGTGGTGAGTCTCGTTCCTAATATGGATCCTTGCTGGGTGGCGAGTCTCACCTTTGATTGAGACGAGGTTCGTCCCTATGATAACATTCCTCATATCTTGAAGTTCGGCATTTTTAATGCCTACATTATCCTCCAGTTTAGCCGAGAAGTAATGCCTATCGAGTCGTCCTGGTAAGGCATTGAATAAAAGGTCAAGTAGACTCCAGACGAGTCGACTTCGACAAGAGGGTCAACTGATCACGCCTCTCGAGTCGTCATGAAACGTATTGACTTGACGAGTCAGCCAAGTTGGGACCTTCGCTGGGCTTGGGCCACCAAGCTAGTTCGGGCTTTGCTTGCTGAAATACACCCACCCGTTATTTGACGAGGAGTTGTATTTTGGCGAATGGGAATACCATAACAGTACTTAGTACCAAGTTCCTTCATATTGTGCTCTCTCTCTTTATCTCTATCTATCTATCTATCTATCTATCTATCTATCTATCTATCTATCTATAATTGTAAGATGGACTAATTGAGTTATCAAATTCATGATACGTATTGTACATCTTATTCAAAATATCATCAAATATATATGCTATAGTTGTCACATAGTTTGAAGTCTTCTATAATACGAATCAAACTAGTTTAATATATTAATTTTTTAGACAACTTAATAGCCGTCCCTTTTCCACATAGCTAAAATAATATTTAAAAATTTCAAAACCATATAATTTTCTCTACACATAGATCATGATGAGTGCAAATCATGATAGTCGGTGCTAATCATCATATTTCGGATAGCCTATTGGGCCATCTCATGACAAGAATATGAT
>NC_033799.1:52829690-52852431 GCF_001876935.1 Asparagus officinalis
TATATATATATATATATATATATATATATATATGAGAAAAATGGGTATGTTTGGTAGTAAGGTGTCATATTCCTATTCACTCATTTTAATTTCCAACCACTTTCCAATCCATGTGAATGTGGGCCCCAATTTCACTTAGGTCTCTCCACCCTCGGAGGAGGATGCTTTCATGCACAAAAAAAAAAACCCCATAGTGTCATGTGGCCTCTCACTTGGAATATTCCTAGCATATTTTAAAGACCATTAACATTCTGAACTTTAGGTCATTAAGTTGCAATATTTGTAAACATTGTGATGTTTATTTGAAAAGTTTTACAAGTGGTGTCATTTAACCGAAAAGATTTACAAGTGAAATCAATAAAATGAAAAAGATGTGATACAATAGGTCATTTTTGTGAAATTTACCTAATTTCATTGGATGTCAGTATGACAATAAGAACATAGAACATTGGTATTATAACTGCAGAAAATAACCATAGTCCTACATTCATTCTTTAGAAAAAAACAAGAAGACATTCCATAACCATTGATCAAAGAAGACATTCCATAAACATTCATCATCACATTTTATTATATTTTTTATACCTTCATTATCTATTTTATTTTGAATTAAAATATATGCTAATAATATTTTTTTATCTTAATTTGAAAGTGATGAAGATTTAAAGAATAAAAGCCCAAAGGAACTAATTCTCCTCATTTTCCAAGACTTTATTGAATCTTACAGGAAGCCCAAACACCCAAAGCAGACGGAGTCAAAAAGGTCAACATAGTTTGCTACAATTTTGTTAGAAACTATTTGATGAGCTCATCGATGAGCCCATCGATTAGAGTATAACATAATCGATCAATGACTAATTTCTATTCTCCCAAAAACTTGATCCTAGGACTGAGGTTGACTGTTGTAGCCTATAATAGATGGGTAGATTTAGGGGTTTAGATATGTAAAATTTTATAATATCCTTTTTGGAGAGTAGGGCCACTCATAATTGAGAAGGTCTTTGAAATTATAAACTTTTCTATTACAAAAAAAAAAACTATTCCTTTTTAATTTTTGTTCTTCTCTTTTGATAATAAAGATGAAGATAAAGATTTGCTTACAAGAGTCCAACCCCTTGCAATACAAGTTTTTATTTTTCTCTTTTATTTTTTTTATTTTTGAATGACATGTTTTAGAACTTAATTTCTTATTTTTATTTCATGTTTGGTAGATTAGATTCATTACTTTGTAGTCTAGATTTATTTTATACTTTATACTATAGATTTATTATTATTATTATTATTATTATTATTATTATTATTATGCTTATTCATTGCTTTGTAATGTAGATTTTATTTTTCTTTCTTGTTTATGCTTTATTTTCCTTCTTTCTTTATTTGTTTTGTAATTTATATATACTTTCTTGCCTTTAATGCTTTCTAGTATACATTTTCATTCTATGTTTACATTTTATAATATGACTAGCTAGTTCTTGTAGGAATTCTACGATTAGATAAAACTAGTTTAATTTACTTTTATGTTTTTATTTGCACTCTTTGTGCTTAGTAGAATCATGTTAGGATAATTAACTAGAGATCCAATTGTTAGAAAAAGAGGAATAGTTAACTTGTTAATAATCCCATAATTAAATAAGCATAATCTATAAACCCGCTCAACAAAAGCATAGGTTTTGCTCGGATGTGAATTTGATACGTTTTGCTTGTTTTGAGTAACTTGATAGTCTATGTTTAAGAACTCTAAATTAATATGTGAATAAAAAGAGAGCAATTCTTAAATGCAAATTAAAATTAACTAGTGAATTCAATCCTAGATTCCTACTCTCATTTCTTAATTTCCTTCAATTTTCCATTCCTTTATTGTTTTGGTTTGATTTTGTATTTTTTTTCTTTTTTTTCTTTTCTTTTTTATTTGCTTTTATTTTATTTTTTCTTTCTCTCATTCTTCGATCTTGTTTTAGCCTTTTACACTCTCTTTTACACTCTCATTATTAGTTTTCTATACATTTCAGCAACCCACTTAGATTTATCTTTCTAATACTTTTTTTCCCCATAGATTGATTTCACAAATACTATAACTTGATTATTGGGCACCTGCAACTTAGCATGCTTTAACTCCCATCAAGTTTTTACGCTGTTACTAGGGGAAGGTTCATGTTATTAGGATTTTTGACGCCATTGCCAGGGGAAGATGCATGTTCTTAGGATTTTTCTATCTTGATTCTTTAATTTGTTTATTTCATTGTTATGGAATAATTTTGAAGAATAAGATTGAAGATTATAAAGAAGATTTGCTTCAAGAGGAGGCTACACCTTTCAAGGGTAAGTCCTCTTTCTATTTTTTTATTCAACCCTCTAGTTATACTTTTCATATTAGAGACAATTTGGAACTAATAAAAACAATTTCTATTATTAACTCCAATAAAATCCACCTTCAACTTGAATAAATATTAAACATGATAATAAATTCAAACAATAGCTCTCTTTCTCACATTCATTTGTTATTAACCCTAATTAAAAAATATTTTCTTTTTACATCCTCTTGTAGGTACTTTTAATTTTTTTGGTCTGCATTGGATATAGTTAGTAGGAATTTACCGTAGTGATTTGAGCATTTTGATTTAAGCACCCACTTGAAAATACTCTTAAGGAAAACCCCCTCTAATTAAGATACGCTGAGGGATTTTATCACTCTTTTTGTAGCCTACAAATCACTAGTTCCTTACTACACAACTCAGGCTTTTTAAAACTCATTAGATATTGATCCTTATGGATTTAGAGCTCATTAAGGAATAAAAAAAAGAATCCTTAAGTGAATCAGTTTAAGTTTACTTGACTTCGTTGGTGTCTAAGGCAATATTTAGAGGTTACATAAGGAGCTCCGCAAGAAAAAAGGATTTAATTGATCTTGACCTCTATCTATTATTATCCTTACTTGTTTAACTGACCAAGTAGTTCTTCATTAGGATGTGGTCTAGTTGAGTTAGGCTTAAACTAGAATTAAAGGTGATTGTTTCAAGTGATTGAGTTTAATTTGTTTAGTCATGCTTTCTTTTTATTTTATCATTCTCTCCCTAATTGTTAGGTCTTTTAGTTTTTTCCCTTTTTATAAAAAAAAGAAAAAAACTTAACATTCGTCTTTCTTGATAGAGCTTTTTGTTATTTTTTAGTGATATATAAAAAACAATTTTAAAAAGATCTTTGATTAGTGCATGCAAGTTTGGATTAGGGATTAAACCAATTGCATAATTCATGTTGAATCTGTATTTGAACAAGGACAAATGGCTAATCCAAATCCTCCCATTATTTAAAATATGTGTTAATCCTACTACGAATGCAATCCCATCTTGTATTAGACATCTCGAGGTTAATGGTGTCAATTATGAGCTTAGATCATATTTCATAAACATGCTTCCCATGTTTTTAGGAAATGAATCCGAATATGTCTACATTTTTATATTTGAGTTTGAGGATGTTTGCGTTATAATTAAGATTAGAGAGCTACCTAAGGATTCTATTAAGCTCAGATTTGTCTCCTCAGCTCTTAAGGATAAGGCTAAGAAATATTTGTATAGCTTGCCCACAAATTCTATCTCCATCTGGGATAAATTTTTTACCATTTTTTTGAAGAAGTTTTTTTTTCAATTTATAAAATGGTAAAGCTTAGGGACGACATTAACTCTTGTAGGATAATTATAGGTGAACATTTTTTAGAAGTATTTTGATAAGTTTAAGGATCTTTTTATCCAATGTCCTCTAAGAATCCTCTTATCCAATGTCCTGGCCATAGTTTAAAGAAGTGTTATTTATGCCAAATCATCTATGAACGATTAGATTATTTTTCAAATATATCCTTAGAATCTATGTATCAAGCTTTTATGAAGAAAAACGCTGATGAAACTTGAAAATTCTTAGAGAATTTATCTAAAAAAGACCATACAGTAGGAATACTATGATGAAAGACTTTCATTAGTTCTCCCAACCAAATATAGTGGTCTTTCTCTAGAGTGAGACATAGTCTTTGAAGTAAAGATGGTTACAATTCTGTGTCAGTTAGCTGCCCTAAAAATCAAATAACAAGCCACAATGCAAATCAACCAAGTTTCTTCCTCAGGATGTCATAACTATCTCTAGCCCGTGTTTTAGAAAAATATCCTCTTTTAGGAAACAATCAAGCACTAGATCAGGTGTACGCTGCATTTCAACATCTCATCTCTTAAAAAGTCCAAGATGTCCAAGCCCATACACACAAGAAAAGATCGATCGAAGAACAAGATGACTAAGTATCTTTAACGGTATCGATAATTATATCGATACCTATATCAATACCCATATTGATACTAAGTTTACTTTTATGGATTAAAGGCTGGAATTGATTAACTTGGGGATCAAGTCTAATCTAAGGGCTGATATTGGCGGTAATACTCTATAAATAGGGTTAGAGGGTGAGGGGTTTGAGTGTGAAATATTTTACAAAAACTCTTTTTGGAGAGGAGGGTTACTCTTAATTGGGAAGACCTTCCAAATTATAACTTTTTTATTGCAATTAATAATGAAATATTTTTACCTCTTCATATTTTTCTTTTCTTCTCTTTGTTTGATTATGAAGATGAAGGTGAGATGAAGATGAATGTTTGCTATCACCTTGAGGCTAGAACCCTCTTGGGATGTAAATTTTTTCTTTGTTAATAAATTTATCTTTTGCTTTCTTTTTTATTTAAATAGCCAAGATGCTAGAACCCCCGTGCCTTAGATTTATTTTCATGATTAATAGAGTAGATTTATTTTTATATCTTTACTTTCTTGCTTTAAATTCTTATATTTATTTCTTGCAATTTATTTTATAGTTTAGATTTTATTTTCTTATACTATTCGCCTTGAGGCTAGAACCCTCTTAGGATTAGTTTTTATTTTTGTTTATTTTCTCTTTCTTTGATTCGCTTTGAGGCTAGAACCCTCTAGGGAATTGATCTTGTTTTTAAAGATGTGGAATTAATACTTGTGGGAACTCTAGAAATTGCATGAAACTAGCTAGTGGATTCAATTCTAGATTTCTCATATCTCTAATTGAATCCTCCATCTTTTACCTTCTTTATTTTCCTATTTGTTCTTGATTTCTTTCTCATTTGTTTCTTGAATTTTATTTCCTTCATCTTTCTTTCTTCCCTTTTGTTAGTTTTGTTTACATTTACACTTTATCACATCCACTCTATATCTCTCCACTCTCAATCTCGTTTTGTTTTTATTTACATATAATCGCTCTTGCTCTCTCTATCTCTCCACAATCACACTCATCACTCTTAATTATCACACACACAACATAAGAACCAATTTTGATTTCATCCTACAAACACCTTTCTCATGGGATCGTTAACTTTTTATACTATAAATTGATGGTTGTGTACCACAACTCTAGAAGTATACTTTTATACCCCGTCATGTTTTTGGTGTTGTTGCTGGAGAAGGTGCTTACAAGTAGGATTTTATTTATTTTGGTTCTTTAATTTGTGTGTTTTCTTGTGAAGAAACCACTTGAAGATTGAAGATCAAGGATTTAAAAATTTTCTTGTGGTAACTCTTCTTTCTAGTATTTTTAATTTCACCACTTTAGTTAGTTTCTCACAATTAGAGACGATTATGATCTAAAAAGGAAAAAAAGAGATTTTATTTTTGTCAACCATAATTCACCCTCCACTTGAATATTTACTAATAAGATAATAAATTGGAATAATATCTCCATTCCTCACTTTTGTTTGATTGTTAACCCTAAAAAAAGATTTTCTTTTTGCATCCTTTGTAGTTGCTTTTAATTTCTAGGGTTACATTGCATATAGTAGTAGGAATTTACCCAAGTGATTTGAGCATCTTGAGTTGACACACACTTGAAAACATTTTTAAAGGAAAAAACTCTCTAATCAATATAATATGGGATTTCATCACCCTTTCCTTAGCCCACATCACTAATTGCTCACTACACAAACCCAAGTCTTTTAAAACTCATTAGACGTTGACCCCTAAGGACACGAGCTCATTACAAAATAAGAAATCCTTAAGTAAACCGGTTTAAGTTTATTTTAATCCGTTGGTGTCTAAGGTAAGGTTTAGGAGTTGCGTAAAGCGCTCCACAATGAACAAGGTAGTTAATTGATCTTTGATCTTCCTCTAGTACTATCCTTATCTGGCCAACTGACCGAGTAAAACTTCAATCTTTTCACTAAGGGAGTTCTTGGTTAGGAGCTGGTCTAGCTGAGTTTAGGCGTAACCCTAGAATTTAGAGTGATTGACACAAGTGATTGCTTTTGATTTATTTTAGTTAAGTCTTTCTTTTATCTTTCCCTTCCCCGTTATTTTTTAGAATTTTTTTAATATTCCTTAAAAACTAACTTTTGTTTTTCTTAGAATTTTTAGTTCAATAATTAAAAAAAGAATTTATCTTGATGTATGCAAGGTTGGATTAGAGATAATACTAATTATTTAATCCGTTTTGAACCAATTTTTGAAGAAATGGATAATCCTAATCTACCGGTTCTTCAAGATATGTGTTACCCAACTAGGAATACAATCTCATCTTGCATTATGCCACCCAAAGTTAATGGAACTAATTTTGAGCTTAGATCGCTTTATATAAACATGCTTCTAAAATTCTTAGGAAATGAAACTGAAGACGCTTATATCTTTATCTCTGAGTTTGAGGAAGTTTGTCTTATGATAAAGTTTAGGGAACTAACTGAGGATGCGATCAATCCTTGATTTATTCTATTTGCTCTTAAGGACAAAGCCAAGAAATGGCTGTTAGCTTACACACGAATTCTATCTCAACTTGGGATGAATTTATTACCGTCTTTCTGAAGAAAATTTTACCTATCCACAAAACGGTTAAGCTTAGAAACAACATCATGAATTTAAAATTGTCTCGGGTGAGCTATTCTAGAAGTATTTTGACAGATTTAAGGATCTCCATATCCAATGTCCTCGCCAAGGTCTTGAAAAATGACAATTATGCCAAATTATCTATGAAGGATTGGATTATTCTTCGATAACTTCCTTAGAATCAATGTGTCAAGGGGATTTTATGAAGAACAATGCTGATGAAGCTTGAAAATTTTTAGTGAGTTTATCCGAGAAAACCATGCAATGGGAACACTATGATGACAGAGTTTCATCAGATTCCTAACCCAAATCTAGTAGTCTGTCCCTAGAGACAAACATTACCTCTGAAGCAAAGATAACTATAATCATGCATAGGTTATAAGCTCTAGAAATCAAAGAACGAGCCCTAGCTCAAATCAATCAAATTTTTTCCTCTGGTTGTCACAACTGTCTTTCTCCATCCTATGTTTTAGAGGAATGTCTCCTCTTAGGAAACAATTAACCACTAGGACATGTTAACGCTGCATTCTAGTGTTTCATAAATAATCCATTTTCTCCAACCTACAATCCAATTAGAAAATCAGCTAAACTTTGCATGGAACCAGGGAAACTACTCCGAAAATTAAAACTTTACTCCCTCTTCAAACCTATAATTTTCTAGGGGAAACACATTTCCTTTCAATTCTCAACTCAGTTTTCAACAACCAAATCTGCTATATCCAAATCAGTCTCTTCCTCATCAATCTATAAATCATATCCTTCCAAATTCGGATCATGATAAACATCTCAATATTTTAGAAAAAGATTTGGAAACAATAATCAAGGCCTCTACACAAACCACAAATATGTTAGCTCAAACATCCAACACTTTGAATTCCTTTATGCAATCAACCTGACAAATACTCAACTCCAACACTCAAGCCATAGCTAGGTTAAAAACCCAACTTGGTCAACTAGCTAGTGCCATGAGTGAAAGAGAGAAAGAAAAATTTCTAAGTCAACCCGTGGTCAACCCTAAGGACACAGGATCTAGTTTATCTTACGAAGCTCAAGTGAATATAATCCATTCACTATGGTTAGGAAAACATGTTGACAATCAAGTTAGAACACTTCTAAGTCAAACTCTTGAACCACAACAAATCCGTTCTCCTTTTGATAACTCTATTCAGAAATCACCCCTTTCCGATGACTAAGAACCCGATCTCGAACCTGACCCTAATTTTGATAGGTTTAAACCAGTTGCTTCCTTCCCAGATAGACTTAGGCCTAGGAAACACCCCCCTCAGGAGGAGAAGATCCTAGAAACTTTCAAGCAGGTTAAAGTCAGCATTCATCTCTTAGATGTAATTGAACTAATCCGTTGTTATGCAAAATTTTTAAAAGATTTGTGAACTAAGAAGAGAAGAATAAATGTTCAAAAGAAAGTCTTTTTGGCTGCTAATATCAGTGTTATGCTCTCAAAGCTCATACCTTTGAAACATAAAGATCCAGGTTGTCCTATCATTTCATGTGTCATTGAAAATATCTACATTGATAAAGCATTTTTAGACTTAGGGGTTAGTGCCAATTTGCTTCCTTATTCAGTTTGCCAGCAATTAGGTGTAGGTGAACTAAAACCAACCAGATGCACCTTGTAGTTAGCTGATAGATCTGTCAAAGTCCTCATGTGTGAGATAGAGGATGCTCTAATTAAGATTGGGGATTTTATTTTTTAATGAATTATGTAGTCTTGGAAACACAACCCGTTTCCAATCTCAAAGGACAGATACCTATCATCTTAGGAAGATTGTTCTTAGTCACTTCTAATGCTCTCATCGACTGCAGAACTAGTCAAATGAAGTTGTCATTTGGCAAATTGACTGCTGATCTCAACATTTTCAATCTAGGGAACCAAGCAAATGATCAACTTTTAGAAATAAATTACATATAGGAAAGACCAAAGAAAGAAGAAGAGAATGAGTCAGATTATAGTTTTGAGGAAATCTTTGGTGAGGAGCTAAAGATATTAAAAAAATCAAATCAGATATTTCAGAAAGAGGAAACCGTGTTAAATACATGCTTCTTTAACCCAACTTTTGAAGAACTCTTTGTTGACGAACTTAGATTCTTGGAAAACAAACAACCAAATTTTTATACCTCAACCATGAATCTTGGCGTTGAGAAAATTTTTAAAGAAGAATTGGTTGTTAGAGGACAAACCTTCATAAATAAAGAATCTAAGTTCAATAAGAAATTTAAAATGCATGACACTAGTGACACCTACCTTCAATTGCTACAAAAAATATTATAAACTTTGGAGAATGCAAAATTTAAACATATCATTGATTATATCATTTTGGGTTTTTAAATCCAGGGTAGAATTTTCAGCAATAAGGTAGGATTTGATGTAGAGTATGAGTTTTTCATGTTGAATTTTTTATTCTACATTTTTGTGTTTTATCTCGTAATAATAAAAAGAAATTATTATTCTCTCATTTGAGAGTTTCTTATTCTTCAATAGCAAAAAAATAAAATATAAAAAAAGAAAAAAATATATGAAAAAAAGTGATATGAAAAATTCTGAAAAATGAAAAAAAGAAGAATTATAAATTTTAATTTCATCCTCCTCATACTAAAGTTAATTGTAGATTTTTATCATCATTGTTCTAGGTCGACCGAACAAATGTAAGTATTTTATTTCTTATCTGATTTGCTTTGTGCATCATAGAGTTTGCATTGAGGATAATACAAAATTTAGGTGTGGGGGTGGGGACTAGTTATTTTCCTCTTTATATTATTTTTTATTCCTTTTCTCTTCTTTCTATATCATAATTTTTTATTCATTCTCTCTTCTTTCTATGTCATAATTTTTTCTTTATTTTGAAAAAATTATAAAAATATTGTCATTTGCCAAATTAATAGAGCTAATAATTGATTTATTTGATGAATTTTAAATTATCTAATCCCTAATTAGTTTTACACTCAAGTTCACCTTTTGTGATAACTCTAAATAAATTTCTTAAGAAATAATTTTCAAAATAGTATAGTTCACTTAAGTCTTAACTTAGACTTTTAATTAAAGTAATGAATTTTTTGCATGCTTACCTTAGAGTTAAAAATAATTTTTTAAGTTGTCTTGATCTAAATTTTTTTAGGATATATATACATATACACATATTTAAAAAAATAACTTTGCAAAAGAATGGTGCGAAAATTGAGCAATCTATACATATATATAGTTATATTTAGTTATATTTATATACTAACAATGTTTTTATATATACATACTAACAATGTTTTTATATATTTAGTTATATTTATATATATGCTCTTAAAAAATTATTTTGATTAAGAGACTTGAAAATCATTTAAAACAAAGAGTTATCATGTTCTTTTTAAAACTTTTAAATTAAATTTCTAAGTTAGACTTGATTTTGTATACCTATAATAAAAAAAAATTCTAGGAGATTTGCCTTAGAGTTATACATAAAAACGTTTTCTTGAGTAATAACTAGCTTCAATTAGAATGTCTAAATATATTAACTAAATTAATTATTTACTAACTTCTATAAATTAGCAAGTTGAACAAATTTTGTGGGTATATTCACTACAAACCCTCATGAGACTACAACTCATCCATTAGGATAACCTAGGGGTTTAAAAGCTTGTTGTATACGCTAAATACAACCGCGATTCCTGCGAAAGTGAGTTAGAATTTTTTTTTCTTCTTTCTCTTTTAATTTCTTTCTTTGCTAGAGGACTAGAAAAAGTTTAGGTGTGGGGGTATTTGATAATCACATTTTTATTATATTTTTATACCCTCATTATTTATTTGGATTTAAATAAAAATATCACTAATAAACATGTTTTATCTTAATTACATGTTAATGAATAAAAGCCCAAAAGAACTCAACATCTCATCTCTCAAAAAGCCGAAGAAGTACAAGCCTATACACACAAGAAAAGATCGTCCGAAGAACAAGATGACCAATTATCAATATTGGTATTGATAGCGGTATCGATACCGGTATTGATACTAAGTTTACTGTTATAGATTAAAGGCTGAAAGTGGTTAACTTGGAGATCAAGTTTAATCCAAGGGTTGATATTGGCAATAATACTCTATAAATAGGGGTAGAGTGTAAGGGGTTTGAGTATGAAATATTTTGTAAAAACTACTTTTGGAGAGGATGGTTACTCTTATTTGAAAAGATCTTCTAAATTATAATTTTTTATTATAATTAATAAAGAAATATTTTTACCTCTTCATATTTTTTCTTCTCTTTGTTTGATTATAAAGATGAAGGTGATATGAAAATGAAGATCAAGATAAAGGTTTGCTATCACCTTAAGGCTAGAGCCTTCTTGGGATGTAAGTTTTCTCTTTGTTAATAAATTTATCTTTTGTTTTTTCTTATTTAAATAGTAAAGAGGCTAGAACCCTTTTGCCTTAAATTTATTTTCATGCTAAATAGAGTAGATTTACTTTTATGTCTTTACTTTCTTACTTTAAATTCTTGCATTTATTTCTTACAATTTATTTTGTACTTTAGATTTTATTTTCTTATACTATTCGCCTTGAGGCTAGAACCCTCTTGGAAATAGTTTTTATTTTTGTTTATTTTTCCTTTCTTTGATTCGCCCTGAGGCTAGAACCCTCTAGGGAATTGCTCTTGTTTTTAAAGATGTGGGATTAATACTTATGGGAACTCTAGAAATTATATGAAACTAGTTAGTGGATTCAATTCTACATTTCTCATATCTCTAATTGAACCCTTCATCTTTTACCGTCTTTATTATTCTCTTTGTTCTTAATTTTTCTCTTATGTGTTTCTTGAATTTTATTTCCTTCATATTTCTTTCTTCCCATTTGTTAGTTTTGTTTACATTCACACTTTATTACATCCACTGGTTATCTCTCCACTGTCAATCTCATTTTGTTTTTATTTACATATAATCACTCTCGCTCTCTCTATCTTTCCACAATCACATCCATCACTCCTAATTTTCATACACACAGAACCAATTTTGATTTTATCCTATAAACACATTTCTCGTGGGATCAATAACTTTTTATATTATAACTTGATGGTTGTGCACTTGCAACTCTAGAGGTATACTTTTATACCCCGTCAACTCCCGCTTCAATCCAATAATTTTCTAGAAGAAATATAACACCTTTCAACACGCTGAGCACTTTTCCACAATTAAATACTCATACGAGAATTAATCTTTTCAAAATCAATAGTAAATCCTATTTTGCTATTTATGATCACAACAGGTGATTCAGTGCCTTAGAGAAGAGATTAGAAGCCGTGCTTAAAGTTTCTACATAGACCACCAACATGTGACTTAGTCATCCAACACTCTAAATTCTTTTATGCAAACAACCGATCAATTTCTCAATTCTAACACTCAATCTATAGCTAGGTTAAAAACCCAACATGGAAAATTAGCTAGTGCCATCAATGAAAGAGAGAAGGGAATATTTTCGAGTCAACTAGTTGCAAACCTTAAAGACATTGGGTCGAATCCAATCTACCCATCTCAAGTGAATTTATCCATACACTATGGTTAAGAAAACAGATAGATAATCAACTTAGAATGCCTCTGGATCAAATTCTGTCTTCATCTTCTCCTATTCAAAATCCATAAACTTGCTCTCCTTCTAATAACTATTCAACAATCACCCCCTTTTGACATCATATGCAAAATTTTTGAAGGATTTATGCACTAAGAAAAGAATCACTAATATTCCCAAAAAAAAATTTCTAACTGCCAATGTTACTAACATGCTCTCAAAGTTCACGCTTTTGAAACATAAGGATCCTGGTTGTCCTACTATCTTATGTGTCATAGGAACTATCTTCATTGATAATGCATTTCTAGACTTATGTACTAGTTTAAATCTCCTTCCCTATTTAATCTATCAATAACTTAGGATAAGAGAATTAAAACCAACCAGATGCACTTTCCTATTAGTTGATTGATCTACAAAGATATTAGGAGAGATTAGGATGTTCTGATCAAGGTGGGGTAGTTTATTTTTCCCATTAATTTCATAGTCTTTGAAAACGGAGCCTGTTTTCAATCTTAAAAATTAAATCCCAGTAATCTTAGGTAGACTGCTATTAGCAACCTCAAATGCTTTGATTAATTATAGAACCGGTTAAATAAAGTTATCTTTTAGGAATATAATTGTTGATTTTAATATGTTCAATCTAGGAAACTAGTTGACTGATCCATCAGATCAACACGTAGAAGTGAACCACTATAGGCAAATAAAATTACCTTTATCCCTAACAAAAGAAGCTCAAAGGTTCGCCTTCGAGACTAAACTTCGCCTGAAGTTCTCCTGCAAAGATTTAAGTTCGCCTACGAAGAACGAACTTCGCCTGGAAGTTGAACTTCACCTAAAAGCTAAACATTGCCTGAAGTTCGCCAGTGAAGAATGAAGTTTTCTATAACACTGAACTTTGCCTGAACATTCAAGTCCGTATGAACAAAGTCAAGTTCACCTGAATACTTGACTTGGCTGACGAAGTCAAGTTTGCTTGAATACTTGACTCTGCAAGAAAAGCCAAGTTCTCTTGATAACACGGCTTCGTCTGAATCAACCATGCAGATTCAAGTTTGCCTAAACTAATCAAGCTTTGCCAGGATAGCTTATGTGAAGTCAAGTTTGCCTGAATACTTGACTCCACAGGCAAAGCCAAGTTCGCCTGATAACACGGCTTCTCTTGAATCAACCATGCAGATTCAAGTTCGTATGAATACTTGACTCCACGGGCAAAGCCAAGTTCGCTTAATAACACGGCTTCGCCTGAATCAACTATGCAAATTCAAGTTTACCTGAACTAATCAAGCGTCGCTAGGATAGCTCGTGCGAAATTAAGTTCACCTGAACACTTAACTTCATCTACAAGTTAAGTTCGTCTGAACACTTAACTTCACATAGAGGTTTGTCTGCATGCTCCAACTCGCCTGCAAGCTCATCAAGCTTGCCTAAACGTGCAAGTCTACCACTAAGGTTTAAAATGTGAAAGTGGTTGTGCCCACTTCTCACGTTCATAGGAGACGGTTACACACCATTCTCCTCTATAAATAACCACTAATATAGCTACCAAAAGAAGGGGCAACGGAGGAGAAAAGAAGGAACCTAGCAATGGACGAAGAGCATTGAGAGAACAAAAGCATTAAGAGCATCTTGCACTCGGCCTTCAAATTCTAGCTTGGGTACTCGAAATCCAAAAAACAAAACTTCTACTACACGAGGAAGTTTGTTGACAACCTTGTTCGATTCGTCAACATGAAGCAAACTTAACTCAAGCATCAAGGAAAGCATCCTTTCGCCCCAAAGACCCTATATTAAACAAAAAAGAGATCAGATCTATTCTCTCTTCTTTTGTGTAAAAGAGATTTCTATTTTGTAATACACAATTCAATCAATACAAATTCAGAATCATCTTTTACGACCTATAGAAGATGGTGACCACAGTGGAAGAAACAATTCTGTCAGATGAATTGGTGGTGGCGCGGTTCGATGAGGTTAGTGCAGGGACTACCGTTGAGTTCCTCATCATTGAGTTCGATCAAGTCAAGTATGAAGAATATTTATCTTATGCTTCCTCTGGTGGCAAAATGTCACGTAAGTGTCGCAAAGTCTTGCATGTAACTCAGCCCCAGCAAGCTAAGGCTATCATGCCTGAGAGCTCTACCTGAGAAATCACTGGGGGTTCCATTCCCCCTAAGACTATTGAGACAGGCCAAAAGGCCAAAGATGCAAACCAAAGAGTCACTTGTTGGGTTGTTAAGCAATCTATGCAAACTCTTGTCTCTGAGGAGATCAAAGTTCATGTTGGCGCATATCATGCCTTCACCGTCGATGTGAATGCTCCTCTCTCAAAGAGGGCCAAGCAGAGGTAAAGACAAACTCGCGTTCACCATGAAGCACGTTCTCTGATCTCCTTAGATGTCCTGAATTATTATTCATGCCTGATAGACAATAATAGTTCTAAGAACAAATGCAAAGTTCCTAGTTCTGGCGAACTGCACAGTTCAGGTAGACCTCATATTGCTGGTGAAGGTCACCGATTAGGCGGAGTTCCCCAATCAAGCAAACTTCACCAAGTTCACCTGAAAGCCCCACCACACCTACAAGCTGAGCTTTGCCATAAGGGTAAAGTGGTCAAAGTTCACCTGACAAGCGCACTTCGGCAACATGAGCGAGCTGAGCGCATGCAAGCCCGCCAAATAGGCGAACCTCGCTTGGAAGAACAAGAGACTGAACCTTGCCAAGTTCGCTAGCTATATCTTGTTGCCAACAGACTCAAGTCTGCCAAATAGGCAAACCTCACGAGACTAGGCAACTTCGCCTATCAAGGCAAGTCCGCAAGAATCCAAAACACTTAGCAATTTTTCTAAGGGCTCTCTTGAGCTTTCTTCATATAATCACTAAACTGGTCTTTTCGACGCTGGGGGTTGTACGCATCGATCTATGGTGGATCTTAGAGAACACTTGATGCACAAACACTGTATTCATGAGATAACACCTCGATGCTACGGTGAGAGGCTTATCACGACAGTACTCGTTGGGTGTCAGTGTGGTTAATCATCAAAACCATCAATATTTGATAGACTCTCTGAGTGATCAGTAAAGACAAGACTTCCTCGCCGAAGACGCAACCACGTGAGTAAACAAGCTCTTGATGACTTTTATCTCCCAATTGCAACTATCAACATAACAGGGAAGTCCAAGGCAAAGAATTCAGACTCTTCTGATGCTAAATTTTCACCAGGACTGAAAGGCCTCATCATTGAGCCTAAATGTGTCTACCAGTACAGCCAGACTCAGATAAGAACTGCTATATCACTTGATTACGGGTGATTAGCATCCATTTCTGATGACAATAATGATGATTGCTCGGCAGTAATAATATCTCAGGCTTCAAGCTCAATTTAGGGTGGACACGCAAAAGTGCACATGGCTAAAGTTCTTGATGGTATGCCATAAAGGAGACGTTAGAGAAACTCTTGAACAAGAAGAAGAAGAGGATGCCACGGGCTCTCCTGAGATCCTCAACCAAGAATAAAGAGAGGGAACCTACTCCTCCTCAGACAACAGAAGGAGAAGAGAATCCCGGATCACCCTCTGATTCATCATCGAAGTCTTTAGAGAGGACATCGTATTCTGGCAGCAATCCATAAGACAAGAGGTTTGATGAGTTCCAAAGCCAACTCGATGATTTAAAACTCCAGAAGAATATGAATGAACTGGGGGTGGTCAAGCCGTATCTGGTCGAATGAGATACAGTCTCCTACCCAACAAAGTTTAAGCCCATGAACCTAGTCCAGTTTAATGGTAAGGGTTCTTCTTCATAACATATCTAGTATTACCTAGCTCAAACAAGATTTCTTACGGGGAACGATCCTATCCTGACCCTGTTGTTCATCGGAACCTTGAAAGGGATAGCCTTTGAATGATTCTGCAAGTTAGAACCAGGTTCCATCAAATCTTAGGCTAACCTGGA
Organism: Asparagus officinalis; assembly: GCF_001876935.1. Taxonomy (NCBI): domain Eukaryota; kingdom Viridiplantae; phylum Streptophyta; class Magnoliopsida; order Asparagales; family Asparagaceae; genus Asparagus; species Asparagus officinalis. Next base: position 52,846,067 of record NC_033799.1, read on the forward strand.
GAAGCTATTCTTGGCCTGTTTTTTTATAATGATATGGAGGTGTCAATATCCACTCTGTTTGCAGAAAAATAGAGAAAAGGGAAGTTCGTTAATGACTTCATGAAGAGATTTAGAAATTGGTCGTTGCATTTTTGTGATCAGGTTTCTGAAAACACATTGATCGAGATGTGTCATAATAATCTCTCGATCCATATTTTGTCCAAGATTGGAGTAGTAGAGACCCGAGCTTGGAAGGAGCGTCTTCGCTAAGGTGAATAGGTAGAAAACATGCTCAAGAGGATAGAAGCTGAGGAACCACGTGAATCTAAAAGAGGAGGTAACTAAGGCAACTTTATCCCACAGACCTATTTAAAGGGGAAGGATACTCTGGCAATGGAGACCACTTCTTTGCCCAAACCCTCATCGAAGCAGAAGGATAATTCTTCGGATAACCGTTTCCAAAAGTAGTACAACTTCAAAGATGAACAAGTCGTCCTAATTCTCAAGTCCTTGATCAAGATCAAGAAGATCAAGCTCCCAGAATCAAAGCGACCTAAGGAGGCTTCAAGGACGAATGATCCTAATTACTGCATGTACCACAAGATGGTTTATCACCCGATAAAAGCATGTTACATCTTGAAGGATAAGATCCAAGCTTTATTAGATGCAGGCGTCATAACCCTTCAATCTTGATTTATACCAAGATATGCAGGATGAGACCTGCGAAGCCAATGTGGTCTCTAAAGAACAAGTACAGTGAACTCTAAAAAGAAAGGCAAGTTCAAACCAAAATGGAAAGAACCATTTGTAGTAGAAACGGTCTACTCAAATGGAGCATATTGCCTAATCAATCAAAATGGCGATAAGATTATGATACCAATCAACAGTAAGTTTATAAAGAGGTACTATCTATAGGCTTCTTATATACCGGCCCAATTCAGACTCTTCTGATGCTAAATTTTCACCAGGACTGAAAGGCCTCATCATTGAGCCTAAATGTGTCTACCAGTACAGCCAGACTCAGATAAGAACTGCTATATCACTTGATTACGGGTGATTAGCATCCATTTCTGATGACAATAATGATGATTGCTCGGCAGTAATAATATCTCAGGCTTCAAGCTCAATTTAGGGTGGACACGCAAAAGTGCACATGGCTAAAGTTCTTGATGGTATGCCATAAAGGAGACGTTAGAGAAACTCTTGAACAAGAAGAAGAAGAGGATGCCACGGGCTCTCCTGAGATCCTCAACCAAGAATAAAGAGAGGGAACCTACTCCTCCTCAGACAACAGAAGGAGAAGAGAATCCCGGATCACCCTCTGATTCATCATCGAAGTCTTTAGAGAGGACATCGTATTCTGGCAGCAATCCATAAGACAAGAGGTTTGATGAGTTCCAAAGCCAACTCGATGATTTAAAACTCCAGAAGAATATGAATGAACTGGGGGTGGTCAAGCCGTATCTGGTCGAATGAGATACAGTCTCCTACCCAACAAAGTTTAAGCCCATGAACCTAGTCCAGTTTAATGGTAAGGGTTCTTCTTCATAACATATCTAGTATTACCTAGCTCAAACAAGATTTCTTACGGGGAACGATCCTATCCTGACCCTGTTGTTCATCGGAACCTTGAAAGGGATAGCCTTTGAATGATTCTGCAAGTTAGAACCAGGTTCCATCAAATCTTAGGCTAACCTGGAGAAGCTATTCTTGGCCTGTTTTTTTATAATGATATGGAGGTGTCAATATCCACTCTGTTTGCAGAAAAATAGAGAAAAGGGAAGTTCGTTAATGACTTCATGAAGAGATTTAGAAATTGGTCGTTGCATTTTTGTGATCAGGTTTCTGAAAACACATTGATCGAGATGTGTCATAATAATCTCTCGATCCATATTTTGTCCAAGATTGGAGTAGTAGAGACCCGAGCTTGGAAGGAGCGTCTTCGCTAAGGTGAATAGGTAGAAAACATGCTCAAGAGGATAGAAGCTGAGGAACCACGTGAATCTAAAAGAGGAGGTAACTAAGGCAACTTTATCCCACAGACCTATTTAAAGGGGAAGGATACTCTGGCAATGGAGACCACTTCTTTGCCCAAACCCTCATCGAAGCAGAAGGATAATTCTTCGGATAACCGTTTCCAAAAGTAGTACAACTTCAAAGATGAACAAGTCGTCCTAATTCTCAAGTCCTTGATCAAGATCAAGAAGATCAAGCTCCCAGAATCAAAGCGACCTAAGGAGGCTTCAAGGACGAATGATCCTAATTACTGCATGTACCACAAGATGGTTTATCACCCGATAAAAGCATGTTACATCTTGAAGGATAAGATCCTAATTACTGCATGATGAGACCTGCGGAGGGATAATTCTTCGGATAACCGTTTCCAAAAGTAGTACAACTTCAAAGATGAACAAGTCGTCCTAATTCTCAAGTCCTTGATCAAGATCAAGAAGATCAAGCTCCCAGAATCAAAGCGACCTAAGGAGGCTTCAAGGACGAATGATCCTAATTACTGCATGTACCACAAGATGGTTTATCACCCGATAAAAGCATGTTACATCTTGAAGGATAAGATCCAAGCTTTATTAGATGCAGGCGTCATAACCCTTCAATCTTGATTTATACCAAGATATGCAGGATGAGACCTGCGAAGCCAATGTGGTCTCTAAAGAACAAGTACAGTGAACTCTAAAAAGAAAGGCAAGTTCAAACCAAAATGGAAAGAACCATTTGTAGTAGAAACGGTCTACTCAAATGGAGCATATTGCCTAATCAATCAAAATGGCGATAAGATTATGATACCAATCAACAGTAAGTTTATAAAGAGGTACTATCTATAGGCTTCTTATATACCGGCCCCTTCCCTGTAATGCTCGCATGGAAGGAAAAGAGATCATTCCAAATCTTAACAATGTTGCAGGTTCAAACACCACATATGCGACAATGATATATAACCTTAACAATATTGAAGAACGCAACCTTCGATGGCCACAAGGTCAACTAAGGTGAAAATTTCATCCCTCACTGCCCTCCAAACGCTCCCACTAATCTTCTTCAATAGGATGGCGGGTTTACAAAACCATCACGTTAATAATTACCTTTGATAGTCATTTTTCTCCTTTCACCCCCACCAATCCTCTTCAATAGGATGGCGGGTCCACAAAACTATCACATTAATAATTAACTCTGATAGTCAATTTTCACAAATTCTCCCACCAATCCTCAACAATAGGATGACGAGTCTAAAATACTATCATGTTAATAATTACCTCTGATAGTCAATTTTTCAACCTCCATTAAAAACACTCTATCAAGTAGTGGCCTACCATGCAACGAGTCCCTACTTGTCATTTGATCAGGACAATGATCTACTATGCGACAATTCATTTTCTGATCTCTTCCAAACGTTCTATGAGCGATCAAAGATAGTGACCTACCATGTAATGTGCATGTATTTTAATCATAGTCATTATACTCCCATGTCACTAAACGACTTGATTATTTATGCATCGTCATTCCTGCAAGTGACGTTGTCCAAGATAGTGGCCTACCAGGTAATATGCCCCTATCTATCCTTTCATTTCTGAATAGTGACCTACTAAGCGATGAGTCACTATTCAGATTTGAGATTGTTATTTTACTAACGATATCATCACACTCCTTTGGTCATTCTCGCAAATGAACATTTCTTAAAAAAGAAGGCCTACCATGTGATGAGCCTCGTTTTCACATTTCCAAGTTAAATTGTTACACTGAATAGCACAACCAAACTTGATTACAACTTAACTATTGTAATCATATTCAATTCTTAATCCGACGCCTCGAATGACTAAGGATAGAGGAGAAATTTTAGCATTAAGTCTAAGAGAAACTCCTTGAGAACTTACCATACTAAGGGGAAAAGCATGGCTAGTCCAACTCAAATGACAGTTGGTAAAGACACATCAAGTCGTTGATAGCTGTAGGTTTGTTAAAAATCCTAAGTTTAAAGTATTTCAGACCCCATGTAACCCAATTTAGGTTTGAAAATTTTTAAGGAGGTTTTGTAAGCAAATAAAATTGTCTTTATCCCTAACAAAAGAAGCTCAAAGGTTTACCTACGAGGCTGAACTTTGCCTAAAGTTCGCCATCAAAGATTTAAGTTCGCCCACGAAGAACGAACTTTGCCTAAAAGCTAAACATTGCCTGAAGTTCGCTCGTGAAGAATGAAGTTCACCTGAACACTGAACTTTGCCTGAACATTCAAGTCCGCATGAACAAAGTTAAGTTCGCCTAAATACTTGACTCCGCCGACGAAGTCAAGTTCGCCTAAATACTTGACTCCGTGGGTAAAGCCATGTTCGCCTGATAGCACGGCTTCACCTGAATCAACTATGCAGATTCAAGTTAGCCTGAACTGATCAAGCTTCACTAGGATAGCTCGTACGAAGTTAAGTTCGCCTGAACACTTAACTTCGTCTACAAGTTAAGTTCATCTGAACACTTAACTTCATATATGAGGTTTACCTGCATGCTCCAACTCACCTACAAGCTCATCAAGCTCGCCTACAAGCTCGTCAAGTTCACCTGAACGTGCAAGTCCACCTAAAATGTCAAGTTCGACACTGCTTGACCAAGTCAGACACTAAGGCTTAAAATGTGGAAGTGGTTGTGCCTACTTCCCACGTTTATAGGAGACGGATACACACCATTCTCCTCTATAAATAGCCACTAATGGCTACTAAAAGAAGAGGTGACGGAGGACAAAAGAAGGAACCCAGCACTAGACGAAGAGCATTGAGAGAACGCAAGCATTAAGAGCATCTTGCACTCGCCCTTCAATCTCTAGCTCGGGTGCTCGAACTCCAAAAAACAAAACTTCTACCACGCGAGGAAGTTTGTTGACAACCTTGTTCGAATCATCAATGAGAAGCAAACTCGACTGAAGCGTCGAGCGAAGCATCTTTTTGCCCCAAAGACCCCAAATTAAACAAAACAGAGATCATATTTATTCTCTCTTATTCTATGTAAAAGAGATTTTTATTTTATAATACACAATTCAATCAATACAAATTCAGAATCATCTTTTACGACCTACAACCACATCTAGAGAACTTGAAATTCTAGGAAAGATGGATTAATCAGCTCATTATGACTAAATCCAAACCCTAGTTTAGAGTAGATTCTCAGTGCAGAGATTGAGTTCTTCTAGGAATTATAACAATATTCTAATATTTGGGAAACTATTTTGAATCCAACATTCTATTGGTGGAAATGTACGTCAATGACATACACATTGATTGTGTTTTGACCAATTACTCTTTACCAACCTACCATACAATGCTGCAAAAAATTACTGAAAACCTCAAAAAGAGCAGAATTCAATCATATACTAGAGTTTATTATTGTATACCTCATTAAAATCTAAGGTAGAGTTTTCAACAATAAAATAGAATTTGAGGCAGGACTTGAGCTTTTTATTTTAAAACTTTTATTCTATATCTTTACTATTTGTCTCAAAATAATAAGAAAAAGAATTTATTCTTCTCTCGTTTGAGAGTTTCATGTTCTGTAAAAAAACAAGAAAAGGAAAAAAGGATAAAAGAAAGAAAAGAGAGAATTTTTTGGCTACATCCTCCTCATGCCCGTCAAAAATGTGATTATAATTTTTTTTATCAATTTATCTTTATTTAAGGTTGATCGAATAAATACAAGTGCTTTATTTCTATTTACATTACTCTATGCATTATTTAGTTTGTATTGAGGACTACATAGAGTTTGAGTGTGGGAGAGGGGATTAGTTAGTTATATTTTTTAGATAGTTATCATTTTTGTTTTCCCTTTATTTCATCTTTACTTTTCTTGGTTTAAAAATAAATTGTCACTTGCCAACTTGATAAAGTTAATTAATACTTGATTTACTTGATGAATCTTCAAACTATCTAGTTATTAGTTAGTCTTATACTCAAGTTAGCTTTTTTATGATAACTCTAATTAAATTTTTAAGAATTAATTTTCAAAATAGTATACTCTATCCAAGTTCTAACTTAGAGTTTTATTGGAAATAATGAATTTTTTCATGCTTAACTAAGAGTAGATAGTAAGTTCTCAAAGTATTCTTAATCTAAATATTTCTCAAGTTACACACACACAAAAACTTAAACAAAAAAAAAGAGAAGAGTGCAAAAAATGGGCACCAATAAAATGTTGAACTCTAAGCTAATTCTATCTTACTAAGCCTAAGTTGACTCAGCAATCAAGTGCAAAGAGTATTTCACACACACAAAAACTTAAACAAAAAAAAAGAGAAGAGTGCAAAAAATGGGCACCAATAAAATGTTGAACTCTAAGCTAATTCTATCTTACTAAGCCTAAGTTGACTCAGCAATCAAGTGCAAAGAGTATTT
>NC_033799.1:52853714-52879414 GCF_001876935.1 Asparagus officinalis
AGAGAGAGAGAGAAATATGAGTATGCTTGGTACCAAACACAAATTTTGTGCTTGGTAGTGATGTGTCACATCCCCATCCACTCATTACTCATGTGAATGTGGTCTCACATTTGAATGAGTGGAGGGAGATGTGACAGAGAGAGAGAGAAATATGAGTATGCTTGGTACCAAACACAAATTTTGTGCTTGGTAGTGATGTGTCACATCCCCATCCACTCATTACTCATGTGAATGTGGTCTCACATTTGAATGAGTGGAGGGAGATGTGACATCTCACTACCAAGCATAACTTTTTATGCTTGGTACCAAGCATACCCATATTTCTCATATGAGAAAAATGGAGAACCTTGGTACCAAGTTGCTTAAAGCAACTTGGTAGTGATGTTGCTTAATCTTACCCTTACATCACACCTCGAAGATAGAGTCTCAATCACCCTTCATCAACTCCAATGTAGATGTAGGGACAAGATTAGGCCACATCACTACCAAGTTGCTTTGAGCAACTTGGTACCAAGTTTTTCCATTTTTCTCATATATATATATATATATTATTAAATTATATATATTAACTATTATTATATATATAATATATATATATATATATAAATATATGAGAAAAATTGGTATGCATGGTACCAAGCAAAATTTGATGCTTGGTAGTATGTGTTACAATCCTCATCCACTCAAAAATACCCATGTGAATGTTTGTCGGCATATTTGAATGAGTGGAGGGGATGTGACACAAATCACTACCGCCCAGCAGCAAACTTTTTGTGCTTGTACGAAGCATACCCATATGCTGTCTATATATATACACCTCATCCACTCATATACATACCATAGTGAAATGTTGTCGCATATTTGAAATGAGTGGAGGGGGATAGTGACGACATCACTACGAGCACAAACCTTTTTTGGCTTGTACCAAGGCATACCATATGCTCTCTCCTCTCTCTGCTCCTCTCTCTCTATATATATATATATATATATATATAATATAATTATATATATATATATATATATTATATTATATATATATATATAATATGTAGCGTCAAAAAATGGCTCATAATATCCAAACCACTACTGCAAGGATGAGAAAAGAAACAGGTGTAGAACAACGATACACCAACAAGCACAGCGCAGGGTGAGTATGCTCTTACGGCGGCGCAGTTCAGAGAAGTCGCGCACTTAAGCGTGGCAGTTCAGTCAGTGTCGCCGGCCATAAGCGCGGCAGCCTATAGTGCCGCGGCTTAGCGCATATCGGGTTATGGGCGCGCTACATAGAAGAGAGTGCTGCGGCGGTTTACAAGGCAGTTATACGATGAGTTTTGAGACCCACGTGGCGATATATCAGAAATAGAACGTGTGCTGACGTGGACAAGTAGTTAAACCACGAAAAAGGTGGTTAAAGGTCGTGGGAGAACGGTTTTATGTACGATGGAACGTGCTGATAACCGCCTCTTTGGCCGCGGCAGCCCATACTGCCGCGCCAATGGCCGCGACAGTGTAGACTGCAGCGGTCAAAGAACAGTTATCTGGTCGGGTATTTTGCCCCCGTTTCAATTGTTGTGCATTCCTACCCCTATAAATACCTCCATAGACACGAAATAAAGGACAGAGAGCATTTTGGAGCAGAAGAGACTTAAGCTTTTGTTGATTTTGAGGAAGAAAGAGAGAATTTTCACCCTTTGACAAGCATCATTTGGTGATTCCTAGAGATCTAAGCTCAGACTTGATCTTTGGAAGAGTGAACATCTTACATCGATAAGATATTCGCTTTCAAATCTTTACTTCGATAAACGAAGGAAAGATCTCCAAACACCTTCACGATCTGTGAATCGGTGGTCAACGAGCCAAAGCACTCCCGACATAAGCAAAGTCCCACAAAGCAGGAGTTGATAAACAATTTCTGTGTTATTTTCTCGAAAGTTGTATTTTCGTTTTTAATGGAATCATCAATGAAAATAACTTTTGACGAAAACAAACTGGCGACCATAGTGGGAGCCAGCGGCCTCGCTGCCGAGGCCGCAATGTCGCAGCCGATTAAGATCATTGTCACGGAGGAGATCGAATATGAGTTTGATCAGGCCAAATTTGAGGAGTACCTGTCGTCCTCATCCTCAAAATCTCCCTCACCTCGCAGGTGTAGGAAGACTTCCTCTCCCAAGAAAGTTCCCAAGTCTTCAATTCAGATGAAGACCGCAGATGAAGATTCTTGCCAAGTAATGGCTCAGGAATCTACTTGCAACATCTCTGCTCCAAATGACCCTTCACCAGTTCAGGGGTCTCTAAACCAAAATGCGCCGGTAATGACGAAGAGGGCTTGTCAGAGACAACGTCAACGCCGCGCTTGTCAATTGGCTAAGGCCATGCAACAAACCGACGGAGTCCATTGCTATACAGACTTAAAGTTGAGGAAGCAAAAGGTGAACCAGTTGCCTCAATGGCAAACTAATCACATCTCTGCACAACTTACAACGGAGGAATGAACTCTGGTCAAAATGGCCCGTTCTACTCTCAAAGAGCGTATACAAAGACGTCAGGCAAAGGCTGCTCACGTTCGTGCCCTTCGTCAACAAGCGCAGAGGAACAAGAAGGAAATGGTGTCTGAAAAGCCATCGAAGAACTGCAAAGCTTGGGTTCCAAAAACTGAAGTTGCCCAAAAATTACAAAAGGATGTAAACTCTAACCGCGGTAGCTCATACTGTCGCGGTAATTTATTCGACCGCGGCAGTCGGAACTGCCGCGGCACTTTATTTGGTCGTGATGTTCATCGCAGTTACAAAACCACATCTGCAGGTCCATCAACACCTAATCCTGGTCCTTCTACTACAACAGTATTTACTACATCACCAGTGAAACCCTGGGTTAGCCCGGATTTATCAAAATTCAAGATCACTATGGTGGATCGCCTCGATCCTTCGGCTGACGATCGAGGCAAAGCCCCAATCAAAGAAGATCCAAGTCCAGCGAATAAACCCTTAGTGGTTTCTTATACAGGGGGTTGTAAACACTCTCCTATCAGAATTACTCCAGTCCAAAACGAGAGACTACCAGTTCACTCTCGTTTAGGACCCATGAAAACCCCACTCCCGCAAAGGGGTGGATTTAAAAATTCAACTTTGGATCGCCCAGAGGTGACGACCAGTCGTCCTGTGCATGTTAACAAAGTTCAAAAACAAAAGATAGGTTGTTCAAGTCATAATAACGATGAGCTGTACTATCAGAAAAACAATCCAAGAAAAAGGATTGCCCGAGAAGATGAGTCCCATTGCGCATGCGAGAGGCTCATTAAGGCGGTGCTGAAAGAATGCGGATGCTCCAAAAATGATTCAACAAGAGTCTCCGTATTCCAAAGGCTTTCCAATGAAACGTCAAGACCCAAAATGAGGCGTTTCAACAAGAAGAAATCGACAATTCAACAAGATGAATTCCCTGAGGACACTATTAATATGACCGGCAGAGGAAGGCAACAGTCTGTCAACCCCGACCCTGATTTCTCTTCGGGAGGGAGAGTTGAACGGGGTCTCTCTCAAAGAATGTCACGGTTACAACGAAGAGCCAACCGACGTCGAGACTACAAAAGGATGCACGAAGGATTATCTTCAGATGAAGAACTGTCAGACACTTGTTCTGCTGTAGCTTCAGATAGTACCGCATCCAGTGTAGGGCGAGTCAGAGAATCATTCGCAATCACACCAGATCAACTGGCACACATATTACAGGAAGCGTTGGCTAAACAACGTGAGGAAATTAGAGCTGAATTCAAAACCGAGATGGAGTTGACTATGCAGCAGATGCGAGATTTGCAGGTTCAGCAACATCAACCGGAATCAAGCCAAAGAGCAGAATCCAGCCGGCATAATGAAGAAGATGAGACTATCTTCGACGATCCTCCTCCAGATAAAGACAATTCCGGAAGCGGTCTGACCAAGTCATCCACTCAACCTCCGCAAGTTTACTTGAAGAAGAGTGAGGAAGAGGATAAGAAGATGCATGATCTCGAGAGCAAAGTTAACGCTCTGATGACGGCCCAAGAAGTGAAGAAAACGGGCATTCCATACCTGTACCCGAGGGAGTGGGACTTGATTCCTTATCCCCCAAAATTTAATTTGATTAACTTTACTCCTTTTGATAGCAGGGGTTCACCCACTCAGCACTTGATCTATTTCAAGTCGCACCTCAACGCAATATCCGGGAACGAAGCCTTGATGGTCCGGTCATTCGTAGGAACCCTTCGCGGGCCTGCCTTCGATTTGTACCGATGCCTTAAGCCTGGGAGTATCACTAGCTGGGAGGATATGGAAGAATTATTCCTCACCAATTTCTTCGACGACGACACAGAGGTCTCTATTGGCACGTTGTTGGATGAGAAGCAGAAGGATGGGGAATCGGTTGATGTCTTTGTCAAACGATTTCGGGACAAAGCGGTGAACTGCAGAGATCCACTCACAGAGGAATTTATTCTGCAAACATGTCACAATAACTTGTCGCTGGATGTATTAGAGGTCATGGGGGTTGTGCCCTCTAAAACTTGGAAAGAGCTGAAAGTAAGAGGTGAACAGGCTGAACGCTTTCTCAAGAGAAAGAATTTGGAGAGAGGTTTGCCACCAGCTAATAATCAAAAGCAGAATTTTAATCCTCGAGGCAGAGGAAGAGGATCCGCGGTAGCTGTTGATGCTCATCAAACATCACAACAGCCGCAATAACAGCAACCCCAGCAATCGTCTTTCCAACTGGAGCCAAACCAGAATCAACAACCTCCGAGACAACCCAAGACTTCGGAGCCTAGATTCCCGAAGGAATACTCTTTCAAAGATGATGAAGTTCCGGTCATCTTCAAATACCTGTTAGAGAATAACAAGATTAAGCTTCCACCGGTCACAAACCAAGAAGAAGCAACGAAGACCAATGACCCGAAGTATTGTGCATATCACAGAAGGGTCCACCATCCCACTAAGGCGTGTTATGTCTTAAAAGACAAAATACAAACCTTAATCGATGTTGGCATCGTGACACCAAAGCCGAAAGAGAAGAAAGCAGGTGCAAATGCGGTATCTATTAGCTTCGGATCAGTTACTTTATCCTGGTTTCAAACCGAACTAGTATCAAAGGTCAAGATGCAAACCATCAATGATGATCCTTATGGATAGCGCCAAAAGGGGCTTGTATCTCACACAACCCCTAACGGCGAAATCCTTTGGGTTCATCCGGATTTGCTTGAAGATGAACAGTGGACAACATCCACGTCGAAGAAGAAAGTGAAAGGCAAAGGAAAAGAGAAGGCTTGTTACGGAGCCTCGGCAATTCCTGAGAAAGATGATGAAGAAATCTCAGCTTTACCGCTTTCTGACGAAGAACAAGAATCTTTTGCTACAAGAGGTGGGAATGAATACCATTATAAATATCCTGAAACCTCTAACCCAAATGCTACAATCCTGAAAGAACTGGGGGTAGTTACAACTCCTCCAGTAGCTGCTAAAAAGCCGCAACAACCGGCTAAGCAAAAAGAGAAAGAACCCCAACATAAAGAGGTTCAAGTTCCGAATCAGTCTCGTTTCAGCAAACCGATTAGACGAGATAAACCGGAAAGCTCGAACACACCATATCGTTTTGACGTTATGGCTCAGCTAGCTAATATTCCAGCAAGGATTACGCTATACGAGTTACTGCGCCTCTCGAAAGATACCAGAGAAGCTCTACAAGAAGCGTTAGCTGATTCTGAAGTATTTCTTACTAAGGTCAACCGATCTCTGTGGAGTCAGGGTCATCGATTCAGCACTGCAACTTGGCAGCCACAAGATTCCCTTGCATAGCTTTTACCAAAGAAGATATGCAAGTTAAGAACTCGAAGCATGATAGGCCTCTATATATCACCGGATATATTAGCTCGAGCGTGATACAGTGAGTGGTTTCAATATGCAAGTTAAGAAGATATGCAAGTTAAGAAGATATGCAAGTTAAGAACTCGAAGCATGATACAGTGAGTGGTTTCAATATTTAAAATTTTATAAACTCTTTTTTGAAGAGGAAGACCACTATTAATTAAGAAGACCTTCCAAATTATAAACTTTTTTATTTGTAATAAATAAATATTTTTCTTTATTTTTTATTTTTATTTTTCTTCTCTTTTGATAATGAAGATGAAGATAAAGAATTGCTTATAAGGGGGCCTCTTACAATGTAAGTTTTTATTTTTCTCTCTTTTTTATTTTAGAATTACATAAAATTTGGGATCTTACTTTTCATTTTGGTTTCATGTTTGGTAGATTAGATTCATTACTTTGTAGTATAGATTTATGTTGTAGATTTATTTTCTTGCTCTTTTATTTCTTAGTAGTGTAGATTTTTTTTGTTTATGATTTGTTTTCTTTCTTTCTTTATTTACTTTGTAATTTAGATTTACTTTCTTGCCTTTAATGCTTTCTAGTATAGATTTTCCTTCTTTGTTTTTATTTCATAATATGACTAGCTAAATCTTGTAGGAATTCTAGGATTTATAAAGCTAGTTTAATTTTCTTTTTTGTTTTTGATTTGTTCTTTTGTGCTTAAAATGATCTTGTTAGGATAATTAACTAGAGAATTTTTGGCAGTAAAAAGTTTGATAGTCTATGCTTTTCTTAAGTGCTTTGACAGGTTATGATTATTCAATTCTAATATTATTATATAGTTAATTATTTCTTTTCATGAGTGATGATATTGCTTGGATGTAAATTTAATAGATTGTGCTTGTTTTGAGTATCTTGATAATTTATGTTTAAGAATTTCTAAAGTAATATGTGAATAAAAAGAGAGTAATTCTTAAATGCAAATTGAGGTTAACTAGTATATTTAATCCTAGATCTCTTGATTTTTCTCCATCTTTTCATTCATTTCTTGTTTTGATTTGACTTTATTATTATTATTTACTTTTATTTTGTTCTGCTCTTTCTCTCATTCTTTCCTCTTGTTTTAGCCATTTATTTTTGTGATAGACCTCTACCCAAAATGCTCTACGCTCTCTTTTGTGCTCTCATTATTAGTTTTCTACATATTTAAAGAACCCACTTAGTTCTATCTTTGTAGTACTCTCTTTTCCCATAGATAAATATCTTAAATGCTATAACTTGACTTGTTATGCACAAATAGCTTAGCATACTTTATCCCCATCAGCCAGCTTAATATTTATAGTGGCGTTTGGATGGGGTTTAGAGAAGTGTAGGGAAAGTTAAAATTTATAAAACCTTTGTTTGGGAGTTTTTTTAAGGGGGTAAAGGATGGAAAGGAATATAAAATTTGGAAAGATTTTCTCTACTCTAAATTGAGCATTAAATGATGTAAGGACCATGAATTTTTGATACTAGTTAAAATAATTTTTTTGGTATTTTAAAATATTAAATTATTATTTTCAAAAGAGTATTTGTATTTTCTTGATTTTCTAGAATTTTCTATGATTTAAAAATTTGATTTTATATTAATTTAATGATTTTAATAATTATAAATTGATTTTTTATGGTGAAAGCTTTTAAATTAATATTTTTTATTAATGTTATTGTTATTATTGTTATTGTTAATTATTATAAGAATTTTTCCTAAGGAGAAATTTTTAAAAAAGCCCTTTTTCAATTTTATTGGGCAAAATCGACCCTCTCATAAAATAATTAGCAAAATCGACCGAAAAGGGTCGGTTTTGCAATTATGGAGCTGCACGGGACTAGTAGACCCGTGCAGTTCGCCTACCCCACCAGCCCCGCATTTCTTTCGTTCTTTCTTTCGTTCTGTCGTTGCTTTCTCTTCTCGTGACCACTCTCCTCCGCAAAAAAAAACTAACCTCACCATCCGCCGCTCTCGTGACCGATCACCGCCGCCGACCACCGCCATTTGCACGGGCTAGGGTTTTTTTCGTTCATTCCTCTCGTGACCAGTCCGCCGCTCTCGTGACAGCCCTCCGACCTCGTCGCGCCGCCGACACCATCGACCCCCACCGAACCCCCATCCTCAGGTGTGTTTTTCTTTTTAATTTTGCTGTTAATTTTTGAGAGAGATATTCATCAAATTTTGTAAGAATTGGGTGAATAATGTGTGATTTAGGAGTTAGGGTTTAGTTTAGCAATTATTTACATATGAGAGGGTTTAGCAATTATTTACATATGAGAGGGTTTAGCAATTATTTTTTAGAGGGATATTCATCAAATTTTGATAGAATTGGGGGAATAATGTTTTGGCTGTTAATTTTGCTGTTAATTTTGCTAGAATTCGTTGGGAGAGGGGAAAGACCATGAGTCAAAACAGTCATGTTCATGTATTTTGTGCAATAGGATGAATAATGTGATTTGGGAGTTAGGGTTTAGCAATTATTTACATATGATGAATAATAATTAGGGTTTAGCCATTATTTAGGATTGATTAAGGTAATAAATTTGATGTTGATTTATTCAGATATTAATAGATTATTTGTATATGATGGACTGTGTATTTTCAGTTTCGATGACGAACTCCATACCCATTATTTGTTTCTTTAATGGGAGCCTCGGCGTCGGACTGAATAATTTGTCTATGTATGATGGAGGTTCTCGGAAAATGTTCATGCTATCTAAGTCGTGTAATTTTGATGGAATGACTATGGAAATACACAGAGTTACTAAAATTAAGAAAGAAGAATATACAATTAGGGTGTTCTTCAACTATCCGATAAATGAGAGTAGAACTATTGCCGTGGAGATTACCGAAGATGAGGAATTGAATGACATGAAACAATTAGTCGAGAAGCAAGTGTCAATTGAGTTGTTTATTGAGAAGTATCCAATTCAGGAATTTGCCCAAGTTTCACGACCTCAAGGAGAGTTTTCTCGGATGCTTGACTTAGACAACGAGTCGATTGGTTTTATGACATCTCTAAGTCAAAAGCCATGGTCTCAACCACAACATTTAAGTGAGTATTCTATCGGTGGGACGTTAATTAATATATTTAACGACGCTTCAGGTCATGTTACGGGTTACCCACCAGTCGGAGCAATTATAGAAGATGAAGCAGATGATGATTCAGATCATATTGAAGAAGATGGCGTGCAAATTGATAGCATGCATGTGGCAGCTGGAATCGATGATGACGCCCGTTGGATGGAGCAATTTAACGTTAACAATGATTATGTGGAAGCTGAAGATCCGTTGCCCGACGAGTTTCATAATGAGGATTGGATAAATACTTCTCAAGCTGGATTTGTTGATGTTGGTCCAAATTTACAACGACCCGAGGACTTCACTTTTAAAAAAGGGGATCTATTCGAGAGCAAGGAGGCACTGATCTTTGCAATCCGAGAATGGTCCATCAAGAATCGGGTCAAATTCAAGCCGGTAAAAACTAATGCAACAAACTACAATGTGAAATTCTTCTTTAACGATAAGAATGAAGTAGAGAACGCAAATGAGCAAGATGAGATAAATAAAAAATGTCATTGGTTGCTAAATGCCATCGTGAGAAAATCATCAAATGGGCAATTTGTAATATGTAGATATTGCGGACTTCATACATGTTGCAACCCGTCGGTGGATGTCGATGATTATTCTGCATCTTTTTCTTATATATGTAAGCTAATTATGCCTGATGTTAGAGCTGAACTTGATCTGAATGCAGGTCAGATATTTCAGAGGGTATATGACATGCGGGGGATTAAGATATCTAAATATAAGGCATATGATGCAAGGCGGAAAGCGTTGTCTAAATTTTTTAGAGATTGGGAAAAATCATATGAATTACTTCCACAGTATCTTGAAACTATCAAACGAAATAATTCGAGTACTGAATACGAAATATTATCTGAAGAGATTGCACTGGGTATGGAGAGGTTCACTCGCGTGTTTTGGGCATTTGGTCCTGCTATTAAGGGCTTCACTTTTTGTCATCCGCTATTGAGCATTGATGGTACACATTTATATGGAAAGTACAAAGGCGTGCTTCTTGTAGCGACCGGTGTAGATGCAAATGGCGGGTTATTTCCTCTAGCATTTGCAGTCGTGGAGGTGGAGGATACGTCTAGTTGGAAGTGGTTTTTTGAACTTATATACAAGTGGATTCCAAGTGTCCGTGCGCCAAGAATAATTACCTTTATTTCGGATAGGATGAAAGGAATTATAAGGGCGTTACATGAGGGTTTTAGTGCACCACATCACCATCGATATTGTTTAAGGCATATAAGAGATAATTTCAAGAAAAAACACGGTGAGATTAATTTGCAAAATCTTTTGTGGCAAGCCGGGTGTGCAACCGACACATTAGTGTATGACCATTGCAGGGAGAAAATCAAGTCTTTGTCATTAGATACACATAATTGGATTGAAAATAACTTGAAGCCCCAATTCAAGCATCAGTGGACATTATGTAAGGATGAGGGTGTGCGGTTTTGCATAATGACGACTAATTGCTCCGAGAGCTTTAACGACGTTCTTAAAGGAGCACGAGCTATGCCAATACAATCTTTGGTTGCAAGAACATTCTATAGACTAAACGCATACTTCAACAAAAGACGTAGTGATGGCATAGACTGGACAACACGTTACACACCAAAAAATGAGTCCATTTTGCATAGAAGAATTGAGGCAGCAAGATCATGTCAAATTACCGTATTCAACGACAACGAATGGCAGGTACAGGATTGTGACGGTATCTACACCGTTAAACTATTTGATGTTGATTGCACTTGCACATGTAACATACCACAACTCCAAAAAATACCCTGTGCACATGTGCTTGCGGCTTCTTCTAATCCGCCAGGAGGTGCTAGAATTCCCAGAAATTGGTATTGCTCGCCTTGGTATTCAATAGCTCACTATCAAAAGACATATAGTGAGAGTTTTCATCCACCTGATGATAGTCGGTATTGGCCTGAATATAATGGACCACGTATAATTCCACCTCAATACCGGAGACAAGCAGGTCGACCACGATCTGTGCGAATTAGGGGAACCATGGATCAAGGGCGAGAAGGAGTGGTCAAACATAAAAAATGTAGTCTTTGCAAACAACCGGGACATACTCGACCTCGTTGTCCATGTAGACACATAGCAACTAATTGGTAATTTATATCATTTTTTATTTTTATATACTTTAATAAAGAAACTGAATTACTATATGATTGATTATTGACATGTGTATAATTGTATGTGCAGGTTTGTACACCATGGATCCTGGGCCGGTTAGTGATGAGGTCTTATATGACCAGGCTCAGCATCATTCACATATTATATCCTGTACAGAGGTAATTCAGTTACTTTATAATTACAATATTTGCATTTACATAATATTGCATTCTTATTCTATCATTTGCTATACAGAGAGGAGGGAGTATCATTATGGTTGATCATAGCCTCAGCCATAGCCGTTGGCGGTTAGAGGATGAGCGTATCATATCAGCTGTGGGACGGGCCGGCTTCTTGACTTGTTCAAAGCTTCGTTGGATAAAGCTCGATTGGCCCCTACTAACCGCGTTGATGGATAGATGGAGACCCGAGACCAATACTTTCCACTTGTGGATGGGCGAGGCTACTATTACTCTACAAGATGTAGCCGTGATACTCGGTCTCCGTATAGATGGTCCGTGCATTACCGGCACTGATAGTGATGTATGGCCTTGAAGATGCGAGGAGTTGTTAGGTGTAGCTCCAGAGCCTATGCCTCGAGGAAATATTAAGTTGAAGTGGTTGAGAGAGACCTTCTCAGTACCGTTGCCTATTGATGCCCCACAAATTTTGGTTGACCAACATGCACGTGCATACATTATGCACATGATTGGTACTATATTATTTCCAGATTCAAGTAAAGATAAAGTGCATGCGAGGTATGTGTATTTATAATATGAATCTGTATTTCATTTAATTAGCTTATTTTTAATAAATTGGAATATTGTGAATATGCTAGGTGGTTACCACTCCTCGAGGACTTGGACGTATGTGGTACAAAATCGTGGGGTAGTGCCGTTTTGGCGTATTTATATAGAGAGATGTCAAAAGTGGCACTTATGCAAAATAGTGAGCTTAAAGGGTGTCTAAGCTTATTACAAGTATGGGCATGAGAGAGACTTCATTTGAAGCCGAGGCTATGCACACATTTACAATTAGATGGACAAATTCCACTGGGATGCAGATATTGTATTTTTTATGTATGGAATATAACTGTAGTTATCATTGTGGTACTAAATGTATGACAAACATTTTTTTGTAGATGGAATGTCGAAAAATGCTATGAAGAGACCCCAGCTAGACAATTGGATTTCTACCGGAATTAGCTTGACCGTATGAAGATTTTTCAGGTAATTCTCACCGAAAACATGCGCTTTTTCTTCTACATACTGAAAACCTAATTCTGATATGCAACTGCATTAAATTATTGTAGATGGAATGGGAGCCCTACACCCAATTTCTACCTCAGCTACCCCCAATATGCACAGAATACCAAGTTGTATGGAGAGCTAGAGTTCCTCTTATATGTTTGGAGATAGTAGAAATGCATGTATCGGACCGCGTGCTTTGAGAATATGGTCGTGCACAACATATTCCACAATTTGTTGAAAAGATAGAGAGGAAGGCAAAGAAAGGAGGCTAACAAATAAACTGGATGATCGTGCATCAAGCTTTTTATACACAGATGGAATGATAGGCATTTTTGTATTGTCAACCAAATTGAACTAACTCCTCGGGAATCAGATTACTACACTTGGTATTGGGGCATAACCCGAAGATGGATACTTCATTCGACCACAATACCGGTTGAGTTGCAAAGATGATATGTGCCCCGGGGTATAGATGAGAGAGAATTAGTAAGTATTTTCATATTTTGATTTAAGTCTATTTTTATTGGTACTTTATGTGTTGAAAAATTTGCAGGTATCAGCAATAGATGAAGTTCAAACTCTTGCAAATCGTGGCTTGGAATTAGCTCGAGTAGGTACGATAAAATTAAATCTCAAATTTACATTCTGTAATATCAAATTTAATATGAAATTTTATTTTTGAACTTTCTATCGTAGGTAGAAATCCCAAGCACATGAACATGTATCAATATAGCAGGCTATAATGCAGAGGCTTCAACAAGCCTTACACCGAACTCACGAAGATCGTCATGATGGACGGGAGGCATCGCCATTCGTATATACACGACAACAACGACATAGTCGAGGACGACGCAGAAATGATAATGAAGCTGGACCTTCCCAACGTGTCGACGATGGAGCTGGACCGTCACAACCACAAACGCAACCGGATCACGAACTCGTCGAAGGGCGGTATGGAGAACGACGAAGACAAAGGAGGAGGAGGAGAGTTCTTGGATGTATGTAAACTACAGGTTATATACATTACAAAACTATTTAGGGATGTGATTTTTGAATTTGTAGTCGATAATATCGTGTGATATGTTTAATTTGTTTGATTAGTGGGAGTTTGTGGTGTTATTATGTTGGATTTGTTTGTTAGTGGGAGTTTGTGGTGTGATGTGATTTGTTTGATTTGAAATGAGTATGTGGTGAAATCAGTATGTAATTTGTTAGTGGGAGTTTGTGTGGATGTATGCACAGGGACTACATGAAATGCAGTGGTGAAATGAGTATGTGACTTGTTAGAGGAAGTTTGTGTTGATGTATGCATAGGAAATACTTAAAATGCAGTCAAAAAGTGCACAAAAATATGCACAACAAGTGCACGGGACTAGTAGTCCCGTGCACTTCGTTTCTCAACGAAATGCACGGGACTACTGTTCGCGGGAAAAATTGGTGTTCTTCATTGATGTCATTGCACACTCTTGTAATAGTTTATCGATTATAAAGATCCGTTCTTTTTATAAGATCGAGTTACAATGAAATCAAAGAAAAAGAAAAAAGATTACCTTTCGAACGAATTGCGAGCTCCTGTTTTGCGGTCACTCGCTTTGTGGGTTCTTCGCCTGCGCCGGGGTTTATCCGTGGACCACCGCGCGATCTAGATCCAGTCGGATCTACGCAGTATGACGGGTATTATTTCGCCAAGGAAATAATAGCCGAGGGTACTATTTCGCCAAGGAAATAGTAGCCTTTAGTTCTCGGGATCAAAGGCCAAGCTTTGATCCGGAGGATGACTACATAGATCTGAGATCCAGTTCCTCTCGAACTCTTGCCTTATTTGGCGTTGCTGATCGCCGAGCACCGGATCTAAAAAAGCAAGTCCTCAAAGTCCCAAAGCTTTAATCTTTTTAAGTTCTGAGCCTTGAATCCAGCAGAGCATCGCCTCCAAATTTTCCAACCCCTTCAAAAATGAACCATGCCCTCTATTTATAGGCTTTCAGATCTGTGCCTTGGCACAGATCTGGGCCGGCCACCTATAGGTGGCTCGGCCACCTAGCCACCTATAGGTGGCTCGGCCACCGAGCCACCTAGAGGTGGCTCGGTTTTGGCTGAGTCCCCTAGGTGTTGTGGTTTTTGCTGTTTTTTCCGGTCTCGTGGTTGATTTAGACTCTGATTTGTTGATCTGAATCCTGATTTGGCAGTAAACCCGCTTCGTTGTTGATCCGGACTCTGATTTGACAGTCCGAATCCCAATATGGCAGTAAATCCGTCTCGGTGTTTGAGTTCAAATCCGTTCTATGGTTGGATGACTCGTTGACTCACCGAACTGTTAGCTTGATTCCGCATGCGAATTGATGTATTCCATTGTTTGCGTGCGGTTCGTTAGCCTCGTTGCCTCGTTAATCCGCTTCGTTGCGTGTCACTTGGCTTCGGCGTTGTGGACTGACGCTCGTGTTTAGATATGTCTCCCGATGGTTCATCGGTTTGTGCCGAGCTGTGCTAAGGGACCTATAAGCAATTTTATACGCCTACAGATACCCCCTCCAAAGTATTTCAGTCTCGTTCTTTTATAGAAGAGTCTGGGATACTTTGGATATGATTGTCCCAACCTTCAGTCGGTGTAACGGGACTTTGGAATGGCTTCTGTTCTTGATTCCTTCGATCCTTCAGGCCATTCGGTGCTTTGTCGAATATCTGTAAGGTTTCCGGTGCTGCATTTATTGTCTGACCGTTGTCAGAATTTCGAATTTGAAGACGGTTCCTAATTTTCTGATCTTTAGCTCGTGTTTGTTGGTTCAACATAGAACTGATCCTCAAATGTTGGCGTTGAGTCTTTATTTACGACGCGTTGTCCGGCGTAGTGGTGATGAGTTATCCTTAAGAATATTTTTGGAAAAATATTCTCTAGGAACTTTTCAACCAAAAATAGGGAATAGTTTATACTCGTATACCTTATTGGAGTATTTTTATGTCCGAATGAGCTGAACCGGCCTAATAATAACCCAAAAAAGGTAGTGATTAGGCTCAAAAAATCCTCCGATCCTTCCGAATGTGTGGTAGAGGCAAGAATAGACAAGGGAATGAACCCTCGGTCAATTTGAAGTCGTTTCGATGTTCGATTCAGCTTCAATTTGAGTTCTGGTTCAAATCTGGTTCAAACTGGTTCAAGACTGGTTCAACCTGGTTCAAAGCTGGTTTAGGACTGGTTCAAGACTAGTTCAGACTGGTTCATCCTGGTCTGGTCTAGTTCAGTTTGGTTTGGCCTGGTTCAGCCTGGTTTGGCCTGGTTCAGCCTCTTTTGAACTGATTTGGACTGGTCTGGTCTGGTTCAACCTGGTCCGGTCTGGTTCAAGGCTGGTTCATATTATAAAAGGGGTTCTTTTTCCTCCTCTTTTCCTCCTCTAGGGCCGGCCCCCTTTTCCTCCTATTTCTTGGATTCCTCTTCCCTCTTGCATTCTCTTTCCCTCAAATCTTCATAAATACCCTAGATCCATCCTTCCTTTGGATCTTAGGTTGAAAAATCCCTCAAAAATCTCCATATAAAAATTTCTCTCAGGCCCCTCGAGTACGTGGTTTGAGCCTCTTTCAAGATCTGATTTTTGTCGGATCCTTGAGCTTCTTTCAGGTATATCCTCCATAATTTTAGCATATTTCATGCTTAATTCAATTTATGAACTTGTGGGATCGCATGTGAGGGTTAGGGTTATGATTTGGCGCCTCGAGCTCCTCTTTCAGGGGGGTAGAACTGCAATAAAAGGGGAATTTTTTTTCTGGATCTAACCCCTAATTTATTTTGCAGATCATCATGTCGCGTGTCCCGAGAGATCGCTCCCCTGCTGCACCGGCTGATGGCGTGCTTCCCTCGTATGCCGGTGAGCTATTTTTTGCATATTTAGAAATTTACAAATTAGTTCTCTTTTTCCTGGAAATTTGCAAATTAGTCCCATTTTTTTTATATCTCCACGTTGTTCTCCTTGGTGAGGCAATTGGGAAGAGCTTTGATTCTCCTTGGCGAGGATCGACGCTTTAAAGATGGGTTTTGCTTGGCAAATTCAAATCTTCCGATATATTAGGGCGATTTCGTGTTATTTTACACTTTGTAGGTCGGTGTATGTTACCACGTTATTTACGTGAGTGTTATTTTACACTTTGTAGGTCGGTGTATGTTACCACGTTATTTACGTGATGATGCATACCGTACTTCCAGTGTAAGAACACTTTGTAGGTCGGTGTATGTTACCACGTTATTTACGTGATGATGCATACCGTACTTCCAGTGTAAGATACTCAAAATCGTCTCTCTAATTACCCCGTGGATGATCTTATTTCACTCTTTTATGAGATAGACTTAATTCATGGATAATTTTCTGACTCTGTCTTTGTTTTGTTGCAGTCGAGTTCCCCACGGACAGTCTCTCTCCTCATGCTACTATCGGTCGTAGTGGGGATGTTTTATCTTCGGTTTCCGCCAGGATGGTGAGTCCCGAAATCATCCTAATATCCGACGATGAAGAGGAAGAGGATCCCATTGCTGCAATTATGTCTGACCAAGGATCTGTCCTCCCGGTCTCCGAATCCATGCAGGGCATCCTCCAAAAAGTAGAGAAGGTTATGCATCAAACGGCCACCGCCATTAGTTCTGGACGGGGAAGATTTTATGATTTGCTCCCTTTCATGGCAGATAGTCTTAAAGACATTCAGCGTGTAGGTGGCATCCAGCTAGCTGGACGATGTGAGTTAAGGTTGACTTGCTTAGAGGAACTCATGCATCGTTTGGAAGAGCTAGTACACTTCGACTCATATGATGAGGTCACGCCGCTCATGATCGATGCTCAGATTCAGAGGATGCACGAGCGTAAGGCCCGAGCGAGGCGCATATCAGAGCAAGAAATCATCGTTGCGAACTTGTACGAACGGCAACGTCATCTGTGGACTAAGATAGATGCTTATAACAGCATTGCTGATAGGACGGGGATTAGGACCGTCCAAGGGGAGAGGACTCTAAAAGATTTTGAGCTCGAGAGCACCAGAGTTCAAAATGTTTATAGAGGAGAGCTGGAGGTTCTTCACGTGTTGCGCCGAGAAGACGTAACTGCCGACGCTGCCGCCGTTCTTGCTTATGCCAAGCTTCAGAAGGAAGAAGAGGAGAAGGTTCGAGCGGAACACGCAGAGAAACTTGCCGCTGTTAAGGCTAAAATTGCTTCCTTCAGTTTGTTAGATCTGATTTGAGACATCTTCTTGTATCTCCACTTGGTCTGATTTTATAAATGAAATAAAGTCTTTTCTTTAGCTTACTCCTCTTTTTATCATTATGTTTCTCTGTTGATTGTGAACCTAACGGTCATAATATTTACAGGATTTTTGGCAAACCCTCAGCCATCAACGGGTTTGATAAACCTTTACCGACTACCGTTTGAGTCGGGCTAGCATGCGGATTGTCTAAATTCGTTCTGCATGTAACGTTGTGCTAAGAGATTAAATTCTCCGAGACTTTGTGCTATGATGTTGACTACATAGGCTTCACCATTTGTTACGGGAATAGGCTACCCGGCGACACGTATTAGGTGTTGACTTTAGGATTTTTGGCTAACCCCCAGCCTTCAACGGATTTGATTAGCCTTTACCGACTACCATTTGAGTCGGGCTAGCATGCGAATTGTCTAAATCCGTTCCGCATGTAACGTTGTTCTAAGAGAGTTAACGCTCTTAGTGCTACGATATTGAATACGTAGACTTCGTCTTTCTCACGGGAATAGACTACCCGGCGACGTGTGTTAGGCGTTGACTTTAGGGTTTTTGGCTAACCCCTAGCCTTCAACGGATTTGATTAGCCTTTACCGACTACCGTTTGAGTCGGGCTAGTATGCAGATTGTCGCTGACTTATCCCTACTTAGGCTTTGGGATAGAATACCCCAGAATCGAACTCTGGTGTCTTTTTCTACGGAAAAAGACTAAACCGGCAGCGCGTGTTAGGCGCAGACTTATCCTTACTTAGGTTTTAGGATAGGATACCCCAGAATCGAACTCTGGTGTCTTTTTCTACGGAAAAAGACTAAACCGGCAGCGCGTGTTAGGCGCAGACTTATCCCTGCTTAGGATTCGGGATAAACTTCCTAGGATGAATCCTAGATTGACAAATTCTTGGAAAAGATCAATGCGGGAAAGGAAGAATTTTATATTCTATTTTCCGGTCTTCTTTTAGGGTGAAGGCGAACCCGAATACAAGGAAGGAAGAATTTTATATTCTATTCCTTGATCCTGGAAAGGAAGAATTTTATATTCTATTTCCAGCGCAAAAGAAACTAGAAGTGGGATCTCCACTCCGAGAATCTGGAAGATCTAGATAAACTTACCTTTTATAGGCTTGGTTATCTAATCGGAAGATGAGTTTTTCGTTTATCGAAATGAAATTTTAACTTAGGTTATGACCATGAGAAGGCTTAACCAAAGAGAAAAGAAAGGAGTTCTTTCGTTTATCGAAAGGGGACTCTGAACTGAAAGTGGACCTCTTGTTCATGGAAAGAGTCAAGAGGGCCAGAAAGACACTTTTGGTGGACTCACTGTCAATTGAAATTGATCAGTAAGGGATTTTGGTGGTGAAAATGATTTTGGGTTATCCTCTAGAATATTAAGTGTAATATTCTTCAAGGAACTTCCCGATAAATGAGTTATCCTCAATGTACTAGGGATAGTACTTTTTCAGAAACTTCCTATTTACTGGCATTAATTGCCTGGCGCCCTCTTGAGTAATCAGGCGATATGCACCGTTTGAGTAGACTGTGTCTATCACAAACGGTCCTTCCTATTTGGGTTCAAATTTACCTTTCTTCTTGGAGTTGAGGATTATCGGTCGGCGAGCAGCGAGGACCAGATCTCCTTCCTTGAAGCTTCTCTGTCGGACTCTTTTGTTAAAGACCCTAGATATTCGGGTTTGATAAAACTCAATTTGTTGTTGGGCTTCCAAGCATTTTTCATCCAACCTTTCGAGTTCTTCGAGACGTTTCTGATGTTGTTCTTCCGTCGTCATCTCGGTTGCGAGAGCGATCCAAAGGGATGGGATTTAAATCTCCAATGGTAGCACAGCTTCACATCCGTATACCAACGAATATGGGGTGGCCCCTGTGGGTGTGCGTATGGTGGTGCGATAAGCCCAGAGTGCTTCACCGAGTTTATCGTCCCAGTCTCGTTTATTGGTCTTCACGAGCTTTGACAGGATCTTAATGATCGTCTTGTTAAACGCCTCAGCTAATCCATTCGCAGCGGGATAATAAGCTGTTGATGAAACATCTTAAATTTTGAATTTGTCACAAAACCTAACGAAGGCGTTGCTTATGAACTATGGACCATTGTCATGAATGATCCGTCTTGGCACGCTGTGTCGGTATATGACATGATGTTTAATAAAACTGATGACGTTGTTCATCTTCACTTCTCTAAGCAGAATTGCTTCAGGCCACTTTGAAAAGTAATCCGTGATTGCGAGAATGAATCGATCACCTTTGACTGAAGGGGGAAAAATAGGACCGACAATGTCCATACCCCATGTCTCGAACGGCCAAGACGTGGTTGACGTGTGCAACTACTCTGGTGGTTGATGCATATAATTTGCATGTATTTGACAAGCATGACACTCTCGGGCGTATTCGATTGCGTCACGAACCATTGTTGGCCAAAAATATCTCATTCTCCTGATGCGATCATACAGTTTGGGACCGGGCTGATGCGCACCACATTCTCCTTCGTGTGCTTCCTTAAGAACTTCTTCTGCTTCTTTGTTCGAAAGGCATCGGAGTAACAAACCATCGTACCCTCTACGGTATAACGTATGGGTCTCGGTATTGTAGAAGAATCTTGGCGCTCTTCGGCGAATTGATTCCCTTTCTTTTACATCCTCCGGCAAAATACCATATTGGACGTAGTCAATGTTAGGAAAACGCCAATCTCGGGACTCAGACCCAATTTGAGTTGAATTCACCTCATTAGCGCTTACGTTTCCATCGTCTTCCTCTTCAATTTCCATATCGTATATGGGTATGCAGAGTTGATGCGTCCTTACTGTGACTAATAGTTCAGTTTCGAGAGGCTGCGCAAGTGATACCGCTAGTGCTGCCAATGCATCCGCATAAGCGTTCTGGAGATGGGGGATGTATTCAATATAGAATTCTTCAAAAGAATCTGCCATTTTGATGGCCTCCTGGTGGTACGGGATTAGGTCTTGGTTCCTGACTTCATACTCTCCACGGACTTGGTTAACTATCAGTTCAGAATCCCCAAAAGCTTCGAGATATTCGACCCCCAGATCTTTGGCAAAACTGAGTCCAATGAGAAGCGCGTTGTACTCGGCTACGTTATTGGAACACGGACTAGTTAGTGAATAAGCCCGAGGCATCACATGTTTCCCCGGGGAAATTAAGACCACTCCAACTCCAGAGGAGACTTTGGGACATCCAGGGGTGATTGCCCTATTAATTGCCCTTGAAGCACCATCAAAGTATAATTACCATACTTGTTGGTGCGATGTAGTGTTAACCTCGTGGGTTTCGTCCGACAAGTCATCATATACTTCTGCCGTATCTGTTGTCGGGTTTGCCGCTAAAAGATCACAAATCGCTTGTCCTTTGATCGACTTCTGCTGCTTGAAGTGCAAATCATATTGGGACAAGAGAAGGGCCCACTTCGCTAACCGCCAATTCATAGAGGCCGGTTGCGTCATAAACACCCGTACTAGATTAACGTTAGAAATGACGTAGATTGTCTGTCCAACTAAATAATGCCGCATCTTTTGCATTGCGAATACCAAAGCGAGGCATTCTTTTTCGATCATCGGATATCGAGACTCAGCGCCTATCAAGGTCTGACTTACGTAATAGACTGCCTGTTCGTGACCATTATCATCGTCTTGTGCTAGTAAGGCACTTATCGAGTGGTTCATCGCCTTGAGATAAATCAAGAACGGTCTACCTGATTTTGGTGCGACGAGAACAGGAGGATTCGTCAGATATGTTTTGATATCTTTGAATGCTTTTTGGCAGGGGGCGGCCCAAATAAATGACACACCTTTCTTGTTTAGCTTAGAGAACGGTTGGCACTTCCCAGAAAGATTTGAGATGAAACGCCGGATATAAGCTAAACGCCCTTGCAATCCTCTGATAAATGACACCCCTTTCTTGTTCAGTTTAGAGAATGGTTGGCACTTCCCAGAAAGGTTTGAGATGAACTGCCGGATGTAAGCTAAACGCCCTTGCAATCCTCTGAGCTCTCTTAGATTTTTAGGAGGTTGCAGTTCGTGTATCGCCTTCACCTTATCAGGATCGATATGTATACCTTTAGTGGTGACGACGAATCCAAGGAATTTTCCGTTGGACGTCCCAAGGAAGGATTTAGTGGGATTCATCTTCAATTGATGACTTCGCATGAGATCGAACATCGTCTTCAAGTCCTTGATGTGATCTTCTTTATTACGGCTTTTCACAATCAAACCATCAACGTAGCATTTACCGTCTTCCTGAGATGTTCTTGGAAAATCTTAGTCATCGCTCGCTGGTATGTGACGCCTGCATTCTTTAGACCGAAAGACATTACCGTGTAGCAAAAGACACTGAGGGGCATTCTGAACGCTGTATGCTTCTCGTCATCTGGGCGCATCTTGATTTGGTTATATCCTGAAAAACCATCCATAAAGGACATTCTCTCGAATCTGCATGTATTGTCGATAATAACATCCATGATTGGGAGAGGAAAGTCGTCTTTTGGACATGCCGTATTCAGGTCCCTGAAGTCGATGCAAATCCTGATTTTACCGTTCTTCTTCAAGACTGGGACAATATTGGCTAGCCAATCTGGATGTTGCTCCTCTCAGATAAATCCTGAGTCTATCAACTTCTTAACATCTGCCTCAATAGCTTCCATGATCTGCGGACGAAACCGTCTTTGCTGTTGTTTGACAGGTTTGGCATCCGGCTTAATATCGAGGCGGTGCATTGCCACATTGGGGTCGAGCCCTGACATATCTTCATAGTTCCAAGCGAAGATGTCAATATACTCCCTGATGAGAGAAATTAACTCCTCCTTCTCATTTGGGGGAAGGCTGTTACTGATGAATATGGGCTTTGGGTTGGCCTCGTCACCCATGTTAACTTGGACTATTTTATCTTCAGTGGGTGGTTCTCTTTGTTCGAACCTATCACCGTACTGTATGTTTAGGTGATGAACCCATGGATCTTCCCACGTTGGCATTTGATCGTCGTCTTCTATCGTCACAGGATCGACCGTAGTCATATGTGACATCAGTTTCTTGAACACCTCCCCCAAACTTACGTCGGAATCCCCAGCTGAAGAATCAGAAGAGTATCCATTCTTAGTTTTGTTAGCAATTTGATCGATAATTTGCCAACCACATTCATCATCAGACGAGGAAACATAGCCTAAGCCTCTTTTGTGACGGTAATAATCATCCGGTTTCCCTTTTGGCACATATGCTGCTTAAGCTGGGATACGGGAACCTCGATCAAAGTATAAGCCTTCTCCGAGTGTGAAATAATATCCCTGTTTTTCCATGAGCTTGCGCGCTTCAGGACTATACTTAGATAAATGTCGACCAGGTTTATCTTCCTCTTCGTCTTCTCTTAGGAAATGATCTGGTAATGGAAAATTCTCTCCTTTACCATAAATCACCTCTTTTTCGACTCCTGTTTTGGCAGGCACGACCAGGGTTGTTCCGAAGGAATGCTGGAGGCGTTTCTTTGTTACATAAGATGATCGGAGCGGCGTATGTAAATCAGGATTATCGTGTAGTCCTTTTGTCGCATCATCAAGAGACAACAAGTACTCTAAATCATCTTTTATTTCAATATCGGTAAGTTGCCAGTTATAACTTCCATCTGACGATTGTTCATCATCAAGATTGATTACAAAGGGTACAATGCCATTTAAAACAAAACCACCATTGTAATCGAATCCGGCTTCGGAATCAGCTTCTTCTCTGCTGTCCGTGCCCTGGACCGATGGTTCCGTGTCGGATTCGTTACCATAAAGGAGAGAATCAGTGAAATAATTCTCAAACCCTTTAAATGATTGTTTATCCGCGACCACCGTCCTGACCCTTCCACCAGTGTCGACATATTTCAGACACTGATGTAGGGTGGAGGGAACTATAACATTACTATGGATCCAAGGCCGACCCAGTAGTAAGTTATATGATGTCTCAGCATCAATCACGTAACACGTGACCTCCGTCTTCAGATCACCCATTTGGCACTTTATCCGGATCTTTCCCAAAGGCCTTGACCCGCTAGTGTTGAATCCGTAAATGACCGTGCCTGTAGACGCCAATTTGCTGACTGGAATACCAAGGCTATGCATAAGGCGAAGCGGCATAATGCTCACAGCAGAACCCGGATCCACTTGGATTCGGTTGACTTCGCTGGAGCCAATGTATCCGATGAAATATAGGGGCCGATCATGGTTTGAATTCTTCGTATGCATATCCTCTTTAGTGAAGGTGATGCAGGGAAGGTTCTTAGCGGCTATGTTGCAGTGTTGAATTGACAGTTCTAGCTCTTCAGGTGCCGGCTTGACCCGAGTGAGGAATGCTTCAGAATCAGCCAAGGCTTCTTGTAAGGCTTCCCTAGTCTCCTTAGACAACCGCAGCAACTCATACAACGTTATCCGCGCTGGAATATTAGCTAATTGAGCCATGATATCGAAGACGCACGGAGTTTTCGAACTCTTTGAAGTGGTACTGGTTTCCACTTCTAGTCGCGAAAACTTCTTGTTCTTCTTCAGAAAGCGGGAAAACAGGAGCTTCATCGCCATCTTCTTCGAAAATTGCGGAAGTACTATTGCAGGACTTGCCTTTACCCTTTCTTTTCGAGGAGGTCGCCCACTGCTCATCTCTAATGAGATCCGGATGAACCCAGAGGATTTCGCCGTTCGGGGCTGTGTGTGGCACAAGTCCCTTTTGGCGCTGTCCATGTGGGTCATCATTCACCGTCTTTATTCCCACTTTGGTGATGCGTTTCGGTTTGAACCATGTTGTGGGCACCGATCCAAAGCTGATTGACACTGCATTTGCTCCCACATTCTTGGCAGGCTTCGGGGTTATGACGCCCACATCAATTAATGCTTGGATCTTATCCTTGAGGTGGAAGCATGACTTCGTAGGGTGGTGGACCGCTCTATGGTATGCGTAATACTTCGGATCCGTCACTTTGCTAGCCCCCTCTTGATCCACGATCGCCGGCAGTTGGATTTTGTTGTTCTCCAACAGGTACTTGAAGATGCCGGGCACCTCGTCATCTTTGAAGGAGTACACCTTAGGAAATCTTGGCTCCGCTCTTTGCTTCTGAGACCGTTGTTGCCATTGCGGCTGCGATTGTTGTGGCGCTCTTTGCTGCTGCTGGTGCTGAGGTTGCAATTGGAATGTTTGATTAGCATCAACTGCATTAGCATGTGCCTTACCTTTCCCCCTTGGGTTGAAATTTTGTGCTGGAGCATTTGTCGCATGTTGGCATCTCTCCGCCTTCTTTCTCCTAAGGAATCGCTCAGCCTGCTCCCCTCGGACCTTCAGATCCTTCCACGTTTTGGACGGTGCTGTCCCCATTGCTTCCAACACGTCCAAGGACAGATTATTATGGCAGGTCTGGAGAATGAATTTCTCGGTGATCGGGTCCCGGCAGTTCATCGCCTTGTTCCGAAACCTTTTGACGAAGGTGTTGACTAACTCCCCGTCCTTCTGCTTCTCATCAAGAAATGATCCGATAGATATCTCGGTGTCGTCGTCGAAGAAGTTAGCGAGGAACTTAGTCTCCATCTCATCCCAACTGTTCACGCTTCCTGGCTTGAGGCGGCGATACCAGTCGAAGGCGGCTCCACGAAAAGTGCCAACGAAGGACCGTACCATCAGAGGCTCATTACCAAAGATAACCCCCAGGTGCGATTTGAAGTAAATCAAATGCTGAGTAGGTGAACCCATCCCATTAAACGGCGTGAAGTTAATTAGGTTGAACTTCGCCGGATATGGGATCGATTCCCACTCTCTTGGGTGTTTTCTTCATCTCTTGAGCGGAAATCAATGTATTGATTTTACTCTCGAGATTTTTAATCTTCATGTTTTCACCTGTGTTTTCTCTAGCATTCTCATTACCACCCCCTGTGTTGACGGGAGGATTATTAGTATTATGAGTCTCATTCGCATTCGTGTGCTCCTCTTCCTGAACGACCTGGTTACGGCGGCTTGGTTCGCCTTGCTGGTTCGTCAGTGCCTGAATTTGTTGCTCATGCATTTCATTATTAGTATTATGAGTCTCATTCGCATTCGTGTGCTCCTCTTCCTGAACGACCTGGTTACGGCGGCTTGGTTCGCCTTGCTGGTTCGTCAGTGCCTGAATTTGTTGCTCATGCATTTC
>NC_033799.1:52893886-52894409 GCF_001876935.1 Asparagus officinalis
TAGGATATATCATCTTGTGTTAGTTTATATATCCTTGCATATATATTTTATCATATAGGATATATCTCATTGTTCATATTGCGCATCCTAGCTTATATTCTTGTTGTATTTCATACTTGCTAGGATAACTTATTAATTAGTTTTAATTGGCATAAAATCGGATTAGATTAGCATAAGACCCTAATCACCCCCCTCTAGGGTCTAACAAGAATATCACCCGTGGTATTCTTTCGAGAACTTCCCGATACATGAATAATCCACCCCCAGCTTCCCTTGTGGAACTGGGTCCGACATTGTATTCAGTTACATGACAGGGTTATCCTTAAGAATATTACATATAAAAATTCTCCAGGAACTTCCCGTGAAAGAAATGAAATAGTTTAGACTCATATACATGTTGGAGTATCAGGGAGCAGTTTAACCTCTTATACCGGTCGGAGGATAGGAAGGAGCGGTTTATACTCTTATACTTGTCGGAGTGTTGCCGTTCTCATTTGGCTTATCTCAGCGCTATGACGCCGGC
>NC_033799.1:52894684-52896734 GCF_001876935.1 Asparagus officinalis
TTACCACGAGAGGCGAAGTTTGAGTTCAGAGGATTAGCCGTCGGTAGGTTCCTCTCTGCTTTCTTCCTTCGGAGGAAGCGTTCGGCTTGTTCACCGCGCACCTTCAAGTCTTTCCAAGTGTTGGACGGAGCTGTCCCCATTGCTTCCAACACGTCCAACGCGAGGTTGTTGTGGCAAGTCTGGAGAATGAATTCCTCGGTGATCGGGTCCCGGCAGTTCATCGCCTTGTTCCGGAACCTTTTGACGAAGGTGTCGACTAACTCCCCGTCCTTCTGCTTCTCATCGAGTAATGATCCGATAGATATCTCGGTGTCATCGTCGAAGAAATTGGTGAGGAACATGGTCTCCATATCGTCCCAGCTGTTCACGCTACCTGGCTTGAGGCGGCGATACGAAGAAGTTAGCGAGGAACTTAGTCTCCATGTCGTCCCAGCTGTTCACGCTTCCTGGCTTGAGGCGACGATACCAATCGAAGGCCGCTCCGCGAAGAGTGCCGGCTTGAGGCGGCGATACCAGTCGAAGGCGGCTCCACGAAAAGTGCCAACGAAGGACCGTACCATCAGAGGCTCATTACCAAAGATAACCCCCAGGTGCGATTTGAAGTAAATCAAATGCTGAGTAGGTGAACCCATCCTATTAAACGGCGTGAAGTTAATTAGATTGAACTTCGTCGGATATGGGATCGATTCCCATTCTCTTGGGTATGGACAAGGAAAGCCTGTTTTCTTCATCTCTTGAGCGGAAATCAATGTATTGATTTTACTCTCGAGATTTTTAATCTTCAAGTTTTCACCTGTGTTTTCTCTAGCATTCTCATTACCACCCCCTGTGTTGACGGGAGGATTATTAGTATTATGAGTCTCATTCGCATTCGTGTGCTCCTCTTCCTGAACGACCTGGTTACGGCGGCTTGGTTCGCCTTGCTGGTTCGTCAGTGCCTGAATTTGTTGCTCATGCATTTCTCTCATGTTCTGCATGGCCATCTGCATTTCGAACCTGAAGGTCTCATGTTGTTTAATCATGGCTTCTTCAAGCATCTTAGCCACTTGTTCTGCACTTATCATAAGTGCCTCGCGAGGTTGCCCCTCGCGGGATACTGTGTTGTCAGATGCGACCACCGAGCCGGCGTCCGACTCTTCATCTTCTGAAGGTACCCTTGTCCAAACCCTACCGTAAGTTTTTCATTTGATGGCTCCAGACTGCAGACCGGTTATACACTGGGATGCCTTCAGAATCGACTCGAAATTATCCCGTGTCGATGTCCCTTTGCTGGTCATATTGGTGGTGACCCTCGGAAATTCTCCGTCTTCCCTTGGTTTTGGCGTTTCGGTACTAAGCCTTTCGAACACTGAAATTCTCTCGGGGACTGCCTTGATGCAGTTGTACTCAGACAGTACCGCCCGAATGAGCTTTGAACAAGGGCACTGAGTTTCTAGCCTTCGAGAACTTCTCTTTCTGGCTTTGCTCATACCCTCAACACGATAG
Source organism: Asparagus officinalis (assembly GCF_001876935.1). Classification (NCBI taxonomy): domain Eukaryota; kingdom Viridiplantae; phylum Streptophyta; class Magnoliopsida; order Asparagales; family Asparagaceae; genus Asparagus; species Asparagus officinalis. The sequence goes on from NC_033799.1 coordinate 52,896,170, forward strand.
TACAGCTCATCCGTTTGAAAGTCGGAGCAACCTATCGTGTGTTGGCACGATTTCTCAGGTATAACGCAATCATCATTAGACGATAACATTTCCTTCCGAGAGCGAACTACCTTATTCGAGCTTTCAAGAGTCACGCGTCTCGACACACGCCTTTGTGGGCGTGAATTCTCAACAGGCTCCTGAACTTCAATACGCAGCGTAGTGCGCTTGGTTGCCCTGATTTCCTCGTCATATTGAGGGTTGTGGCGACCCCCAGCGTGTTGAATCGTTCGGGGCTTCTATTGAGGGTTGTGGCGACCCCCAGCGTGTTGAATCGTTCGGGGCTTCTTCATTGGGCCCAAATGTTCCCGAACTGGAGCTTTGCCTCGTTCCTTGGGAAGTGGACCGAGGCGCTCCAAAACCGACTTCCTTTTCTGAGATGGTCCTGTGGGATCTCCCGGAGCAGTTGTGGAAATCATCAGCGGTTTGGATTGATTCACCGGAAGTTGCACTTTCGACGGCTGCAGTTGCTGCTTTTTGGTCTGAACCGCCGCTTCAGACTTCGGCCTCCAAACTTTGCGGGTTG
>NC_033799.1:52896741-52919751 GCF_001876935.1 Asparagus officinalis
TGTTGTTGAGGCTGTTTGCCTCTCTTGTTCTTCAGATCCACGTTGTAGCGGATCCCGTCAACTGACTCTATGGCCTTTGCGAATTGTTTCGCAAGGCGTTGACGTTGCCTTTGGCGGGCCCTCTTCGAGAGAGTCACCACGCCCTCTGCGACAGGAGGGTTGGCTAGAGCAAATCTGTCCTGGTTGGGAATTAGAGGAATCTCACCCGATGCGACTTTGGCATCAAACGGGGCGAGATCTTCGTTGGTGTTTTCAACGTCTTCATACCAACGAGTTTTTCTCCTGGAGGAGAACTTTTTGGACTTGGACTTGCGGGGGGTCGAACTCGTATTCGACCTCCTCCACGACTGGGATCTGGATCCGCGGTTGCGACGCTCCGATCTCGGCAGCGAGGTCGGTGGCTCCCACTGTGGTCGCCAGATTGTTCGCGGGAAAAATTGGTGTTCTTCATTGATGTCATTGCACACTCTTGTAATAGTTTATCGATTACAAAGATCCGGTCTTTTATAAGATCCGGTTACAATGAAATCAAAGAAAAAGAAAAAAGATTACAACTTTCCTTTCGAACGAATCGCGAGCTCCTGTTTTGCGGTCACTCGCTTTGTGGGTTCTTCGCCTGCGCCGGGGTTTATCCGTGGACCACCACGCGATCTAGATCCGGTCAGATCTACGCAGTATGACGGGTATTATTTTGCTAAGGAAATAATAGCCGATGGTACTATTTCGCCAAGGAAATAGTAGCCTTTAGTTCTCGGGATCAAAGGCCAAGCTTCGATCCGGAGGATGACTACGTAGATCTGAGATCCAGTTCCTCTCGAACTCTTGCCTTATTTGGCGTTGACGATTGCCGAGCACCGGATCTGGAAGAGCAAGTCCTCAAAGTCCCAAAGCTTCAATCTTTTTAAGTTCTGAGCCTTGAATCCAGCAGAGCTTCGCCTCCAATTTTTCCAACCCCTTCAAAAATGAACCATGCCCTCTATTTATAGGCTTTCAGATCTGTGCCTTGGCACAGATCTGGGCCGGCCACCTATAGGTGGCTCGGCCACCGAGCCACCTAGAGGTAGCTCGGTTTTGGCCGAGTCCCCTAGGTGTTGTGGTTTTTGCCGTTTTTTCCGGTCTCGTGGTTGATTTAGACTCTGATTTATTGATCTGAATCCTGATTTGGCAGTAAACCCGCTTCGTTATTGATCCGGACTCTGATTTGATAGTCTGAATCCCAATATGGTAGTAAATCCGCCTCGGTGTTTGAGTTCAAATCTGTTCTATGGTTGGATGACTCGTTGACTCACCGAACTGTTAGCTTGATTCCGCATGCGAATGGATGTATTCCATTGTTTGCGTGCGGTTCGTTAGCCTCGTTGCCTCGTTAATCCTCTTCGTTGCGTGTCACTTGGCTTCGGCGTTGTGGACTGACGCTCGTGTTTGGATATGTCGCCCGATGGTTCGTCGGTTTATGTCGAGCTGTGCTAAGGGACCTATAAGCAATTTTATACGCCTACAACTACTAGTCCCGTGCACTTCGTAAAACACCCTCCGCTACAAAACCGACCCTTTTCTTTTGAAAAGGGTCGGTTTTGCTAATATTTTTCAGTATAGTTCGATTTTGCTCATTAAATTTTAAAAATGGTTGGTTTTAAAAATTTCTCCTTTTCCTAATTATTTCTATTTTCTCCTAATTATTTCTCTTATTTATTAATTAATCCTTAGTCATCCCTAACCCTAATCCTACACTATAAATATTAATCTCCCCTCCCTCATTTTCTACACCACCCCCATCTCCTTCTCTCTCTCTCTCCTCTCATCACCCTCTCTTCCATGTTCTCTCTCCCTCCCTAAATACCTAAGCTAGATCTCAACTATCTCTCCCCCTCACCACTTAGGTTTTCATGTCGTCCATTTCAATTCTCTCTCTTCTCTCACCAGTACTCTCTCTCTTCTCTCTTCTCTCTCCCTCAAATCCATCACCCAGATCCTTCCTGCGTCAGCCCTCCCCGTCACCTCAAACCCCTGCCGCCCAACTCCTCTTCCTCCTTGCTCTCTCCTCCACCTCAGCCCCCGAACTCCAACCTTTGACCTCACCACCAACTCCCCTCCTTGAGCTCATCTTCCTCCTCCACCCAAACCACCGCCTATCCCTCTGTCCCTCCATAGCCTCCCCGCCCAGCTCTCTACCCCGCCACCTCCTCGCTGCCCGCGCCTCTAGAGCTCTGCCTGAGCCCTGCTCGCTGACCCCCTACCCACCTCCTTGCTGCCCAACGCCCAGATCCGCCTCAGCCCTCATCCTCCGCCAAGCCACCGCTATTGTCACCCCCTCAAGAGCTGTGCCACAACCTGCAATCCCTCGTCTCACCACCCTCCATCGCTGCCACCAACCCCGTTCTTCCTTTCTCGTCCAGTCCTCGACACCGTACTCCCGAGCTCAACGTCTGACGTCGCTCCAGCCACCAAACTCGACGCCCAGCTCAACTCCAGTTGCCTCCTCCTCCATTCGCCAACGCCATGCCAACGCCATACCTCGGTCCACCACCTCCAGCTCTACCTCACGTGCCTTCTTCAGATCCGACGACCGCTACCCTCTACGACACCCATTGCCCGAGGCAAGATCCCTCTTCTCCTTATTATCGTTATAATATTTACATATGTTATTAACTATATGCGTAGATTAGATTGTGATATTCTGCGTGGCTTTGATGAATGATATTGAATGAATCATAATTATGTGTTAAATAGCATTTTCAAAAGAATTATAATAAATTAAAGAATTTATTTTGACAACGTGATTATTTTAGAATAATTATAATATTTTTAGAATTTATGTTGTGGAAGGAAATTATTTTAGAATGATAAATATTTTTAAAAAGTATTTATTTTGGGAAAATAGACTATTTTGAATTAATAAGAATTTATCTTATAAAAAGAATATTTTTGATTTATGAATTTATTATTTTGAAAGATTATTTTTAGAACAATTATGGTGAGAGATAATTTGAAAAGAATTCATTTTGTAAAAGATTATTTATTTTTGAATAAATTTCGTTTATGATCGTGTGATTGATGATTGTTGATCGCGATATTTTATGTGCAACATATCCGCCAATTTCATGATTTTTATTTTAATTACGTGACATACCATTTTTCTTTGCATAGAGTTAGCTGCATTTATTGTTCTATGTTGTGTTTGAGAATCATTAGTAGTTCATGACTTAGTGGTCTTGTGCGTCATGAACAAGACTTAGTGACATGTGTGGGTATGTTGACCAACTTAAGGGATGAACCAATGATCTGTTATAGACCTAGAACACAAGAGATGTTGGGTTAGAAAAGTCTTAGTTCACATGATCGGATGTGGTTATTGATTATCTTCCAGGCTCGCACTAGTGAATCATTTTGTACTGGGGTTAGTCTGTTGGCCCCGAGAATCGTTTCGTACGTGGTCAGTGAAATTGTTTTGTCGCCCAAGTTTTGCTTGAGTTCGGACCAGTCTAAAATCGGATTGCATGTAGTCCTCTTACCGAATTGTTTCACGGTATTGGATGCGCGTAGAGGATCGTGAACAGTCAGTTATCCGAAAATGTGAACATTGACCTATTTGAAATTTGGACCAGTGAGCTGTTATAGGATGGCTTGTTATATGACCTTGATACTTAGATGATTATGGATTCTTGTGAGATGTGGACTAGTTATATTTCTTTTTATACATAGATCGGGATTAATATTTAATTATCTACAATTAGAGACATATGGTATATACATGAGGGTTTTCTTGTTTGGATTATTCTCGTGTTGTAGATATTTAAGTATTAATTTTATCTAGTTGTATGACCTTGTTACTTGGATGATTATGGATTCTCCTGACTGTTATACTCTAGCAGCGGATTGTATCTAGCTTGTTAGTATTCCAGTTGCGTGCTCCTATCGTTACCTCATCACATGTTCCTATTTCTGTTATCGCGTTGGTCACGCTTCTATCATCATTACTATTGTTGCATCTATTATTACCTTGGTCATTTGATCGTTCCTATTTTTCCCTTGTAGGATCTTTTCGTGTGCCATGCACGCTGACGTACACCTGTTTTCTATGATGTACGTCAGATTTAGAGGATGGTCAGGTCCAGCTTGGAGATGTGCCAGAGCCAGGATATTCTCAGCAGGATTACCTTGCAGACAGAGTTGAAGAATAGGCCGAAGCTCAGTTATCTTTTCTTAGTTGATGGTCCTAGTTGCTTTTGTAGTACTTTTACTTCCCGTTGAATGATGTATTTTATATTTCTTAAGTATTCAGTTGTTCAATCATGTATAAGGGCATGTTGACCCGAATATTATGTCTTGGATGATATTCACTTGTGATATGCATATTCTGTTCTGAGTTGTTTATTATATTCTCGCTATCTGTGATCGGGGACATGTGCCTCTGCATTTATTTCTTGACGCTTAGCGTATTAGATTGAGAAAAAATGGTCTATTTTTTATTTCTCTTCAATCTAATACGTCGCGGCTTGCTCGCGTCCCGATTTCTTGTATTCTGGGAAGTTGGACGTGACAAAGGATGTAAAATGAACAGTGTAAATTGTAACAATATATAGAGAGGGAATTTTACCCTTGATATTTATTAGTTGACAATATATTTAAATAATATGTAAGAGTATTTATGTAACTTCACATATATTCACTTTACTTTCCTCCCTTTCGTAAAACTCCCAAACAAGATAAATTAAGTTTACGCTAAACTCCCAAACAACATTTTATATTTTTCTTCTTATTCTTTACCTTTCCTTTCCAATATTTAAGTTTTCTTTCATTCCCTTAGGGCTTGTTTGGATTTGGAGGGGGTGAAGGGAAGTTAGGGGAACCTAGGGGAAGTTAAGTTAAGGGAAGAGAAAGAAATTTCTAAAACTTGTTTGGGAAATTAGTAAGGTGAATCAAGGGGAAGTTATTTCACCCCGTTTGGAAAGTGTAATAACGGGAAGGGAAGGGAAGTGAATGTATATAAATTGGCATAAATACCCTCACATATTATTAAGTTATATTAGATTTTGATCTTAGCTAGGGGTAAATATGTCTCTCTACATTTGTTATATTCCTCCTCTTTACCTTCACCCCCCCAGGTTACACCCAAAATTGGGAGGGACATCTTTTAACCTCCCCTCACCCCTATTAACTTGTTATATTTACTTCCCAAACAAGGTTAAAAGTTACCCTCCTTTCCCCTCACCCCATTACCCTCAATCCAAAGAGGGTCTTAGTAAACTCCCAACCAAAGCAATAGTAAATGGGTTGGGAACCGTGGGTGACCTTGATAGTTTGGAGGTTTCAATATGGCTCCCCTGGTGTTCCCTTCCCATATAAAAACAATTAAACGGGTTGGATTTCTAATTTTCGATTGACCCGAACAAGTCTAATCCAACCCGTTACCCTCCTGCCCGTATGGCCGTATCCCCGATGAGCCTCTCATCGAAACCATGTTTGCTATATCCACTCCCAAACAGTAATTTTGGGAGTGAGATTGCCGAAAATGCCCTTTTGATGTTGAGGGTGTTTCTGGAATGGACTTGGCCTGTTTTGGTTTGGGGACCGGATCTTTGTAATCCAAGATGACAATCATTTCAATGAAAAAGATAACAGTTTTCCACGCGAACAGGTGTAAAGTGGGATTGTAAGAGTGTGAGATTGTAAAGTTTTTGATGAACTAGAAAACTGAGTGTGAGGTGTAAACGTTATTCGGGTAAGCGTAGAAAACCCGGTTATGATAGTGGAGATCTTCTCGAGGTGAGGAGCGGAGACGTAGGTCATGGAGACCGAACTTCATGATCATATTGTGTGTTTGCATTGTTTATTTAGGCACTATCACTCTTGTTTGTTTATTGTTTATTTTACCCTTGTGTTAGTTTATATATATCCTTGCTCATATCTTGTTGAATATCATTCTTGCTAGGATATATTATTAATTAGTTTTAAATTGCCCTTTTGATGTTGAGGGTGTTTCTGGAATGGACTTGGCCTGTTTTGGTTTGGGAGAAGGACAATTTAGTCTTCACACACCCCCAAAGTTACTGTTTGGGAGTGTGAATAGTTGGACCCCATCGAAACCCAGCGCATCTCCATCTTCATCTTCATTATCTTCGAAGTGCAGTCTCATCTCCATCTTCATCTTCATTATCTTCGAAGTGCAGTCTCTCATTAGACTCCCAAACAACCTTACCAAACAGCAAAACCCTAACAATATCGCCCAGCCAATTCTGTGGCACGTTTGCGCGAGGATGAGCCCTACGGTGAGACAAAGGGTGGAGAGTTGGGGATAGTCACCGTACAATAAATTTGTGTACAACTTGATCAGGTATGAATTATGATAATTTTGAAATGTAATTTTTTATGTTATCTGACAAAATGACAACTTGGATGCGTTGAAAATGCTATCATATTGAAGAGTTCCGAAAATCAATGTAAACATATACTAGCATCTTCTTGTTTAATTGTTACAATGAATTGATGTACGGAGACTCATGCTGAGAGTCCATATGATCAGAAACAGCATGTTTTCGTGTTTTTTAATTTAAATTATCCCAGATGTGCTATTTCGTGTTTTTTAATTTTAAATTATCCCAGGCGCGTAAAATGTTGGGAATTTAACGCTAATGCAACGGAAACACTGAATAGAGAACAGTACACAAGTTTTAACGAGGTTCGGCAACTGCCTACGTCCTCGGGAGCCACACAGATAATTTCTTATTAATCAAACAAGAAATTACAATTTTAGGAGCGGATCTCAAAACTGAGATTTCTCAAATAAACACTGTAGCTACAGTGTTAATAATCAAAGGGTATGAACCCTTTCAATTCTCACTTGAGAATAAATACCCCATAATTAAAGCCCTACTTTAATTCCTCTCTCTCTTCTTAATCTCTCTTTTAATCTCCCCTCAAAATTCCCGTTGAGAGCTGGAGAAAAATCGCCTCTGCGATTTTAGGGCAACCGCCGCCAGAGAAGAAGAAATCGGAGGAGAGGGGGAAGAATCTATAGCAGCGGCGAAACCCTAGGTGAGGGGTTTATATAAGCGGAGATGAAGGGCTGGCGACAACCTGTCGCCAGCGTTCGCTTTGACGCCAGCTCCGAGCCGAACGCAGAGTTGAGAGGGGGGTTCGAACGCAGAGGTCGAGGGGTGCGTTCGCCGAAGTGTGCGTTCGCCGAAGGTTGCGTTCGTCAAAGGATTGCGTTCGTCGACGTGTGCGTTCGTCGACTTCGCCTGCGTCATCTCCGCCATTCTCGAGCTCGTCGGAGCTCGTTCGTCGACTTCGCCTGCGTCATCTCCGCCATTCTCGAGCTCGTCGGAGCTCGTCGGAGCTCCTCCGTCGTTGGAGGTTTGTTTCCACCCCTAATTCTAACAATCTCCCACTTGGAGACCAAACCGACGTTAACGGGCTATCTCATCAAGCTCCTCTCCTGTGTGTTGCTAGGATATATTATTAATTAGTTTTAAATTAGCATAAATCGGATTAGATTAGCATAAACCCTATTCACTCCCCTCTAGGGTTCTTTCCTAGTGGCATTAGGGTGCTTTCAACCAGAATTTTAGGGATTATCAGATTCACTTGTAGCCCACAAGTGGAAGGAAGATGTAGGAAATATTCTTGACTTACTTAAAGTGGATTCATTCCATAAGCAAAGGCTGGCAGCTTTCAACCAAAAGGGTGATGCTGGGGATGGTATAGCCTTCAGTTCACCCTAGAGTATCGGATGACACTTTCATGGGAGGATTTTGTCTATTTCTTTGACAAGCAGTACATATCTTCCGTGGCACAGGCTGGGAAAGAGCTGCAGTTGTCCAAACTAGAGCAGGGAGATATGTCCATAGCAGATTACGAGAGCCGGTTCATGAGTCTACTTCGATTTACAGGCATGTAGTAGTCAGGAGAGCGCCAAGCTTAGATGTTTCTTATGGGGCTTTATCCAAGCCTACGACACTACCTCATATCCCGGAGATTCCACTCAGTTAGAGAGGTAGCAGATATAGCCATTGCACTGGAGACAGAGACTATGATGTTCCAGTAAAACAAGGAGGGTAACGTTAAGTCAGGACAACAGAGTGACAAGGTAAAGGGTAAGAGTCCTTTCGCCGGACCTGGAGGACCCCAGCAATGGAGTAAGGATTTTTAACACCAGCAGCAGGGTCGGTCCAAGAGAGGACCACATCAAGATCAGAGAACACCACAGCAGCGTAGGATTCAGGGTGCATGTTATAATATTAACAAGATTGGGTATAAGGCTAGGGATTATCGTAGTGCACTAATAGGAGGCCAGGGCCAAGAATAAGGAAGAGGATACGAGCAGCAGTAGAACCATGGTCAGGGTTAGTAGCAGCAGGGCCGTGGTTATGGCCAGCAGCAGAGGATAGAGGCACCACCTGCCATTTCGAGGATTGAGGGGCTAGCAGGCTAGATTTTCACCATTTAGGAGATTCCTAAGGGACAGATTGTCCCATATGTTTCCCAGCCAGCAGTTCAGCAGTTGCCAGCTACCGCCAGAGTTTATGCAGTTGTACCACGCGACCATGGTGTGAGTGGAGCCATAGTGGAATGTACTTTCTTAGTGAATTCTTTTCCAGCTTAGATCTTGTTTGATTCAGGAGCTTTGTATTCCTTTATCTCTCATACCTTTACGGATAGGCTTCAAATAGTTGCACATCTCCCTTAGACATTTTGTTATTTGTCTCTACTCCTTTAGGAGAGGTATCCCTATTGGAGAGTATTTGTAGGATATGTGTCATCAGTCTAGATGAGTTCGAGTTTATCATTGATTTGATTATTTTGCGAATGTCAGAGTTCGACGTCATTCTCAGTATGGATTGGCTACATCCTATCATGTCAGTATCGACTATTTGTATAAAACAGTCAGCTTACGGGCATCTAATGGGTCTGAACTGATCGTAGCGACCTCACAGGGCAACTAGATTGCGGAGTTATTTTTGGTGTACATCGAGGAGGTGATGTTGATGTACCAGAGTGTTGATTTGTGTGAGACTAGAGTTGTCTCAGATTATCAATTTGCCTTTCAGGACACACCTGGGTTACCTCCTATGAGAGAGGTTGAGTTCTGCATCGAGTTACAGCCATGCACAACACCGACATCCCGATCACCCTATCGTATGGCCCCTGCTGAGATGAGGGAGCTACAGACTCAGCTAGATGATCTTTTATCTCAGGGATTCATTCACCGGAGTCATTCTCTGTGGAGAGCGCCGATCCTTTTCGTGAAGAAGAAGGATGGTAGCATGCAGTTATGCGTAGATTATCATGAGTTGAACAAAGCCACCATCTGGAATAGGTACCCACTGTCAAGGATTGATGACTTATTCGACCAGCTACAGGGAGTGCAGCATTTCTTGAATATTGATCTTTATTCTGGTTATCATCAATTGCGGGTTTGGGAGATGGATATTTCTAAGACCGTCTTTCTGACTCGATATGGGTCCTTCGAGTTTCTTGTCATGTCATTTGGGCTGACCAATACACCCACAGTATTCATAGATTTCATGAACCGGGTTTTTCATTCATACTTGGACCAGTTCGTGATCATTTTTATCAATGACATCCTTATATATTCGAGATCAGAGGCAGAGCACGAGCAGCATCTTCGATTGGCTTTACAGACCTTGCGGGAACATCAGTTATATGCTAAGTTTAGCAAGTGCTAATTTTGGCTATTTGAGGTTAGATTTTTAGGCCATGTTATCAGCAGAGAGGGCATTGTAGTGGATCCCATAAAAGTAGAGGCAATACTAGATTGGGAGCCGCCGAAGACCATTTCAGAGGTCCATAGTTTATTGGATTTTACAGGTTATTATAGAAAGTTTATTCAGGACTTCTCAAAGATTATGATGCCATTTACATGCCTTACGAAGAAGAGTGTATAGTTTTTTGGGGTACGAAGTGCCAGGAGGCCTTTGAGACCTTGAAGGCTAAGTTAACTACAGCGCCGGTGTTGATTATTCTGAGCAGTGATAAGACTTTTGTTATTTACACGGATGCATCGTTATTGGGTCTTGGAGGTGTTTTGATGCAGACTCAGAGAGTGGTGACCTACATTTTAAGGCAGTTAAGGACTCATGAGCAAAAATATCCTACACATGATTTGAGCTGGTAGCAGTAGTCTTTGCACTGAAGACATGGAGACATTATTTGTATGGAGTGAAATTCGAGCTGTTTATGGATCATCAGCGTTTAAAGTACCTATTCTCTCATAAAGAGTCAAATCAGAGATGGCAACGACAGGTTGAGTTTAGTAAGGATTATGAGTTTGCACTTTAGTATCATCCGGGAAAGTCGAATGTTGTAGCAGACGGTTGAGCAGGAAGCGTCGGTATCGGATGGCGGCTTTGAGGTGCTTGTTGTATCGAGATCTTCACACCCTTAACCAGTTTGACTTTAGGTCATAGATCGGCAGGAGCAACATATTTTTGGGAGCTTTGTTAGTGCTGCTATCTTGGAGTGATAGAGTGGTCAGAGCTCAGCTAAAGGACACTTAGATTCAAATTCGAAAGGAGGAGATTTCTAAAGAGCCAAAGGCTGACTAGACTGTTGGAGCAGATGAAGGTCTTCAAATGAAGGGATGATTTGTGATGCCAAGTGATCTACAGCTGAAGAAGGAATTATCTGATAAGGCGTATCGTACTAGGTACACGGTGCATCCAGGCACAACTAAAATGTACAAGGACCTGATAAGACACTTTTGGTAGAGCGACATGCGTAAGGAGATTATAGAGTATATGACTAAGTGTTTTATCTACCAGCAAGTGAAGACAGAATATACAAGATCAACAGGAACCCTACATCTCTTACCTATTCCGGAGTGGAAGTGGGCAGATATATCTATAGATTTCATTGTAGGATTGTCGAGATCGAAGAAGGGGAACGATTCGGTTTTGGTGATAGTGGATCGGTTGATGAAGTCAGCACATTTTATTCCGGTGAAGACGACTTATACGGTAGAGACTTATACGAGGATATTCATTCAGAAGATAGTGAGATTACATGGAGTTTCAGAGATGATTGTATCAGATCGAGGTTCGGTTTTCACTTAACATTTCTGGAGGATCTTCCAGAATTCTTTTGTTAGCCAGTTATCGTATTCTAGTGTTTTTCACCCACAGACAAATAGACAAATAGAGAGAGTCAACCAAGTGTTGGAAGACATGTTGCGAGCATGCATTATAGATTTCCAGGGCAGCTGGGAGGACAACATCCTATTGATTGAGTTAGCTTATAACAACAGTTATCAAACGACTATTGGCATGATACCGTATGAAGCATTGTACATGAGGCATTGTAGATCGCCTATTTGTTAGGCAGAGCCAGAGGACAACCTATTGCTTAGATCGGAGGTAGTGAGACAGACCACAGAGAAGGTAGCAAAGATTCAGGAGCACATTCTTATAACGCAGAGTTATTAAAAGAGTTACACAGATCAGAGACGACGACCGCTAGAGTTCCAGGTTATGGACTATGTATTGTTGAAAGTGGCACCAATGAAGTGAGTTTAGCAATTTGGTAGATGAGGAAAGCTTACCCCGAGCTATATTGGTCCGTTAAGGATAGTGGAGCGCATTGGAGCTGTTTCATATCGGCTAGATCTTCCAGCATCGATGTCGAGTATACACAATCTCTTTCATGTTTTGATGCTTAAGAAGCATCTACGTGATGAGGAACAGCAACTACCAGAGATTGAAATTTATGATGATTTGACTACTATGAAATTCTTATGTGTATTCTTGCCAAGGAGGACAAAAAGCTTAGAAACAAAGTAATTCCTTTAGTTAAAGTTCAATGGAACCGAAAGGGAGCTGAAGAGGCTTATTGGGAGCGTGAAGAGGATATGCGTCATGACTACCCGCACCTATTTGAGTAGGTAAAATGATTGATTATGATTTGCTCTTGTTTACAATTTGGTCATATTTATATTTAACGCTAGAATGAGGGTATTAACACTTAGCTCCTAATCATTCGGAACACATGATATATATATATATATATTCTTTGTTTAGATTTTTTGCCCAACGTACTAGTTCCGCTTAGTTAGGAGTTAAGTGGGAATATTCGCATTCGAGATTGTTAAGTGTAGGTATTACTATATTTCATATATGGGGATTAATGGTACGATATGTGTACGGGAGGATTTCCTTATCTGGATTATTCCCTCCTGATGCTTTTCTCATATTATTAATCTCTAAGATACGATTGCGGAATTTCAGGGACAAAATTCTTTTAAGTGGGGAGAATGTATAACCTTGTAAATTTGAATATTATATGATAAATAGTAATAAATATGTTATATGATAATAAATAACATATTTTGATGTTTGAGTATGCTAGGAATTGATTTGAGATCAATTCAATATATATATGTGAGTGAAAGAAACATGCACGAAAACGCACGAAACCAGAAAAATATGTGATAAGCCCCTATTAAATCGACTTATGAGTCGACTTACCATAAGTTGACTTGTCGGGATCGTAAGTTGACTTATAGGCTGCTTTTCAGGTTTCTTTTGGGTTTCAGGTCATGTCCGTTTTGTTTTAATCCCAGGCTTATATATACTCTTCTAAACCCTAATTTTTGCACTTTTCACGTGAGAACATAGCCACCCTATCCCCTTAAACCCTATTTCCTATTTTTGGTGTTCCTCGAGGTGTTTGAGACTTGATATTGAGTAGAGTGAGAGAGATCATGGGATTTTATCGAAGAAGAGACCTTGCATGCGTGTTGGGGAAGTTCAACAGTGGTCTGAGGCAAGATTATCTTCGTCCAAACCCATCCCCTTAGTTTGACAATGCTTTGAAGATGTATAAAGTGATGTTTACATGTTTAATCATGATCCTACATGACAAAAATGAGATTTTTGATGTTTAATCTTAAACCCATGCTAGATCTACAGTTGTTGCTTGTTGTTTATAATAGTTTTATGATTATGATCATTAGGGTAGCTTCTAATTTCATTTTTAACTTGTTAATTATGATTAACTCATGTTTTAACCCTAATTTGTTATTTAATTAAGATATACATGTAGGTTAATTATGCTTAAACCCTAGGTTGATGATACCTGAGTAATATATGGTTTAATTAAGATATACATGTAGGTTAATTATGCTTAAACCCTAGGTTGATGATACCTGAGTAATATATGTATGTTTAAACAATTAATTATGCTTAAACCCTAGGTTGATGATACCTGAGTAATATATGTATGTTTAAACAATTTTTCTACCTATGTTCATGTTTATAATTGTTCATGCTATGATAATCATGTTGGTAATATATGAGTTAATTGAGAAATTTTTGGCTAATCTTGTATCTAACCCTAATTAGTTTTATTCCAAGTGTTGGATCATGTAACCTAATCTCGGTTAATTAATTATAGAAGTTTATAACTTGTTTCTTATGTTCCATGTTAATTAGAATGAGTTTTGTTTGAGAAATAGCGCGGAAAACATCGAAACGTCAACTTGGGAGTCGACTAAGTCGTCTTATAATTTGACTTGCCATAAGTCGACATATGTCGGGCATAAGTCGACTTACGAGCTGTTTTTTCCAGATTTTATTGAGTTTTGTTTTTGCACCATTTCGAGATGCGTTCATGGGATTCGAGTCGTACTTTTGTACACGTACATTCACAAAAACACAAGTACAATATCGTTGCACACACATGGGTATCCCGAAGAGGATTAATACGAGTTTGATCTGTTTGCACTCGAGACAGAGGCTGATTACATAGTTTATACACGAGATGGATATCGTTGATGAACTCAGTTCAGTACTACATGGGGTAGTGCGTCAATATTCTATTTGTACAGGCCATTAAGTCGAGTTTGGATGCTTTATCTAGTAGTCCATCCATACGAGGGTGCGATAAGGCTTGTGAATCATCTTTTAGGATACCTATATGGTAGGTCGTCCTGCACTCATGTTATGCACTATGATCGCGATGAGACTAATGAGCCGTGTACACTGTTTAGGATACCTACAGGGTAGTCCATCCCGCAAGATAATATGATAAATCATATCTTGCAAGGATTTGCATTGTAACGACTATTGATAGCTTGAATTTTTGGCGGATGCCAATTGTGTATATGACTCATTGATGAGATATATGACTGAGATACTTTACACTTGAAAGTACGTGACAATATATGTTGCTGTTTATCTTATCTTCATAGTGATAGTAGAAAATATTATAAATACGATATTATGAATGTCTTTATCTTCTGTATTGTTTTACTTTATTCTTAGGTTAAGATCAATGATTAGCGATTCACAATTTGAGACATATGGTATATTATATGAGGGTTTCTTTATTTGGATTATTTTGTTCGACGTACCAGCTCGTGTTGTTGGTTACTAATTGTTGATTTCATTTAGGCTGTCTATTCTTAGTTCGGTATTAATGTTTAGATATCTACAACTTGAGACATATGATATATATATGAGGGTTTCCTTATTTGGATTATTTCGCTTGACGTACTACATCTTGCATTTTAGGTGTCTAAATATTAAATTTATTAGATACTGGAAAAATAATATAGGTAGACTATGCTTAATAGATAGAGCTTCCACTTCATCTAGTAGCCTTCCCCTGGGGGCGGATGGTGGTAATCTTGCTTTAGCTCTCTGACGCTCTTGTTGTTATTTATTTATTTATTTTCAATTTCTTTTAGGCAGTTCAGAGCTTCAGAGAGCCATAGAATGACAGAGTTCTGACATAGTCACTGTCGCATGATTTTATTATTAGAAACTCCACCATAGTTTTGAAGTTTCATTCAGACACTAGAGTTTTGTTTTCACATTGTAAAGGCAGTGTGTCTTAGTATGATTTCTAGTTGATTCATGTTGAGTCATTTTCTTTATTCCATATATGAGATATATTTTAGTTGAGACATAATTTTTATTTATGAGATATCTCTTTCCATATCATGTCTATTACGTTTATTTTTTTATTTTGCCTATTTTGTACCTACACTTTTTTGGTTCTACTAGAGGATATTACTATGATTAGTGAAACATGTTAATACTTTGTGTGAGTGCATGGTAGGTTTGACATCCTTGGATTCACCTTGGACTACAACCTTGTTTTGACCCAGGAGCGTCACAAGCGGAGTCTCCATTGATGTGAAATTCCTGCAACGGATGACTCCTCCTCCTCCTTATCCTCTATCTGCATAGCAGGTGCCGATTTGAAAGCGGCTTGCATTAATTTTTACCCTTGTTGAGCTTTAGAAGTCGGAGACTCAACCGACAATTTTTGGCGATCCCGCTTCTCTTGACGATGCGTTTCTTCTGCAATAAGGGCTTATTTCCCTGGTGCCCTCTCTTCATGAGTCTTGGTGACTCTGGCTCTTTCTTCCCAAGCTTCCTCTATGGCTTTAGCCCCTTCATCCCCAGCCACTGCTTGTTCATAAGATAAATATTCATCGATCCCCTTCAGACGAGTCATCTTAGAGCCCCTCTTTGATTCGTACATCTTTCTGATCTCTTTTAGACAAGATGTATATAATTTGTACTTAGGGATCTGAGAAGCAGCATGATACCAATTACAGAAACCCTATGTAGTGTAAGAGGTGGGCATTTCATAGGGCAATCTGAATACGGCTTCGGTACAACCAGCTACTGAATAGTACCAAGCCCTGACTCCTTCATATAAATTGCTGACGAGTGCAAGCCAAGGGTTGGGATTTTCAATATATAGCTGACCGCATCCGAACTATCGAGATAATCTGAAGGGCTGATAGGGCTCTATAATACATTTTTCGCCCTGTCAGAAGATACGATAGCTTGGCCTGATGTTGATAAGCCCTCGGAAGATGCCTTCATTAAGCTTCGTAAAGGCATTAGGGCCTCTTACATCTTGACGAGTCTCACTATATCCTCCACCCTCAAAATCAAGAAATAACAGAATACATGATAACTAAGGTATTTCGATAGTATCTGCTGGACCATAACCATGTACCAGCCCTCACACTAAGCTGTCTCTAGCCATCGGGTAAACGGAACGAAGGATCCACTGTAGGGAGAAGCTGTGTCGTCACCAAAGGGGGGGGGGTAATGTAAGATGTACCATATCACCAAATAAGTGTAGGGCATCGGTACATGTGGGTTAGAAGTTTTGAAGGTCTTAATCTCACCGGAGCCCGTCTCCTTGATTTGAACAAAATCAAAAAACAACTTTCATAGGTAGATTTGCAAGCAGAACACCATTACTGTGAGAAAATTTAGCGGTCTCCCATGAGCTAAGAGAACCACGAGATATACAACCCCAACTGCAATTGCTTCAAGTGGTTTAGTAGAAATCATACACCGCTTCAACCACAACATCAAAAATCTAACAAATAGAGTCATGTCAGAGATAGGATGTTGGGCTTGATAATGGAACTTTTCAAACTCGGTATAGGATGGAAAGATATCCTCTTGAGCCTCGTTCATGTAGTGAGCTATAGCAGAGTCGATGCGAGTCTTGATATCATCAAGAAAACTCATGGCGAGACGAGTCACCTCAGCATCCTTCTGGAAGTGACACATCACTTCCCAAAAGGTTTCATAGATCTCAGGATTTGCCGCTCTCAAAATGGCAAGTTTCTCCATCCCAGGAACGAGCTCTTCATATGGTAGTTCCCTGAATGGCAGCCCCGAGACCTCGAACATCTCATGTAGAGCAAAGCCTAGCGCTCTAACATGTGTAAAGAATGTGTCGGTCTCTGGATTATACCTCTCTAGCATAGCGAAAAGGTTATAATAGCTTTGTACAATCCCATATCATGTGGCCATCACAGCATCCCCAAGATCAGAATGAGCAAGTGGTTCTTTCAGCTCCTCTAGAACAAAGTTCACCATTCGAGTCCACCATCCCCCATCCACAGAGTATACCCATCCGGGGGATCTTAAATCCTATATAGGAAATTCCTGACGAAAATGTTTGTCGGGCTAGCGGCTTCACCAATTAGGTATTCCCCTTGGACTAGGCCAGACCTTAGAGCTGTTAGCATCACAGCATCCCCAAGATCAGAATGAGCAAGTGGTTCTTTCAGCTCCTCTAGAACAAAGTTCACCATTCGAGTCCACCATCCCCCATCCACAGAGTATACCCATCCGGGGGATCTTAAATCCTATATAGGAAATTCCTGACGAAAATGTTTGTCGGGCTAGCGGCTTCACCAATTAGGTATTCCCCTTGGACTAGGCCAGACCTTAGAGCTGTTAGCTGCCTGCCATAACCCTACTAGACGAACACCTTGATGAGTGAGCGCTCTAACCAATATGTTGTCTTATTCCCTGACTAGGTCCCAATCCATACGTCGTGGAATGGAGGTGGTCTGGAAATATGAAAGAGGGTACATGCGCTCCATATTGGGCAGAATAAGGCAACGAGTACCAACTTTTCGTAGCATCTTATAGTTCCCATCATACATGACCGCAATGTCAATTTTGACAGAGTCTCCAAATAAGAATGTGGGCTTCTTTAAGTTTTTTCGGTCTACCTTCTCGAGTTTTGCAACTGTGATGATAGCCCTAAGAGTCGGTAGATCTACTCGACTAATTATTTTCATTCCCTCATTGTCTTGGCCATGGAAAATCGATAGCTCTTGGCAGAACCCGAAAGTAACACAGCTGTTCGCATCGCCTTCATGACCAAAGTGGTGATGAAAAGTGAGAGGCTCACTGGAATAACGCACTACAGAAAAGGAAAACAACAATTAGTAGTGGCAAAGCAAATGAATTGAAAAGTCTTAAAGGACTTAGTCAAAATGCGGAGTTCACCCCCGCGTTTCAAGACCAAAATGCGAGGACCAGACCCGCGTTTCAAACCAAAACGCGAGGGTCAGACTTGCGTTTTAGAATAAAAAGCATGAGAATTAGCCTTGTGTTTTAGAATCAAAATGTGAGGGTTAGCCCTGTGTTTCAGGATCAAAACACGATGGCTAGCCCCGTGTTTCAAAATCAAAATGTGAGAGTCATCCTCGTGTTTCAAATTCCAAATGTGAAGGTCAGCCACACGTTTCAAAATCAAAACATGAGGGTCAGTCTCATGTTTCAAAATCAAAATGTGAGGGTCAGCCTCGCATTTCAAAATCAAAACACGAGGGTCCAGCACCGCGTTTCAAAATTAAAACGTGAGCCTCGCTCGTTGTTTCAAACACGAACTTCGTGTTGGTGGAAAAAACTTGTTGAAACAAGTTTTAATAGTCCAAAATTTAGCAATTATTAGGAATTGGGTCGACGGTACAGCCACTTGAGCATCAACACCGGCGGCGGCCTCGACCGACGGTGCACTCGAAATCGCTGCGGCGACTTTCTTAGGCATAGAAGCGGTCTGCTTGGGTGCTATTGAGTTTTGTTGGTGATGAAGGGAAGTTCGTCGGAGGATTTAAACAAGATCTCTCTATAGATAAATTAAAACAAAGAAAATAAGAGTCGGTTGACTCTTGATTTGACCCTAGGGTCTGTTTATAGGACAGCCAAGTTGTCAAATCAGCATGAGATTCTAGGCAAGAATCTCGCCCAAAATGTGAGTCTTGAGTTTACAAAGTCTGTTCGACTTCATTCAAAATGCAAGGGTCACCACCGTGTTCTAAAGGCAAAACATGAGGTTCACCCTCGCGTTTCAAAATAGCAAAACGCTGGGGTTACCCCTGCATTTCAAAGGCAAATGCTAGGGTCACCCCGCATTTCAAAGCAAAACGCTAGGCTCACACCCGCATTTCAAAGACAAAACACGAGGATATACCCCCATGTTTTAGAAGCAAAATCATAACACTCACCCTCATATGGGTCCTGGGTGGAAAATTTCTCCAACTCAGCTCGTGATGCCTTCGAAACGGATATAGTGAACAAACTCCTTTGTGACAAGGAATCAACAATTCCAAGATCAAAATCAAAATCCAAAGTATTTCAAAATTTTATTCCAGTCACCTGCGAACTTTTAAAAACTTTGGAGAGGGTTCTGTAAGCTATCTAAAAATTACTGCAGATAGTCGATCCTCACAAAACACTAACTAGCAACCTTTCTAATTTTCTACTCCATATCATTATGAAGATGGAGAAGAAAGATGGTGGGTTTTAGAATCTTTATTTCTTCAAGCCTCCCTTGCCTGGTTTCTCGAAGAGACTGGTGTTTCCTACTACTTTTTTCAAGCGGATTATGAAAGAGAAATTTGAAACAAAGAAAATGCAGATGAATGTTACAATCTAACAACTTTTGCAACAACCGATGAAAGTTATAATTTGACAACTTTCGCAACAGTAACCGATAAGAGTTATAAATTAACGATTCTCATCACAACAGACGAGAGTTACAAATTAACAACTCTCATGTTTTCAAGAGCCAAATTCAAGGATTACAAGATGACGATCCTTACAATACTATAATAAAAGAGATCACAAATTGACGATCTCTTTAAGCCAAAATGTGAGAGTTGTCCCTGTGTTTCAATCCCAAAATGCGGAGCTTACCTTCACATTCCAAATGCCAAACGCGAGGCTCACCCTCGCGTTCCAAGCTCCAAACGTGGAACTCACAACCGCATTTCAAAGGTTAAACGCGAGGGTCGTCTCCTGAACGCGAATCTTACGTTTGAACCATTCAAACACATTTTAAACGGTTTCATGACTGTTTTCATGAATTAAGGGCATTAAACCTCCATTATGGAGTAATTTAATGGGTCGGTTACACCCCTTTAACCCTATAAATAGCTGGGCTTATAGTTGAAACAAGGAGGAGGAACCTTTGGAGCTTAAATTTGGCTTTTGAGAGATCTTTTGCCTTGGCTTTTTGAACCGTGTTTCAGTTGAAGAACTTGGAGATTGGTTATTGAATTATTTTAGTTAAAAAGGATTAATTTTCTTTCTAAAATCAACTATTTCTTAGAGTTCATAACTCGTTAAGAGTTTAAACTTGCCCTGCAAGTTCTTCTTATCTCGTTTAGAGTTCCAAAACTTGTCTTGCAAGTTCTTCTCAACGTCAAGTCAACAGGAATAGACTAACATTCCGCGAAGTGAAGTGCTCGGATTGTCAATGAGATACAAGAATCAAACTCTCATTATTACCACGAAGAACCCAACTTTAAATAAAGAGGAAGGTCTTCGTTAATCTTTCTCTATTTTGTAAATCGAGAAACCTATAAGAGAAATTATAATTTCTTTTTTCTAAGTCAATTAGAGAGATTACTGTGAGAGATTGTATTTACTCTTTTCCTAAGTCAGTTAGGGAGATTAATGTAAATTTTATTTCTCAAACTTTTCTTACATTTTTCCCACAAACAACAACCAGCTGAGAGTTCTAAAATCTTTGGCCGGGAATTGTCCTTCGGCCTTGAAGAAAGAGTTGCAGAAGGTGTTCACCTCTACAGCTATTTCACCTGCATGTACTTCTCGCTGAACCAGCCCAGGATGTTGGCCGGTGACATGACGACCACTATTGTCTACTCCGGTGCCACCTTTGAAGAAGTAGCCACATGTAACCCCATCCTGGGTTAGGGTTAACTCCCAAACATCTTTCTAGAGATTGAAGTAGCTCTCAAAACGGTGAGAGAATAGTCACGCGGCATAGGAGGTGTGAAGAAGCATCCTTCGCCCACTGTTCTAAGCTGTTGATATGTGCCAAGGTCCAATATATCGGGATTGAGCATGGAATCACCGAACAGGAAGACGAGCTTTTGAATCCTGTTTCAGTCAGTTTTCTCCAAGGGAGCATCCGAGATCAGGCACCTCAGAGTTGCACTCAAAAGCTCAGTAAGCCGTTAGAGCACCTCCTGACTCCGGTCTTGAAAAACTGGGACATTCTCAGAGTGGGATAGAGAGGTAGGTCTGCTCCGATCTGAACCGCATCTGATCTAATGTCACCATAAGAGAAATAGAGAAGACGAATGCAGAACTGCAAGAGGCAAAATAATGAAGTTAGCCCAAATAGTTCCAATAGGGTAAGCCTTGGCTAAAAGACGAGCCTCGCTAGAGAAATGGCATAGGCTTCGCCTATCAGATGAACTTTGTCAAACAGACGAACCTTGTTAGACAGACGAACCTCATCAGATAAATGAACTTTGCCAAATAGACGAACCTCATCAGATAGACGAGCCTCATCAGATAAATGAACCTCGTCCATCAAACAAACCTAATCTATCAGATGAACCTTGTCCATCAGATGAACCTCCTCCATCAGACAAACTTCGTCTCAAAAGAACTATACTGGGCATATAAAGAAGAAACTGTTCATCTCCTTGTGAGAACTAAACTGCACTAAGTAGATCAACCATCCAATCATCAAAGATTCAAATTTTATAACACAAACCTTATGTTCAATTATGCTACAAAGGTTCAATCCGATGAGGATTTTACCTAAAACGATGGGAAAAGGCACGACGGCGTCGCCTGAAGAACTGGCTACTTTCTTCACCTTTCCCTTGCCAGTGATGGTTTTAGGGGTCATGGATCTTGATGAAGAAGAAAGCTTAAAGCTTCGAAAAGAAAGGAAAGAGCAAAGATTAAAGACAAAAGTTGTGCAGAGTCAGAACGACTTAGAGCTTGAAGGCTTGAAGAAGATGATTCAACTTCTTAAGAGGTGGTGGCCTATATATAGGCAAGAAAACCAAACCAATGGTCGAGATCCGCAAAGCAGATCTCGGGGTACCAACTGGCGACTGTTCAAAAGGCCTAAAAAGTGCAATGATGAAGTATGCAACATTTAATGCTGATGGACACGCTTTTCTGTCCCACATGGGTCTAACGAAGCTTGAGTGACAAGGCTCAATAAGTGGTCGAACCTCACCTCGAAGCGTCGAGGCTTATCTTGAAAAGACGAAGTTCAACTGGAACCCCGAGGTTCACCCTAAAACATCGAAGTTCGTCAAAAGGCCAAGGTCATCATACAGACCAAGCTCGACATAGCTAAAAAAGTTCAAAGTATTCTAGAGCCTATGCAACCCAATTTGGGTCTGAAAACTTTAAAGGGGATCTTGTATGCACTAAAAAAATGCCAAAAGACAAAGGAGTGTCGAAGCTCACTCCAAGCATGATGAGGATTGTCATAATGACGGACCTCGTCTCAGTTAAGGAGGGTCATCTCAGCCAAGACGAGACTCGCAGCACCTCACCCCTCAGGAGATGAAGTTCGTCATTAGAGATGAAGTTCGCTCAAAGATGAGGCTCTCAACGCCTTATCCTTCAGAAGACGAAGCTCCTTTAGAAAACAAAGTTCATCATTGAAGACGAAGCTCCTTCAGAAAACAAAGCTCGCCATTGAAGACGAAACTCCTTCAGCAGACGAAACTCCTTCAGAAAACAAAGCTCGTCATTTAAGATGAAGCTCCTTCAAAAGATGAAATTCATTCAAGAACGAGGCTCGACAGTTATGTGCTAATGACCTATAAATAGTCATGAGCAGCTATGATGGAAGGGGCACCGAAAGAATACTCTTAGAAGCCACTGAGAGAACACTTAGGCGCACGTACATCAAGAATCAACAGCAGCTATGAGCGGTGGCTAAAGCACACGATAGGGATTAATTCTCCCTCGGTTTTGTAGCAATCTTTCTCTGATCATCAATAAGAAGTAAGCTAGGTGTAGGCATATAAAATTGCTTATAGGTCCCCTAGCATAGCTCGGCACAAACCGACGAACCAACGAGGCGACGAGATCGACGAATCGCACAGAAGCGACGGAATGAATCCACCCGAGTGCAGAATTAAGCTAATGAGTTGAGGAATCAACGAGTCATCCAACCGAGAGCGGACTCGGACGAATCACGATCGAATCAAGATCAGTTTCGGACTCGAACTCAGAAGCGGATTTACTGCCAAATCAGGAATCCAAATTACTGCCAAATCAGGAATCCAAATTACTGCCAAATCAGATCATCAAATCAGAGTCTCAGATCAACCGAAACACGGACAAACGAGACAACGGAAAACGACTCGAAAAAGTCGGAAAACACCGCCCGCGGGGGCTCGGCCAAAGCCGAGCCACCTCAAGGCGGCTC
>NC_033799.1:52920751-52937363 GCF_001876935.1 Asparagus officinalis
TTTTGATTAATGAAGAATTTTTTAATAAAGATTAGGAAAACTAATTAAGGATTTCTGGGAATTTCACCCCAACTCTTGTTTAACTGCCACGCTAATGTTTCAATGGCTAAAAGTCATTTGACGTTTGGAGCGGCACCTCCTCAACAGAGGAATAAAACAGAAATATATATATATATATATATATATATATATATATATACCCTCTCATCCTCAACCAAACCCTCTGTGAGCTAGAGAAAGATTGTGAAGGGAGAAACGAAGATTACGGCAACAAATCAGGATCCTAAGGGTATAATCCACTTTCATATTTCACAGTAAATCTTAGTAAATCGAATTAAAAATAGAATGAGTGAGGATGATAACTTGTTATGATTATGAAGTTAAAAAAACTAGGGTTTGCAAAAGAATTTGTTTATGTGTTTAAGATGCATGTGATGGACTGGAAAAAAAAAGAAAAAGAAAAGTTACTAACCGTAGATCCGGCGGGAGTCTTGCCGCCGGACGCTCTTGGTCGCCATCGATCCCCTGTCGCCCTCCTACCGCCATGGCGAGAATGAGAAAGAAAGAAAGAAAGAGAGAGAGAGAGAGAGAGAGAGAGAGAGAGAGAGAGAGAGAGAGAGAGAGAGAGAGAGCCTCAAACGATCTAGCTGGAAAAAGAGAGAGAGAGAAAGAAGAGGAACAGAAGAAAAAAAAGGAAAAGAAAGAAAGGATGAAGAAGATCAGATATTAACAATATAAAGGGAGGAAAATTTATCAAGTTCCCCTAGGTTATTTTAACTTTGCTAATAAACCCTCTTGAGTTGGGATAGAGAGTTGTGACCTAATAATTTATTCTAAGTCCCTAAAAGCCACAAAGATTTATAAATAAACCCTAACAGATGAATCTAAGATCATATATGAACAGGATAATTACGTATATACCCCTGTTATTTGCTTTGTTTACAAACAAGTCCAATCTGAAGAATAAAAGATAAGTTTTGGGCTGGATTAATTACCTATAACCCCCTACCTTATCATAAGTTAGCAATAAACTCATATATACCCTATTTATAGATTTTAATTGTTATTGATTATATTTGAAATTATTAGCTCTAGATTATGAATTGATTAACCTATAATATGTATTGTCATGAATTAATATTAGTCTTATATCTTATATTATAGGATCTGGGTGATACCCAGGGGAGTAATATTTTGAAGAAGTATCATCTAGAGGTGAGTTCATTTCTCACTAGTATTTTACAGTATGAAATTGCATGAGTATTATTTTTGATTTATCTTGTGATCGAAAAATAAATAATATATTATTTTCATGTATATAAAGTTAAAGGTGGTTTGATCTACTTCTGTTGTGGCCTAAGCCATAATATGATGTTGATTTCGTATAAAATATGAAAAATTAATTTGAATTTATAGAACTATGAAAAATGAATTTGGTTCTCGTGCGATTTTAAATAATTGCGGGTATTGCTTTATTTGAAAGCTTTTGAAGAAAAAAATAGTTTAAATGTGTTTCGACAATTTAATGGATTCAAAGATTTTCTGTGGCTTAGTATCTGATAAAAGTTTAGAAAAGTAAAATCCGTAAACTGTTTTAACTAGGATGATGAGTTTTACTCTCGTCTACTTTATTTGAAAATATTTTGTAAATTCTGATAAGCAAGATATTTCTGATTTGACAAGTGATTCTCGATGTTTTTAAACCCTCAAAAAGTCTACTATGGAATGATTATGCCTGCCATATGGTGAATGCATCTTTATTTGGCCCTTCTGTATTGGCCCTTCTAAAATTTATTCTGGCCATTTTATATTTGGTCAGTAACCTATGGCAGTGATAGGTGCATTCGATTCTCGGGAATTATCTGTTATGTGATGCGTTTTACACATTCCCATGCTACTGGGCTTTAATTCGTAGCCTTAGTGTGACCTATGAGGTGATTTTCATATTCACGAATGACTCGTCGAGATTTCGGATTCTAACAATTGACTGTGAAATTGAGAAAATAATAATCCTCTTGTTTTGTACAATTTAGTAGTTCTTTTTCTTTCTTAATATTTACTTTGATTCAAAAAAGAGTCTGATTCTAGAAAATATTACAGTATATTCAGTTGCACATAAGAAAAAAATATATAATTGTTGTATTTTTCTTGAAGATGACAATATTACGATTTTTGGATCGTATTTTGCTATTTTTAAATCTCTAGTGCAAAACTTATAATTTGTTATTTCTGGGAGTTATATTATTATTTTGTTAGTTATCTAGGAACTTTGGTGAAAATATTCTCACTGAGTCCTAGCTCACCCTGCTGTTTTAAAAATTTTCAGATTTGGTGTCGCTGCATAATAGCCGAATTTTTGGTTGTGGTGCTTTGCTGAGAGGTGATATATGAAAAGCCTCCTTTTTGTTTACAGTCGACAATGTGCTTTATTTAGTAAATTGCTTATAACGGTGAGCTTATGGGTTGTAAGTACCGATTATATACAATATAGTTGCTCTGAACTTCTATCATCAGCAGGTTTATAATATTTTGTGATAAACTATGTGATATGAAGTGTCAGGCTTAACTCGTGCATAAGACTTGTCTTGTGCATGGGTCGTTGCTGCCGCGTAACATGCATTTATGAATTTCCGTTGCAGTTTCGGTGCGTGACAAATGTAATTTGTTTATTTGGGACATTGTAGTTTTACCAATGTCATTTGAAAAAATGATAACTTGGATGGGTTAAAGATATTAGCCTATTGAAGGGTAACACAAACTATTATGACCTCACACACACACATGCACATAAACACACCCATCCACACACGTAAATGAATGCACGCATGCTCAGATGCACTGGCATTTCCATGTTTAGTTGATATAGTGAATGTCATGATGTTCCCTAATCATACCAAGAGTCTGAACAATCTATGCATTCTTCTAATTGTTTTTTTCCTAGGAGGAGTTGCCTTGGCTTGTAATGTGGCTACAACTGTAGGTCAACATTAGTCTTACTGCTGGTGTAGCCTTTTGGTTAATACTGTTGTGGAGTCTCAGTGACTTTGAGGTGAGCTCCAGTCTTGATGTAATGCTCTATATCTTTCTCTTGCTCATAATCTAGATCCCCTAGTTTGCGCTTTTAATGTGGGGATCTAGGTTCATGGTTTTCCGTTTGTATTTTTTATATCTGTTTGGCAATCTATTTTCATTGGGGATATCTACCTTCCTATTTGCTGCAATGATATTCATGTTTAATCTTTGCAGGCATGGAATGTACATGGTGTTCTTAAATGCTCTTGTGCGGAAATGCCTGATTGTTCCGATTTTGGAAAGGAAAAAAGAAGACTTTCGAGATTGCCTTCTGGGAAACTATGTACTGTGTTCAAGTGTTTAGACCACAGTAATTGGGGAGCTGACACAATATATCTCTGTGGGTTTGCTAACCAAATGTTGCAGCAGTGAGTCCCTCTCTTAGAACTCTCATCTTCATAACTATTTTGCACCTCCCTTTTCTATTACTTTTTTTTGTAGTCATAAACACTGTATATTATCATACTTTACAATTTTCCATTATAATTTTCTTTTAGGCTACGTTTGGGAACTAAGATTTGGATTTGGAATGTTGATTTAAAATCAAAGGATTTTAAATCTAGGATTTGAAATCAATGATTTGATAGAATCTTTTGTTTGGGTGTCTTTACAAAATGCAATGATTTGAAATCAATGATTTGAAATATAGTGTTTGGATACACTTTATTATACATGAATTTGGATTTCATAATTTGTGTTTTAAGAAAATTTATGCTTTCTCTTAACTCCTCAATCATTATGCGGACATTAAGGTTTATGTTGAGGTAAAAGTTAGGATGCCGCCTAAGAAGTTTGACAAAATATCTTCAAATTTTCCAATAGCTTATTTATTAATAAATTTTCAACAATAATATCCAACATATGAATCAATATCATCTTCAAACCATCACCATTTAATTTCATAACAAAAAGAAAACAATGCTACCATCAGCTGTATCCCAGAATATCAATTCCAATATATGTACGTCACGGGAAAACAAAAAGATCCAATACAAATATGAATCCATATTTGAAAAACTCTCTTTCCTTTTCAATAACAAATAACATGAAACTACTACTCCTCACTGACACCTGAAGAAAAATCTGGATATTACACAATGGCATTGGCTGCACTAGCAATCCTAGGCCACAAATCAACACACTCCTTTCCAATTTGTCCAGTAATTGCAGATCCTAAAGAAGCAGAAAACATTGATTGATATATATTAGATAAAGAAGCAAAAACAAATTTATGCATTACAGTTTTCACTACAAACAACAATGCATGTACAAAATAGAGTTTGATGTTGAGATGGTTAAAAAATAGATAATCCATGGGAAAAGGATATAGACATATACCTTTCATTTCCCCCTTTGGATTCACAATAACCACAGCATTATCTGCATCACAAGCAAATAAGTATGAACATGTCAGAACATACCAAGATATAAATCATAAACAAATCTTGTAAGTGACATCGTTCAACACTCAGGAGGAAATAACGCTCAATTAATTATAAACAAAAATGTCCTTAATGCTAATATATTGAACCAACCGCATAGATATCCAATGACACACAAGAAGCAAAATTCTTGTTCAGTAACTCATAAAATGCTAATATATTACCAAGTCACTTCTGTGCTTGAATCTGAATACCTCATAAGTAAGAGAGACCAAAACAAACTCATCAGACAATGGAGCATGGGGTTCAACAGTCAAAGAGGATGAAAGAAAAATGATGTGTCTTGAGGTATCTTGCTCATAAGCCTCTATGATTCAGAAATTCAAGACAACTTCATAGTGCCTGTGCCGGGGAGGAAATCATGTTTATGCATAGTGAGACAGTTGAAACAAACACGAAGTATGGCCAACTGAAACAAACATGAAGTATGGTAATTGAAACATGTATATGTAAAGCTAATGTAGGTAATCCTTAATAGAGCTGGAAAAAAGAAAAAAATAATCCATATATGTCCAAATGCCAAAACTATGAAATAGTGGCTTCGTTTTGGTGGTGATGATGGTTGTACATGATGGTTAAAGGTTTATCCGTGTGGATTAGGTGTTGCACCTTGTAGCCCGTTCGATTAATATAAACAAGAATATATGGGCGATGTACTTTAGTAATCTGCTTCCGAAGTTGGTGGAAGATGGTGAAGATGGCAACTACAGTTCCAGTGCCGTGTGCGATGCAATTTGCCTGCAGGTGTGCACATCAAAATCCAATCTATTCTACCTCTTTACAAAAAAAGGAAAAATGAACTTTTGTAATTTTCACACTGCAGGCCTTATCAAAGAGAATACACTACGGAAAATTTGTCGCCGAAGCGAAGTTCAGAGAAAATCCTGGTGCCTATGAAAAAACCATAAAAGCCCAAGTAACAAATTTCATTTTCAGTCATCTTCTAGATCCAAATTAAGCTTGTACATTCTGTGGTGTTTCCTAATTAATTCTTTCCTCGTCTGAGTACTCACAAGACAGCGAAGAGCTCATGAGGATTCTAACATACAAATCGGTAGAAGAGAAGGTGAAGAGGAGGGTGCAAGCGAAGGCTGAAACTTACGAGCAGGAGATCAACATTGGGAAGGAGAAAGATCGTTCTCTTCCCCATTTCAAGATCCAGCCAAGTTTAGTTGCTGAGCTCTATGATGATTCCCCGTTCCATCCGAGCGAATCATCGGGCCGTCGGATCTCGGACGACGGAGATTTCAGATCCGAACCAAATCTTTGCTTTGAGATTCGATCTCGTGAAGATGTAGGGTTCGATGGAACGGGGAGAGAGAGGAGAAAGGAGGAGACCAAAACCCTAGATCAGATCTAGGGTTTCGACGAGAGAGGAGAAGGGGAGAGAGGAGAGAGGAGAGATACCTGCGTGCGTTGAGAGAGATTTGAGATCACGACTGAGAAACGAGAAGAGAGATCCCGACACTGAGGAGGATTCGGGATCGGGGGACTGAGATATAGGAGAGAGGAGTCGACGTCCGGATCTGGATTTGGTAAATACCAAGGGTGAGGGTGGGATTTCAAATACTTGTATTTGGGCTTTCAAAATCACCTTTTTAAAATCATTTGATTTAAAATATCAGTCCAATTTGAGGCCCAAACAAGAGATTTGGATTTGAAATACCCTGGATTTTAAATCCAATGCCCAAATCCAAGTTCCCAAACACAGCCTTAGCCCAATTGATTGCAAATTCATGCCTGTAGATTTTGTTTGATATTATTTATGATAGTATACTTTAGGGCCGTTGGCTTTTACTTCCTCCAAAAAGAAAAAGGTAATTTATAACCAGTTTTTGAGCTTAAAAAACTGCTCATTTAGTTACTTGCAAAAGAAAATTGTGTTTAGTTTGCAAAGCTCCAAGGAGATAACAAAATCAGGACTTCTTGGTTGCTCATTTCCATGATTTGAGTAGATCCTACGTCAGGAAATACAGTGTTGATTTGAAATAATTGTATCCTTAAGGAAGATTTAAGGCTGAGAAATGCTGCTTCTTAATTATGGCAATGAGAAAATCACAAACTTAGCTAGCTTGTACTACCTGTATCTCGGGTATCACCTAGGGGTGGCAGTTTTTGACCCGACCCATCAACCCGACCCGACCCGACCCGTTTATATTGGATATGGGTCAAGTTATATGGGTCGGGTCATAAACGGGTCAACCCTAACTGACCCATTTATTAGATGGGTAAGTTAGGGTTGACCCGCCTAACCCGTATAACACAAAGGAGCGAGCGGCGGCGATAGGCGAGAGGTGACAACGAGTGACGGCGAGCGGCGTCGTTTCATCAAAAGTGACGACGAGTGACGCCGAGCGACGAGCGGCGACAAACGGCGAGCTCGATCAATTCTGTAAGTTCTCTCTTTCTCTCTCTAAGCTTCATCAAAATTAGGTTTCTTTCATTTTGCTCAAATTTCTTTAAATTAATTTGATTCAAGCTCAAATGTTCCGTTTCCAGAGTTGATCATTGGCTTTCATGTAAATTAATTTGATCATAGATAATCTATTCCTCTTTCTAAGGTTTCATTCATGCTCATTTATTGCCCAATTTGTGATCTGTTGAATTTTGGGGAGTCTATGATCTAGTGATTCTTTTTGTACCATATATTGTTCTTTTCGTATTTTTAATTTTCAGAAACAGCCTACGAAACAAGCACACGGCACTAATTTTTCAGTTAGTTAAGACAATTTGACATGATTAATGGCTGAGTTGAGGGAAAACTATATTTATTCATTAAATAAGTATATATGTGTGAAGACTTTGACCTGGTTCTCTTGTCTTAAAGTACTATTTCTTCATGTTGAAGCTGGTAAAGGGTAGTTGGTGAAAGATATATGATTTAAGCTGGGTTAGGTAAGACTCTTGAATTTGGGAATATTATTTGGATTAGTTCAGAGTACTCTTTGGTTGCAACTTATGGTTGCATTTTGTACAAGGAAGTTGTTTTCTTAATGCAATAAGAAAGATGATGAAAGTCTTAAAGTACTATTTCCTTTTGTGTTTGTACTGACTAAGTAGTTATGTGACAGGCAGGGATTCTTTATTCGGTTAAAGTGTTGCTTTGCTGAATTTGTGTTATCTGTTGAATTTTATTTAATTTTATGAATCTTATGTAGTTTTGTAATTTTCAATACAGTTAATGGAGTCTAATTCCAGGATCAGTTGTGACCACGTACGTATTATATGCATCTACGTCTGATCAGTTGTGGTCACACTTCCTAGGTTGTTTAGTTCATGCACTTGCACTCTGCAATGTCAGGGGGAAATGAAACTTGTTTTAGTGCACATCTGCGAATCAAATTTCTTGGTGCTTGATGCTATTGCTCCCCTGCCTCCCTTTATTTTCAGCATGGTGTCTACTTTTCCTGCATCCTAAAGCATAACTACCTATGATTACCACTCAGCATGTTCACTTTAGGTTGTATAGTTTGTGTAGGCATAACTTGATAATATTTCCTAGGATGGTACCTTGAAGGTCATGTAGTTAACAATAAATTATTACCCATCTAACTACTGTTCAATAGGAGGCAATGCTTGTCTTTGATGATCATTTAGTGAGAAAATGATGTATATTCGACTGGCTAAATACTAATTGGTTTTAGTAATTAGTAAGTCACCACATTGATTGTGAAATTTAACTGGGAGTTTGATGGAAGCTGACATATTTTACTTTGTTTAAAACCTTGTTGTCAATTTGGCTTACTTTATATTTTGTGGCGCTAAGGAAAAAGCTAGCTTGTTCCATTGTCAAATGTAGTTACAAGCGCACATGTCATGGACATTATATTGCAGCAGGGATCAACTTGACATGGCAGTTACTCGGTTCTCTTGTTAAATATGTATTTGGATGTGTCAGAATATAATGTTTTCCGTCCATAATGAAGTTGTATGAGGGTTCTTCACATATGTGAGAAAAAGAAATGTCCTTCAGTAAGCTTCTCTCATCTTTCATTTGAGGAAAACAAATAACAACGTCCTTTAAATTCTGTGCTTTCTTTTCATTATATATTTTACAGTTAGCAGACTGTATATTGCATTAATTGAGCAGCGACTGGTTTCTTTTCGTCCGGTGATTATATTGACGACGTGTGTGTTGTATTTGCTTTCAAGGTCAGATCGACAGTATTGTTGTTGAAGAGTAGCTTTTGTTATAAAGGAACATGCTCCTTGATTTTTTTGTTGTAAAGTTCTAATTATTCATTTATTCATGCCTATTTTAGGCTATCTCAGACAAGAAAATCGCCACAATATCATCTGATGGCTTTTGGGAAGAAGAAGAAAGTTTCAACTGCACATTTAGTCAACTCAAAGTTGTGGAGGTGACTGACTTCAGCGGCATCACATCTGAACTTAAGCTCATCGAGTTTGTGCTTGCTAATTCACCTGTTCTTGGCTTTTGTGAAGGAGCAGAAGTTTGTTACTGTTGTAATTTTTTTTGTGTAAATAATATTGTCTGTAATTAGTTCTTGTGTTTGAACACCTTAGTGCATGTAATTTTTTTGTTGAGGCCACACTTTTACAAAAATTTGTTCATGTTATAATTGCTATAGCTGAACAGGGAAATTGCTATCTGTTACTGATAAAACTATGTCTAGAGAGGTGTGCTTTAATGAACTTTTTTCTGTTACTTGATCTTTATGCTAGTACTTTGTATGTGTTGTGATTTTGTTCCTGGCCCTTTTTGTGTTAATACCTTGGCAAGTTTGCTATTATTTTGATGTTTTCTGTTTGCTTTCTTTGGATCAATTTCTTTGTATCAATTTGGTAAGCTTGTTTTTGTTTTAAATTGAAAAATTTAACTTCTGTTATTTATCAGGATTTTTTGTATTTAAACTTGGTGTTTTGATTAAGTTGAGAGTTTTCATAACCATTACATTTTTTATGTGCAAGTTTGAACAATGTTGGTTCTGGATAAAATCTAACTGGTTAAATTTAGTGCTTCTGGCGATTTCTCAACTCTGAATATATTGCATTAATTGAGTATGATTTCTACCTATCAGCTTAATTTCTCATGCATGTGTGTTGTGTGACATCTTGCAATGCTCTAAGCATGATACTCAGCCTCCTAAAGATGTCTGCTCATTATCATTAAGTGCATGAGCAATTAGCATAATCATCATGATATGTTTACTGATAAAAAATCTATGTTTCTCGGGTTTCTCATGAATTTATAATAAAATTTCATCTTTTCTACGTTCCTTTTTGTTTCTCTGTCATTTATATATTACAAGTTGTATTTTGGCCGGAAAAAAACCCTTAAGTTATTAAACGGGTCATTCGGGTTATATGGGTCGGGTCGGGTAACCCGTTTAATAAATGGGTCGGGTCACATTGACCCATTTATTAAACGGGTCGGGTCGGGTCACACTTATACGGGTCGGGTAAACTATGACCCGACCCGACCCGACCCGACCCGACCCGTTTGCCACCCCTAGTATCACCAGTATGGTTCTGTTAATAGTGGATGTCAACCATTTATAAAGATAGGGCAGCATAGGTGATAGCCGCTGCTCATTTCCATTCATAAGTTGACTAAGGATAGTTGGAGGAATGTTTTATTCAAGTATGACCCTATCAACCCGTTCTCCAGCCTTGATGACGGTCTTAACGTGCTAAAGTTTGCTAAAGGAAGCGTGATAAAGAAGTAGGTGCATATTTGGGATTCGAAATAGAAATGGTTTGGAGGTTGACATGTAATCAAGTTAAAGCATGGATCTTGGTCATTTGTGCATAGAACTACAAAAGTGGGATTAAGGATGATATTCAGGTAAAAGAGCATGTAGCCAGTTCTGGGATCATAGGTGATATTGTAACAGATAGGCGGAAATTGATGGGGTGTGGTTGTTTAAAAGTAAAATAAAAAACAGAGTAACTTTCAGAGACTGATTTTTAAGGGGATGTTTTATAGCTTGTTTGGATGGAGGGTAGGGAAGGGGAAGGGAAATTTTGGTTTGCCTTTGTTTGGGAGTTCCATTTAAAAGTGTAGAGGAGGGGAATGAGAGGGAAAATTGAACTAAAATCTTACCCCCCGAGTTGGGGGTAAAGAAGGGGAAGGGAAGGGGAAAATTTTCCCTTCCTTTCCTTCCTTTACCTTAGTCATCTCCCAAACACACCAAAGAGACAGTGTAGGGATTAGGGGTTTATACTAAAAGTGAAAACTCAGCTCAGTTTAAGTATATACAAGTCCAATCAAGAGGCCTAGAAAAAAAAAGAAAAAGAAAAAGGAAAAAGAAAAATAGAAACAACATGTTATTTGGATCCAAGAACTGATCAGGTCTTTAGAAAATACATGCAAGGGTACTCATTAATGGCATTGTCATTTATCACATTATTCATTGCATTATATTATTGTACTCATTGGGAGTAGGAACTTCTCAGTCAGGATTAGTAGATGATTATAACCTTCAAAGCAAATTAACAGATATAACAATCACCACAAGCATCAGCACAGAAACAACACTTTCTATACCCACAAACAACTTGAGAATAAAGAAGCACTTCAATCATTTTACAACAAGCATCAAGCTTCTTGTGTACCTTTTCAATTCTATATACAGTTTTTTTTTTTACTATCATCTATCAATGGCGAGCTGTTGGACTTCTTAACCCTCCCAAGTTCTCAAGCTTCTCTATATAAGAAAACTTTTTGTGAGTTGCAACTTTAGGAGGCTTCTTCAAGGAGTTCCCGTCACTCTCCCCAGTACCACCTGTTTCCTTCTTCTCTGCATCGGCATCTTGATCCAGATGCCATCCCATGAAATCAGAGAGTGTCATTGAGTTTGGTGGGTCCATGTTGTTGAGCTTCTCGAGCTCTTCTTTAGGATCCAGTTTCTTTATTGGTTCTGTATGGACTTGCTTTCTGTCATGGGTGGGGTCCACGGCTTTGGCGTCGGCGTCAAGGACATCTTCGATTTTTGTCATTACTGCGTGGGCCAAGGTCTCTAGAATTCTTGAGTAGCTCTCAAGAACAGCTTGGCCAACATCCTATAGAAAGTTCATCAAAATTAAAGAAACCATCTTTATAAAACTAAAACCCTGTTCTAATATAGTCAACAAAAATCCCTTCATGAAAATCTTAGTTTTGTAATGGAGTTTTGTTTTGCATTTAGACAGATGACTACACTTCAGAATCTATGGATGAGGGTGTTTTCAAACTTTATTCAGGTGCCATTTTCACAGTTGCACAATGGTTATTATTATTATTATTTAAAACTAGACTTTGGGTCTGATCTAGAAGAGAAGAAGTAGGGAAAATTTTAGGATCCATTGGTTTAATCTCTTTCTCTCTTAGATTAGGGGAACTAGGAAGATTAAAAAAAAGTTAGTTATAGATACCCCGCCCTTACGATTACAGTGTAGAGTCACTTATAAGTCATAACTCTTTAACTTTTTGTTAATGAGACAGTTTCCTAAAATACTAGATATAGGTGAATGGAGATTTCTTATCGTTCTCCCAAAGAAGAAAGCAAAAGAAGAAGAATATAACTATAATCTTTCTTCATAATTTAACATCGCTTACCTTGTTGAATTGGATCTTGCTAATATCCAGTGTAGACTGAGAAATCCCAGGGAACCTATGCTTAATAAGATGCAAAATAGTCTCTGCTCTCTCTTCAAACTGCTCTCTTTTCTCATGACTCACAGCTGAACCCCAAGAAGATTTGCTTTCTTTGTTTTGCATCTTTCTTTTCCAAATGACTATGGATGCCTCTATTCTGTTCTTGAGATCAACCACCTTGTGCTCTGTTGACAAGTCTATCGATTGAAGGAATTGTTCAGGATCAAACACATCCACTGTTATACCGCGATATATTGCATCTCCAAGGCTTGCCTTCCCATTCTGTCAGTTACATAAATTTTTTGAGGGGAGTCAGTTGCATAAATTAGAAAAAGAACTTTACTTTCTTATGATGGTTGATGCTAATAGCAGTCTAGTAGTAACTTAGAAGAAACCTATTACTGAATTGAGTGTATGCTGTAGTTACTGATAAGGGACACGAGATGGAATGCACAGTCAAACAAAAAACATGGGATACATATTGATATGTACAACCTGTCAAAGCGTGTCTAATATACTCAAATTTGTACACAGTAAACTTGAGGAGTTCATGAAAATTCAGAGGCTTTTATGCAAAATTTAAGTGTGTTAATCACTTGTGGTGTAACTATTAAATGGTGCACGGAACTTACAAAACATGACACATGCACAAATGCACGTGCACACACACACACACACACACACACATATTGATATGTATATTATGTTTTTGTGTAAGCTAATATACTCAATTTTTCATTCGTCAAATAAACAGTTAATGAATTTATACAATATGAGAATTAGTGTTATGCAGAAAGAATTTGTAATGTGACTGGAATAGAATAGAAAGTTATATAGATAAAGTGACATGCAACTAATATAATGTAGAGTATATATAATACATATCATTCAATAAATAACATCGAAAGCTTATATATTTAAAATAATATAAGTAAATTTTTTTTATTTTTTCGGCATAAATGGTTTTTTTATAGATCCTAAAACTATTTTTATAAATGGTTTTTAGTTTCTCGGGTAATGAAAGCCAATGGCACACTTATTTTTATGCAAGTTAAACAAATATCAGTAAAGTATCATAAAAGTTTGACCAATGTTGAAATCGGTGTCCCATGAGTGCTAAAAAGGTTTCTCCATATTTTGAAATATGGTATAATCTCGATATCATGTATCAAATGGTTTTTGGATACAATTGTCTTGTCCATACATAGATTGTTCAATAACTCTGGTCCATACCTTCGGTAATGCTTCGATATATGATTCAGGAATCTCCATTTCCATCAAAACCTGAGCATTGATGGCCATAGCTGCCTTGAGAACTTGATTCACTGATTCTTTCTGAAACTGCAACCATCTTCTTGAGACATCAGATAAACCTTCTGGAGGGACTTTCACTTGGGGGAGCCACCATTTATCGTTCCCTGGCGCACCCCCATTATCATCATCATCGGCATTCTTCTTTACATACCAAAACTCATTCTGATCTTTAAAATTGTCCAAATACCCCTATTTTTTTTTAAAACAATGAAGAGGATAAGAGAACAAAAGAGATCTCTATATGAGAAAATGATTAACTGTTTAAGACGAGGATTACATACAAGGAGCATGGCGTCGAGCTTGCGCAATGCTGGAATGTTCATTAGGAGATCTTTGCGTTGTTGTGTTACCATTATCTGTAAAATTTGAATGTTCTTTGTAATTTCTTATACCCAATGTGTAAATTAGATCAGGACATGAACTTTAAGTACTGAAGCATATTGATTTGAGGTAGAAGTAGATATTTGTTACCTCCATGTTGGTTCCATCCTTTGATACTTGTTGTGACGCAACAAATTCGACAATATGATCGGTGACCGATAAAAGCCAATCAATTTCTCTCCTCCATCTGGCCTTTGTTTCAGCAGGCATGGGTTCCAATCTATTTTGCTCACTGAATACAGAAGCTGGAAAAGAATGCCCATCATAATGTTATAGAGATGAAAGTGCATGAGTTTTAGAATCATGACTGGATTGTTTCTGATCTGTTGGTGATATTAATAGAAAGAAAAGTATGCAAAGTTTGAGTTTGGCATAGCCTTGATTACACTATGAAACATTTGGGAAAAGATTGGTTAAATTTCATTTTAAAGTTTATCTTCCTAAAATAAAGAATCCATTATATATATATTATATATATATATATATATATATAATATATATATATATATATATATATAATATATAATAATATATATATTATATATATATATATATGATATATATATTATATATTATATATATTTATGTGGGGGGGGGGGGGGGCGTATTTGTATGTTGACTAGTGGATGAAGCCTGAAGAGGATTCTTTTGAAAATTTTGCTGTCTTTTAAGACTAATTAATACATTGAAAACATATGATTCGAAAACTTTTCAATTTAAATAAGAGGTAAATTTCATAAGGCTACTAGAGATTCTACACAAAAGGTAAAAAAGAAAAAGAAAGGAACATAAACTATTTTTATTAGTGAAAAGTAGTGTAGGCTTTAAAATTTGCAGAATAATATCAGAAAACTGCTCCAATGGTGAGAAATTGTATTAAAAAAAATCTAAAACAGCTCTTAGTAAGAAGGATGAGAGCTTAGTGAAAAAAGTTAGCTCGTTATGTTTTTTATCCACGACGTTCATAGGTTCTCTCACTTTTGTCAAACTTACCCTGAAATATAACAAGAGAAAGCAATATCAAAAACCCTAAACTTTTACCGGCCGCAATAAACAGATTGCATACTTGAAAGTGCTACCATTATTCACAGCTATAACAAATCTCGAAAATCGAAAGGAATTTTTTTTTTGGAAATGATTAGATTAATTTTGGTACCAGCAAGATTTGTGATGGCATTGGAGAGAGCTAATGCTGATGAAACTCCTTTTCCTCCTCCTGACATGTCTTCACCCAGAAGTAGCTTTGCAAACCTCTCCTTTATCAGCTCAACATCTGCCATAATCAACCAAATCATACTTCATACTCCTTTTAAAAGCACAAGTTCGGAAAAAAAATTTTAGACAAATATACCATTTTATAGTTTGAACTACCTTATCTATAATCAAATTCTAATTTTTAATGGTCAATATTACCCTTCACTATTTTGAATATTTTATTTATATCTTAATCTATCCTAATCATAATCATATCTTATCCTAATCCTATGTGAACCATGTTTAGCTTAACAATTTAAAAAAACTAATATTAATAAAATATATAAAACATAAAAATGATATTAGTTTGTTAAGATAAAGAAAATACAAGTAGATAACATATTATAATACATGAAGTATTGCAAAAAAACCATAAAAAGTTTTAAAATTGCAGAAAAGACCCTGAAAAGTTCAAAATTATAAAACTCATCCAAATGTCTCAAAACTTAAAATAAAAAACATGAAATTAAAAAATTAACATCAGTTTGCAAAGAATTTAAAATTTACAGTTAACACCTCAATGTCTCAAAAATTATAGAAACACCCTCAAAAGTTTAAATTACAAACAAGCACATTAAAATTCTAAAATTTTAAAACTTACAAACAACACAGATGAATTCAAGAGATTACTATGATCATACTCTCTTTAAAAGCACGAGTTCGGAAAATCTTTTTTAGACAAATATACCCCTTTATAGTTTGAACTACCTTATCTATAATCAAATTCTAATTTTCAATGGTCAATATTACCCTTCACTATTTTGAATATTTTATTTATATCTTAATCTATCCTAATCATAATCATATCTTATCCTAATCCTATGTGAACCATGTTTAGCTTAACAATTTAAAAAAACTAATATTAATAAAATATATAAAACATAAAAATGATATTAGTTTGTTAAGATAAAGAAAATACAAGTAGATAACATATTATAATACATGAAGCATTGCAAAAAAATCAAAAAAAGTTTTAAAATTTCATAAAAGACCCTGAAAAGTTCAAAACTATAAAACTCATCCAAATGTCTCAAAACATAAAATAAAAAATAAGGCTCCGTTTGGATACCATGGTGTTTTTGTCAAAAACAAAACACCATGTGTTTGGAAACCATGGTGTTTTTTGAGCTAAGTCATCCTCAAACTAAAATACAATACTTAATTCAAAACACAGTTTAGGTGTTTTAAGTTTGATGTTTTGGTTTTGAGTTTGAGAAAGTGTTAATATAATATCTAACATAATATATTAAATGTAATTAATTTAGAGTTATTATCAACATGCTAATTATATTATACTATACTATATTATATTATAGTTAATTTAATATATTAGTAATATTTATTATTTAATATAAAAATATAATAAATAATATCTTATATAATAATATAATAACATATTAAATACCAATATTTAATTTGTTAATAATGTATTATATAATAAATAAGTAATAAAAATATATAAATAAAATAATAAAAAAGTTATTGATAATAAATAATAATAAAATAATGATATAATAATATACAATACAATAGTATATAATTTATTATT
>NC_033799.1:52937498-53002829 GCF_001876935.1 Asparagus officinalis
AATAGTATAATATAATATTATATTATATTAATAAGAAAATAAAATTATTATAAACATATTAATATAATATACAACAATAAAAAATTGATATACCAAAATAATTAAATATATAATTATTTAAAAATAATATGTAATAATTATAATATAATAAAAATAATTATAATATAATATAACTCATTAAAGTACAATATAATATTATAATACATTATACAATATTATATTGCATTACATTTAATACTTATAATACTATAATAATGTAAACTAAATATTATAACATTTTATTCATAATATATTTTATTATAATTAATATATAATATATTAATAATATATTTAATACTAATGTTATAATGGGTTAAACTAGTGTTGACGAAAAATACTTAACATGGTGTTTTGAAAATATTTTACGGTAAAAACACAACACCATGGTGTTTTTTTTACAAAAACAAAATAAGAAAAACACCACGGTATCCAAACGAAGCCATGAAATTAAAAAATTAACATCAATTTGCAAAGAATTTAAAATTTACATTAAACACCTCAATGTCTCAAAAATTATAGAAACACCCTCAAAAGTTTAAATTACAGACAAACACATTAAAATTCTAAAATTTTAAAACTTACAAACAACACAGATGAATTCAAGAGATTACCATGATACACCTAAAATTTTTGACATTTAAATTTAAATTTTTTAATTAACACCCTCAATATCTCAAAAATTATAAAAACACCTTCAAATGTTCAAATTATAAAAAGCCACCCTAATATTCTAAAATTTGTAAATAAAATAAGATGAATTCAAGATATTACCCTTAGACACCTAAAAAATTAAAATTTTCCAAAATTAACCTCAAAAATTTTAAAAAACTCCTTCAAAATTTAAAAATCATAAAAAAAACTCTAAATTTTCAAAAATTTTAACCAGCACACATCAAATTCGTCGATTGGTAGACCGCTGAAATTTAATATTTTTTCAAATTAATCTATAGTTTTAATAATTGCAAAAGACACCCTCAAAATTTTAGAGTTACAAGAAATATACTAACATTTAAAAAATTACCACCAACACATGAAACATAGAATTTACAACTACCAAACTTAAAAGTAATTTTTTTTAAAAACTCTTTCAAAATTATAAATCACACCCTCAAAGTTCAAAACCACAAAAATGGGCTAAAATTTTAAAACTTGGCAAAGAAAAGTGTAATTGTTTGGTATTTTTCATATATATATATATATATATATATATATATATATATATATATATATATATATATATATATATATATATATATATATATATTAAAATTTGTAATTTAGGGATTTACTATCCATTTTCAGCATCTAAGAATAGTCTAAGTTGATACTGGTAAACAAAAACAATAAGAATTGATTAAAAACATCCGGTTAATGGATAAAATTTTTAAAAATATTATAGATTAAAAATTATCGGCACTATATAAATTAAAGTAATTTCATATAATTTTAGTAATAAATTGGGGTAGCCAAAATACATTCGTAATATTAATTGATAGATGTTTAAATCCATAGAAATGATAAACCACTATAATATTATACCTTAGCATTAATTGATTTTAATTTAGAAACTTTAATCTTTGACGTTAATAATATTTATAGGGTAAAAGAATACAAGGAATTACATATGTAGAAACTATTAGAATATTTAGAGATAACTTTAAAAGAATTGAGTTATTTCCATTGCAAATGGGAAAGTGATGGAAATAAATCTAAAATTCAGAAAAAGTCAATGAATCACTTGAATTGGCATTAATATAAGACATATCTATTAATGAAGCACTGAATGAGTTATATTAAAAAATAGTTTAATAACTTTATCCTAATGAAAGAAAAAATCTCCATGGAAGACATAAGAAAAATTAATAAGTATTCATAAATTCCATACGGTGTTCTTCAAATTAAATATTAATATTATAATCTCAGAGAAATTGGTAATGAATAATGCAGGTATTTAGTTTAGATCTTTATGAAAAATGACAGGGATAGAGCAAAGGTAATATTATTGAAATAACAGAAATTCTTATTGGATGCACATCAGAAGAATTCATTTTAGAGAAAAATAAAGAGATAGCTTCTAATTTATTTAAGTAATAAATTAGGAACACAAAGAATTTTATATATATGAAATTAATATTTATTCTTATTGAAATAGAAAAAAAATCAAAGTCTATATTTTGAGCAGTTTGTGTTGAACATCATAAGTACATTTGACTTCTTTGTAAAGTTAAATGAGATGATAAAAAATTAACGAGCCTAGGAAAGATAATAGCATAAAAAATACAAAATTAGCCTGATGTCACAATTAATGTAGATGATGAAGACAATACTCTAGAATTGTCCGAGAAATGATAAATGATAAACCTGAAGAAGGATTGATCTTAACTCAATAAAAAATAAAATAGAAGAAATAAAAATAATATTTTATGAATATTTTATAGAATAGTTTAATTATTTTGAGTGAAATTAGGAATCTTTAGAAGGGAGTTTCATGAATTTTTTTCAGTATTTTTATATTCTTATGTGGATGTTTTTATCATATAAAAGTATACTAGAGTTAGCATTAATCTTTAATTTATATTTTTTTTATGAACTCTATCAATGATTAGGAATAAACTTCATATTCTGTTTAGCATCGTTTTAACATACTTTAAATCAATCATTTTGTCATATTGGTTTTAAATATTCACCTTCCTTGTATAACACTATTTTAATATTTTTTACTTTGCAATGCTATACTTTCTCAAATAAAGCTTAGTTTCATATCGGTCAAAAATAATATGAAAATTCAAATTATTTTTAAATTATATTTGTTTTTTGTCAATTCAAATATCAACATGAAAATTTAAATTGGGTGTATCCCATTTAAACAAACATAAAAAAATAATCGGGATGTAAGAGTTTAAAGAAAAAAATGAGCACAAACTGTCAAAAATACGTAATCATGGTATTAAATCACGTGCATTGCACGTGTGTAAAAACTAGTTGCATTAAAATCATGAAAACTGTTTTGCTGCTTCGATAATAGAATTTAGTTTTGAGAAAATTTTAATAGGTCAAAAGTAGAAAATAGGCTGAAAATTAGGAAGGATTTTAAAAATGAGATGATAAATTTATTGAAATGCCTATCATATACTATTTTATTTGAGAAATTTTCTTTTTTGCTAGAATCATGTTTAAATTTCAACTTAGTAAACAATATGGTTATGACTCGGAATACCTATCTATACTCAATTTTTTAAAGGAAAGAAACAGAAGGTTAGCTAATTTATTGATAATATATATACTTTTAAGGAAAGTAGCTAGAAAAACCAAATCTACAAGATATTATCATACGGAGGAAAGAGAAAACAAAATTAGGCAGTACGAGGTACGATTGATTTATAACTGATCTCTAAAATCAGTTTGTATTCTTATTCTTAGTTCCTAAAATACCCTTATTCCTTTTCCAAAAAATTGAAGTTATTAATTAGAGTAATTTTTGTAGCACATTAAAATCATATATAGTTTTTGAGGTTACTTCTTGATCTATACAGAATTAAGCCAAGATGTCAAAAATTATATTGAATGTATCATCTGCCTATGACACGTATCACATTCAAATTCTAATCTACAAATCACCCTAATTTCGTTCATGTAATTATCAATCAATTCAATATATTACATCAACGAAATAGAAAAAAAAAAACATGAGATAATCGGTATTATAAAGAAATATAATGCTAAATACAGGAGACAAACAACTACCTGAGATATAAACATTGCTCAGGGTCCTTATAGCAATTCATGAGGAGCAACTTCATATTTTTATACCTCAAAGTATCATGGTAGTATAAAGTTTATAGTACAATTAACATTAATATTCA
The DNA here is from genome assembly GCF_001876935.1 of Asparagus officinalis. Lineage (NCBI taxonomy): Eukaryota > Viridiplantae > Streptophyta > Magnoliopsida > Asparagales > Asparagaceae > Asparagus > Asparagus officinalis. The sequence continues at coordinate 52,941,401 of NC_033799.1, forward strand.
AACAGATAATAACATGATAATAAAAATAAGGATGTTTGCTTAACCATTTTATCCTTCATATGTTTTTTGCTTATACTATGCTATATATTTTATTGCCTTCATATATACAACCTAGCCCCGGGACAACGCGTTTTTCTTTTGTTTTCAGACTTCTATAATGATTCAAAATTACATGCTTATCTTACATGTTTGTCGATCAAGAACTTTCAGTGATACGTACAGTTAATGAAATAGATCACATAAACATCGATAAGTCGCTAAATACCCTATTATTTTCTCATCTACGTACCATATTAATGCAATATCAATACCTGAAGGTCCTTCGCGAGGCGTCCCTCCTCCTCCACCACCGAGTCTAGACTTTGGAATCTTGGCGCTGGCGGCGGTATCAAGCACCGTCCCAATCATCTGCTGACCGTTAAGACACGACGAGCTACAACTACCTTGGCTCCTAAACATCCTCTCATGATGTTCTCCATTAACCTCGCCATTGGTGTTCTCCAATATCAAGCTGTGAGCCTGCCTGCCTTCAAACATGGCCAACTTCTTCTCCTTCTTCTTCTTCTTCCTTAGTCTCCGCAGGCGTCGATCATCTCCCTAGGGCTGGGTTTGCAGAAGGGCCCTCAGGGAAACATGGAAGAAGGGGGTCGTTAGGCAAGTTGGGGAATCCTTTGAGGAATCTATTTTTGGTGGGTGTTAATTTGCTGGGTTTGAAGATGCTAAATTTTGACTGTTTGTTTTGTTTTCTACGGACGTGGGGTGCATGTTTTAGGTAGGAAGAAGGAGATTATGGGAAGGGAAAACAAATAAAGAAAACAAAGAAGGGGATATTTTTATTTCTTTCCCCCTTTTTTGTTTTTATTTTTTATTTTTATTTTATTTTTTAATTTTTTTAGAAGAAAGGTGTGAGGCCCTTTTAAAAACTAAAGCCCGGGAAATCAGCTCATCCCCATTTCTTTGTAGATGTCTCTGCAATCTAATTTTTTAGAGTATTATGTTTTGTTTCTCAGTCACAAGTGTTTGTCTATAATATTTAGGTGTCTTTGAGGGAATATGAAATTCCCTGTTATCCTTAATAAATCATAAGCTTGAATGTACAAAAATGGGTTTTAGTTGGAGATCGAAATCTTATTGGAACTATCCATATCTACATGCTTCATCACTGGGAACCATATCGTATCAAAAATCTATAGAAATAGAATTGAGACCATATTTTCTAAATAGGTAGTTATCTTGAATTTTCCTTTTTATATTTATTGCGATTTTTCCTTCACAAACAGACTGATTGGAATAGTATTTTCATTTCTTAGAAGAAATCTATTTACCTTTTACAAAAGATTTTGACAGATTATTTTTGTTCCTATACAAATCTCAGGTATGTGAATGTCAATTCCATGTTCCTCTTTTATGAAAAAGAAATTAAAAGAGTACGCAACCTGAATGCCTATATCTTGGGTGTGACTAGGTCAACATTACTCTTTACTATTTTAAATATTACATTTTAATCATAATCTATCATAATCCTAATTATGCTACACTAATATCACATAAATTAACAATTTAAAATCACTATCACTATAAATACAACAATATTGTATCTGTCCTATCCTATAGCTCAACAATGTAAATTTAAAACTTACTACAATAATACTATATTTGTCCTACAGCTCAATTTACTTCACATCATAATTGAAAGATACAATAGTAATTGAACTATAATCCTATATTTATTATTAATTTCAATCCTAAACCTATCCTAATCTTACATATTAATAATTTTAAACTTCAAGGAATTATACAATTGTCATCCAAATACAACTCTATTTACAATTGTCATCCTCTCATATACAACATTCCATGCATAAATATAGAATCTATGAAATTACAACAATTTTCATAGGACATTCGTCTCCTTCAACATGTATGTGTCTTTGTTATTTTTTTCTTATTAGATTAGATTAGATTAGATTGTTTAAAGATAGTGAATTATATTGTGTGCGTGATCTTTTTTTAGATTGTTTAAATATTGCTAGTAATAAGTTTTAGATCTCTATTATTTTCTTCTTATTAAGTTGTTTAAACGCAGGGAATTTTTTTGGTCAAATATCTTGACCATTTTTAGTTTATTTCTCAAGCATTGTAGTGTCTATTTTGCCTTTTGTTATGGTGTTTCCAATCGATAAAGTGTAGCCATTTGACAGCAATGAACATGTGTACTTCTTCATGCAATGCCCCAATTAAATTGGCAATCAAAACCAGCAACGACCTCGACTTAGCCGACATGCCGAGTCGACATCTTCTTGGGTTGACTCGAAGGGCGGTGCTTGTCGGTCCTCTTGTCAAAGGCAACTCGCTACGACCCACTCGACCAGTTATTTGACGCCTCGTGAGATCGACACGAAAGGCGTTACTTCTCTGCCAAGCTAAAGGACTTTAACCTTGAGCCTCTCCCACTAACAACGTGTAAGCATCGCATTTAATGTTTGGCATGCACCATCATGCCTCTAGCCCCAATAGTCTTCATGACTAATCGGACCACGTCGGCACCGTCATGCCCCCGATCACTTTACATTTAATGCAGAACTGATCTCTCTGCCACTTGCTGAGCGACATCTGTAAAGTAGGTGCTGACGCAGTCACCAGCCTATATTTCTTCACCTCTATCATGTACTCGGCCGAAGTGACAGTTCTACCCTTATACTACCAGTATAAATAGAGGCACTAGTCTAACATTCGAGGGGTTCGATTCTGATCTTCTGGGATCTAATCTCTGATCTAAATTATCCTACACATGAGAACTCTCACAGTTCTTCAATTTTCCCACTCAAGTTCACCAGCTAACTTGATCGTCGGAGGTACAACGGAGGAACCAAGCCCCATCCTATCACGAACTGTTATATGTGCAGGCTTTAGCTACCCAACTTAGAACCGGATATTCGGGGAAGGAAGCGGATCCGCATCAACTTCACCCCCATCACAAATATTTGACTTTTTGGTTACCTACCACCAACACCTTCTCAATAAATTACTTTTTTTGTTTCTCAAGCATTGCAGTGTTTGCACCATAACTATGTTTAGATTTTTATTAAAAACTTATATTGTATATAAAAAAATTAACCTACAAAAAGTAAGTAATTTTGATATTTAACCCCATACAATTTATTCAAAGTAAATAATTTTGATATTTAACCACATGCATTACACGTGTATAAAATTTAGTAACATAAAACATATAATAGTGTGCTAGTAGAAAATCAAGCATCCTAGACGAAAATTTCCATCTAGGATGGTATAAGGATCGTAATTTGTTGATACTAATTAAATAATTTTTCTTCTGGTATTTAAATATTAAATTTTATTTTAAAAGAGTATTTATATTTTTAATCAATTTTCTAGAATTTTCAATTGATTTAAAAACCCAATTTTATATTTATTTGGCTAATTATAAATTTAATTATTTTTATTAATTTTTATTATTCATTTTAATAATTTTTGTTATTTATTTTCGTTAATGAAAAAATAGGAGACAAATACCTATCTCCTAACCCTCTCCACCTCACTCCCCACACCGCGTATACACTCACTAATCCCACTTCCACACACAGCCAAAACCAACCCCAAGCCGCCCACGAGCTTCCACCAACCCCTCTTGCCTCTCTCTCTCCTGTCTCCCTCACTCTCTCTCCCTCTCTCCAATCATCTCTCTCTCTCTCGTACGCTCATATCTCTCTCCCCCCTTCATTCATCTCTCTCACCCAACCAAAGCCTCAATTTACTGCCCATTAACTAGCCTTATCTCCTCTTCAACTCCAGCCGCATTAACATCACCCCAACCCCTCCTTCGACGCCCGCGCCTAACCCCTTCATCGAACAGCCGCCTCTCAGACGCGACACCTTCACCGCAAACAGCGCGAACCCACCTCTTCCTCGCTGAGATCAGCCGCCGCACAACCCCCTCCTCCTCTCACCTTCTCCCTTCCCAAACTACACGCCAACCACCTCCATCTCCCCTCTTCCGCCACCAAACCTCCACCAGCATCATCTCCGCTTCCTCTCTCCCCTCCTTGACTGAGCAACCCCACTGAATCCCTACACAGCCCCGTCGAAGCCCATCGAGACACCTCGATGACCCTGACGACCTCCTCCCACCTCCGGAAAGCCCGAACAGCAAGAAGAAGCTCTGAGCAGCAAGAAATGAGCCTGAACAGTGACTGAATAGTGACTGATCAGCGAGAAGATTTCGACAGCTTTGTATCGACTTCGTATGCACTTTACGATCACCTCTGACCTCCATTTTCGTCGATTTCTTCTCCGGTGAGTAGCCCTATATGTTGCCTATCACCTCCAACTTGTATCATGCTCTAACTCACTCTCTATCTCTCTTTGTAACATCCGGAACATCACTCGATGGCACCTCCGATAGTTTCGTGCCGACTTTGCACGCTTTCCGGCCACCTCCGATCTTCGTTTCCGCCATCATCTTCGCCGGTGTGTAGTCCTTTATATTTTCTATCACACGGTATCTCCCTCTCACTTGGGCTCATTACTTACCTCTCGTTATATCACTTTGAATATCGCTCATCGTTACTAACACCTCTCTTTTGTATTCTAACCGATTGACTTTTTGACGAGCCCGCGGAACCCGTTGTGACCCGTGCATCCACCCCGACGACCCCTCTACCCTCTATGACACTCTCAACGTCCTCCAGGCAAGATCTTACTTCTTGCAATTATCTACAATTTATCTTGCTTGAAAATAGGTACGGTTTAAAAAAAATAAAAAAAAATAAAAAGTTACTGGTCACTCAAAAAAATATAAAAGATAATTTTAAAGATTAGTTAGAATAATTATAACAAGAAATAATTTAGAAGAATTATATTTAATAAATTTATGATTGTGTAATTGATGGTTGTAGATCGCGTTATTTCATGTAAAAAGCATCCACTGATTCCAGATTCCTCTTTGCACTGCTGTTATGCTAGATGTTACCTAGTTACTGATAATTTTTATAATAAGTTTAGAAATCCGAATAGTGAGATATTCATGAAATGAGTCTACGTGCATAAATATATTAAAGTGGTGGTTTATGGAAATTAAGTTAATTCCTATGCTCTTAATATGATTCATGATTCTTAAATTTTATTATGTAATATATCATGATATTATTGTATAGAATTAGTTGTATTTATTATTCTTTATTGTGATTGAGAACTATTAGGAGTTCATGACTTTAGTGAACTTGCGTATCATGTACAATACTTAGAGACATGTGTTGTGTTGAGTTAGAAAAATAAGAAGAGTTGGGATGGAAAAGTCATAGTTCATGTGATCGGATATGGTTGTTGATGTATCTTCCAAACTCGCATCGGTGAATTCGTGTAGTCATTGGGGTTGGTATTTGTTAGGTCAAAGTGAATTCGTGTAGTCACTTTAGTCAGTGGGAAGCTTTTTTGTCACCTGAGTTTTGATTGAGTTGGGACCAGGCCGAAGTCGGATTGCGTGTAGCCCTCTAATCGATTCGTGTAGCGCACGTAGAAGATTTATGAACAATCAGTTATCCGAGAATATGAACGTTGACTCTATGTGAGATATGAACCAGTGATTTGTTATAGGATGTTAGTTGTATGATCTTGTTACTCGGATGATTTATGGATTCTTCTAATTGTTATACTCTAGTTGTAGATTGCATGTAACTTGTTAGTATTCCAACAACATGTTTCTATTTATTATTATTGTTATTGCATTGTTCATTCGACCATTTCTATTCTTTCTTGTGGGATCTTACCGTGTGCCATGCACGCTGACGTACTCCTGTTCTCTCGGGTTGTACGTCAGATTTAGAAGACGGGAAAGCTTCGATCAGTTCGGAAACATACAGGAGCCAGAGGATTCTCCACAGGAAGGCCTTGAAGATGGAGCAGAAGAACAAGCCGAAGCTTAGTTACCTCTTTTAGTTAGTTTATAACCCTAGTTTACTTTTGTAGTACCTTATATTTCCGTTTGGTTGATGTATTATTATGACTCTCCAGTATTCAGTTAGATGGATTTGTATCATGGTATGTTTGACCCAAATATTATGTCTGGGATGATATTTCAATTGTGATATGTATCATTTGGCTCTAAGTTATTTATTATATTCTCGCTACTGTGATTGGAGACCTGTGCCTTTGCTTTATATTGCTTGATGCTTAGCGTATTAGATTGAGTTGAAGATCTAGTACTTTTTTCCTCAGTCTAATACGTTACGGGCTTGTTCACGTTCTGATTTCCTGGTAATTTGGGAAGCGGGGCGTGACAGGTTTTGTTGGTGGCCCATGCAGGTTATGGTCCCGAGTTTCCACCATTGAGAATATAATGAATAATTTAGACGCATATCATATTTCATCCGTAAGACTATACTTAGCCCTTATCCTAGTATTTTGAAAAATTATATTTTAGTCCCTATCTTACTCAATTTCGATTTGATTTTGACTTGATTTTCTTAGTCTTCCTGTAATAATTTTGTTCCTTGTTGCCTTCCCTTCAGAACCATGGTGGGTACACGTAGCAATGATAACCCGTCCAGTAGTAATGTCCCGCCGTCCGAAGTGGACTCGCGCTAATTTTTGGCAATGATTCAGGAACTGACGACGAATCAGCAACATCTTGCTGATCATTTGTAGCGGGTGCCTCACCAGCCTCCCCCTCACATAGAACCTGGTGTTAGGGAATTTCGGTACTTGCGACCTCCTTCCTTCTCTGGTGCTGGCAGACCTCTAGCAGCAGAAGAATTCCCCAAGTTACCGAGACCATTCTCACGGTAACCCGTATTGCTCCTGTAGAGTAGGTAGATCTTATGGACGTCCAGCTCACCGATACTGCACGGATTTGGTGGACGGCCGAGAAGACCCATCTTGTGAGGACAATTCCGTAGGAGACATTCACGGAGTGCTTCAACAGGAAGTATTTTCCCCAGTCTGCCAGAGACGAGCTTCTTCGTCAGTTTGTTGAGCTCAAGTAGAGAGGTCGATCGGTTGATGAGTACGAGGCTAAGTTCTCCTCTCTTAGTCGGTATGCTCCTCACCTGGTTACTGACCCCGTCATCAGGAGGCATCAGTTTAAAAAGGGTCTGGATAAGTATATTAGGTTGGTCTGGTTAGTAGGGCACTTGCGACTCATGACGCCGTGCTAGACGCAACTCGCGAGATCGAGAGTGTTCAGCAAAAACCTGAAGATCCGCATGTGATCCACAGTAGACCACCAGTGGCCCCAGCCTGGAATGTTGAGCGTCCTTCTTCGAGGCAGTAGCAGGCTCCGCAGAGGCAGAAGTTTTCCTAGCGATAGCCACTTCCTTAGGGCACCTATCAGCACCCTGGAGTGCGGCTCACAACCAGCCTTCGGTGAAGTGTTCCTATTGTAGCTACCCGAGGCATACACAGTAAGAGTGCCCCAGGCATCTTCATCTGTGATTCAACTGTGGGTCCCCCGGCCATATCAGTTAGGATTGTCCGTAGTGACAGCAGGCCCGCTTGCCCCCACCTCCAGTTCGGGCAGCTCTTCTAGCTCTAGTTTCCCCTGCCCTAATAGCATTGACTAAGCAGGGATCCTATCCCCGAGCAGAGCCTCTCCTTCCGAAGCACGAAGGCAGCAACCACCACGTCAGACATTCATGATGACGGCTGTGGAAGCTGAGGCGAATGACCAGGTCATTACTGGTAAGAGTTGTTCGCTCTCAGTTTTTGTTTGTATATAATTTTTCTTAATTAATATTGCCTGATAATATTATGATAGGATTTGTTTATGAGTGCTAACTTAGTTGTATTTCCTCCTTCGGCACTAGGCAAGGTTCTTGTTTCTTCTGTCCTTGCCTTATCATTTTTTAACTGTGGAGGTTCTCATTGTTTCTTATCTCATCGCTTCGCGACTACCACTACTGGATTTACACATTTTAGCAACGGACAATTCCATCACTAAAGGTCGAAATTCCATCCCTATAACTTTTAGCGACGAAAAAAAACAAATACCGTCACTAAAAAACCGTCCCCACATGATAGGATTTGTTTATGAGTGCTAACTTAGTTGTATTTCCTCCTTCGGCACTAGGTAAGGTTCATGTTTCTTCTATCCTTGCCTTATCACTTTTTGACTCTGGAGCTTCCCATTGTTTCTTATCTCATCGATTCGCGATTACCACTACTAGATTTACACCTTTTAGCGACGGACAATTCCGTCGCTAAAGGTCGAAATTCCATCCCTATAACTTTTAGCAACGGAAAAAAAAAAATTTCGTCGCTAAAAAACCGTCCCCACATGATAGGATTTGTTTATGAGTGCTAACTTAGTTGTATTTCCTCCTTCGGCACTAGGCAAGGTTCTTGTTTCTTCTGTCCTTGCCTTATCATTTTCTGACTCTGGAGCTTCCCATTGTTTCTTATCTCATTGCTTCGCGACTACCACTACTGGATTTACACCTTTTAGCGATGGACAATTCCGTTGCTAAATGTCGAAATTTTGTCCCTATAACTTTTAGCGACAAAAAAAAAACAAATTTCGTCGCTAAAAAACTATCCCCACATTTAGGATCTCTAACTGTATATTTAGCGACGGAAATTCCGTCGCTAATTTTCAGCGACGGGATATTAGCGACGGTTTTTTCGTCGCTGTATTTTTAAAAAAAATAAAAAAAATTAGCAACGAAAATTCCATCGCTAAAAGTGATATTAGTGATAGTTATTCCATCACTAAAAGTTGTATTTATTATTTTAATTTTTTCCTGTGTCTGTTTTTCGTCATTACTATCTTAAATTTCCATCGCTAAAAAGTGTATTAGGGACGAAAAATCCGTCGCTAGAAACAACTAGTATTTTTTAAAAAATATTTTGAAAAATAAAAAAACCTGTACAATATCGATAATAATTTTAAAAACCTTGTTCAATCAGCAGTATAATATTCAATCCCACGCATATATCACACATATATTTCAATAAAAAGAAATAAAAGTTTACCGATAGGTACATAATAAATATTGTTTATACAACACAATAAATTGTTTTCAAAGTTAAATTAATTACAATCAATCATCCTGATCATTATCATCATCCTCAACACCAGCTGTACTATGACTACCTCGACGACACCTTGTGAAGAAGTCCCGGCCTGCAAATATAAATCAAACGTCAACAAGGGTGTGTAACCGTTAATAAGAGTGTGCAAATATAAATATAATTCCCGCCAACACCACAACACAACACAATAACACAACACAACACAACACCAAAACACCACAAAACAACAACACAACACCACAACACAACACAACACAACAACAACAACAACAATAACAACAACAACGCAAATCCCCCAACCCCACCCACCAACCAACCACACTCCCCCTCCTCCCACTCCCCTTCCTCAACCACGACCAAAGCTCCACCCACCCACCCACCAACCACACTCCACACACCCCCTCCCCCTCCATCACCACCATCACCACCTAATCCCTACTCCTCCCCCTCCCCCACCATGACCAAACCCCCCACAAACCAATCACATAACGACACCACAACACAACACCAAAACCAACCCACTAACCAATACCACCACCAATATGCACGCACACACCATCAACACCACCATCACATAAAAAAATTATAAGTATATATTTTGGGCTTTGTATTAGGGTTAGAGTTAGGCTTTGTGTGTAACAGTTTGTATCTGTGTGTATCGGTGTGTATGATATCATTTAGTCACGAAGAAAATTCATAACTAAGTAAGAATTATATATTTAATTCATTTATTTAAAAAAGTAAAGTGTATATATTACCTGATCCGACATAAACCGTCTCCTATATGCCTCCTGAGTCTCCTAAGGCAGAGTCGACATGAATTGTGTGAACTTTAATTCTCTCTACTCCCGGCGCCTCCGTTCTTCCTCCGTAATCCGCTGATATGTTGTTTGATGCGAGTGTCAATCTTCAATCGCTTTCAACCGCTGCTCTATCGAGTCTTGATATGAACTGCTTCCTGGTGTTACTGGTGGTCCTGCAGACTCGTAGGTGCTACTAGACTCGTGCGGCCTCTGCTTGGATTCTCTCCACCGGTATCTGTTCTTCCTACTCGGTCCAATGACCATCTCGATGATGGAGTCCTCCTCCTCTCTACTTAGCCGGGCAGGAGTGTTAGAACCGACCTGAGACTGAGACATTTGCTCCTGTACCTTGGCATGTAATTTCTCCTTTACGTGTATGTGACAAGTAAATAAAGAGATTATATATAGTATTTATTGGACGGGGAATTCTACGGCTCGAAAATATGAGTGTATAGTGTGTGCAGTTTCTTTGTAATTAGCGATATAATAGTTATGCTAACCCCTCACACTCACCCTTACTATAACCCTAACCCTCACCTAACCCTAACCACCACCCTCGCCATAACATTCGCCCTCACCATAACCCTAACCCTCACCAAACTCTAACCCCCACTCTCACCATAACCCTTGCCCTCGCCTTAACCCTAACCCTAACACTCGCATAACCCTAACCCTTGCCATAACCTTCGTCCTCGCCCTCGCCCTCGCCCTAACCCTAACCCTCAACCTCACGCTCACCCTCACCGCCACCCTCATCCTCACCTAACCCTTACCCTCACCCTCACCCTCACCTTCACCCTCCCCTAACCCTAACCCTAACCTTAACCCTCAACCTTACCCTCACCCTTACCCTTTTCCTCACCCTGACCCCTCACCCTCACCTAACCCTAACCCCAACCCTAATCCTAACCCTAACCCTCGTCTAACTCTAACCCTAACTCAAACCCTAATCCTAATCCTCAACCCTAACCCTAACCCTCACCTTCGCCATAACCCTAACCCTCACCCTCACCATAACACTCGACCTCGCCCTCTCCTTCGCCCAAACCTTAACCCTAAACCTTACCCACACCCTCACCCTAACCCTCACCAACCCCTAAGCCTCACCCTCACCATACCCCTAACCCTAACCCTAACCCTCGCCCTCGCCATAACCTCTCGCCCTCGCCCTTACCCTAACCCTCACCCTAACCCTCACCCTCACCCAACCCTAACCCTCGCCTAACCCTAACCCTAACCATATCTCCATACCCCTTACCCTAACCCTAACCCTAACCCTCGCCCTCGCCATAACCCCTCGCCCTCGCCCTCTCCCTCACCCTAACCCTAACCCTCACCCTCACCCTAACCCTCACCCTCACCCTCACCCAACCCTAACCCTAACCCTAACCCTAGCCTAACCATAACCCGTACTAAATTTAATTTTTTTATATTATAATTTCATCAAGATGAGCATTTTTTATTAGGGTTTGGCTTTTTTCCATAATTTTTTTGTTTGGAAAAATTAAACTCTAATTGTAATTAAAAATATAATAAATAAATTCAAAACTAATAAAAAAAATCCATCTTTCTCTCTCCCCCACCTTACCCTTCTCTCTGCCTCTCTCTCGTCGACCGACGCCAGCAGCGTGTCTCAGTTTCCCATCTTCTTTATGGTCGGTCGATGAAGAGACTGCCCAGATGAGATAGGGTGGGTGGATGAGGAGAAGATTGAAGGTAGAGAGAAAGGGAGGATTGTCAGGGGGGAAGGGATTCCTTGCAGAGCATCGGAACCGTACTGGTCGTCGGGTCATGCGGCGGAGTGCTGTGTGTGTTCCTATGCCGCGCCGATGTATACCGAGAATTGGGTGGGGGGGAATGAGGAGAGGGGGGAATGAGAGAGGGATTTGGGGATAAATCCCTCTCTCGGATCAGGTGTGGGCTGCACAAAAAATTTGGGCGCCCGCGCCCAAATTTTTTTCCCATCAAACTTTTTTTAGGTACGGATATTTCCGTCGCTAAAAATGTTTTTAGCGACAGAAATTTTCTGTTGCTAAATTTCTATTAAGAAATTTAAAGCAACGGCAAATTTCCATCGTTAATACACCTATTTTCGTCGGCAAAAAATTTCTAGGACACGTGGTGTCAAGAGATGACATATTGTGAACCCGGAGAAAGTATTTCTATTAGGGATTAGCCTACCCCTAGGACAATATCTGATATTAAGAGATTCCTGGGACTAACTGGATACTACCGGCGCTTCATCAAGGATTTCTCGAAGATCGCGGAACAGATGATGCGTCTTACGAGGAAGGATATTAAATTCATCTGGTCCGACGCTTATGAGTAGGCGTTCAAGGAGTTGAAGTCTCGACTGATATTAGCCCTGGTCTTGACAATACTAGACAAGAGTGGGAACTTTGAAGTGTTCTGTGATGCATCTGGTAGAGGATTAGGATGTGTTCTCTAGCAGAACGGTCATGTGGTAGCATACACATCTCGTCAGTTGAAGAAGCATGAAAAGAATTACCCTACCCACAACCTGGAGTTAGCAGCTATGATTTTCGCTCTCAAACTTTGGAGACATTATTTTTTGTTGGGAGAGCAAGTGAAGGTGTTTATAGATCACAAGAACTTGAAGTACATCTTTACGCAGAAGGAACTCAACATGAGACAACGTAGATGGTTGGAGCTAATGGCAGATTACAACCTTGATCTCCAGTACCACCCTGGTAAGGTTAATGTGGTGTCAAACACTTTGAGCCGTTTGCCGGCAATCATGACCCTCACAGGAAGTGAGGGATATGAATACAGAAGTTGTACTTCCAGGAGTCACCGATTCTTTGATGAACCTTCAGATTCAATCGACATTGGTCAAGCGAATCAAAGATGCATAGTCAGGTGATGCATTTCTTCAGAGATGCAGGGAGTTAGTAATAGCTGGTCTTCGGCCGGAATTTGTTATCCACGAGGACGGGTCCTTACGGTTTGAAAGTCGTATCTGCGTCTTAGAAGGAGATGTTCAGGAATGATAATCATATTTTATTATAATTTTATATCCTCATTATCTATTTTATATGAATAAATATGTCACTAATAATTGTTTTTATCTTTAAATGCAGGTTAATGAAGAATAATTCCAAAAATCCCATCTCTCGCCAAAAGCCCTTGATTTAATGAAGAAATGAAGCAAAGAAGCCCATTGGAAAATCAATTGCCAAATTATCCAAAAACCCAAGCTAAAAAGAAGAATTAAAGCTCAAAATGCCAAAGGCTCAAGCCCAAAAACCAAACACAAGGAGAAGCTATGGGCTGAAAAAGGAGAGAAGCCGGTATCGATGGGCACATCGATAAATTCAGATTGTGGCATATTTTGATATATTCTTTGACCATTTCTCTATCGCTTTAACTCTTGGAAAGGAGTTTAGTCATAGTAGAGAGAGGAACTTTAATTCAAAATATGCCCATGATCTAATTGAGCCTTGAGTGAGTTCTAGAACCAATCAAAGGCTATCCCTTGGAGGATGCCAATGAACAGATGTGCCTTAATGGCATCATTGCCCATTTTGTTTCCGATTTGCTAATAGAAGTAGTAGATATGTTAGTTTGGGAGAACCTTTTCCATCGAAGGTATATAATGTAGGTTGCTTGAATTTCATCAGATAGGGAACTATGTCTCACTCAACGGGATAATTTCGGGTAATTCCAACCTTCTTGAGCTCAATTCGTTGAGACAGGACAATAAGCTACTTCTGAATGTCCTCCAAGACTTTTGCTTCTTTATTTGGCTTCAAAGGTGGTGTTGCTTCTAATCTTGCATGTTTAGAATCTGCATCATCTTGATCATCTTCTAGGGGATCTTTGCCGATTGGATTTTTTCCTTTAGAAGAACTTGGTTGAGAATGAGATGCCAACAAGTGTTGTTTAACCATCTCTTCCAAATGTTCGATCCACTCATATGAGACCTTTTTTTGAGCTGCCATTTGAGCAATATCATATCTACCTCTCACCTTCATTCTTGACTTGAATTAGGGGCTACATTTGATGCTATGGAAAAGTTGGCATTTCTAGAGGTGGGTTGGTTCACTCAAGATGAAGTTTGTGTTGTCCTCATTGGGACAGAAGAGTAGTCGAAAGGAATTGCCGCTCTTCTTCTTAACCTAGTGTTACAATACACATCATCATCTTCTAGTATTATGGATCCAATGCTAGGATAATACACTGGATCAGGTGAGCTATCTGCACATTCTTCCTCATCTTTGAAAGTTACGCTTGTCATGTTGATAGTGAATACTCGTGCTCTACCCCTTTGAGCATGTCGTTGTCACTTACTTCGAATCTCTAAAGAGTTAGGACTCTGACTAAGATGGCTAAAGACTAATTCCTTTTCAAGAGTAGTTTTGTATTGCCAACTCTTTTGAATTGCTGAAACCACGTCTCTGTGGGCCGCACAATACTGACATTGACGAGCTCTCTTTAGGGATGTGAATTCTCTTTGATCAATATTGGTCTTAATGCCTATTTCACTGCTTTTAGCCTTAGAGCGCGAACGTTGCTTACAACGACCCTAGCTAGATTTTTGCCCAGTGGAATCACGAGTGATGATATTATTCCCTTGAGGGAATTTAGATGAGGGATTATCCCAATTTTTAGCTTCTATCGTGGAAGGATAGCGAGCGTTAAGACACACTTTAAATCGAACTCCTAAAGGAGTCATGGATTATTGTCCAAGATCAATGGATGTTATAATGTCTTGACCTTCGTTCGAGGCGAGAGTTGAATTCCTTTCATACTTGGCGAAGTTCATTTGGTTCCAGCTTAGCTCAAACTATCTTCAACAAATATAGCCTTTTCACACGCGAGGGTCATTTTAGACCTGATATTTGTGCTATGGTGAATTCTATGACAACCGCATGCAGTTGCCATGAGGAGATTTGGTTCGTGGAAATAGCTTCCTCAAACTTCGCTTGGTCAAATTCAATGACCAGTGTTTCAGCAAAAGACCCGAGGGTCTTAGTGTAGGTGTGTGACACAATTTTCTCGTTGGAGGAGAAAGAAGTCCCCGGCGGAGTCACCATCCTATTTTAGGTTTTTTAATATTGTAATTATCTCAGATTATAATAGAAAGAATAAAAATAAAATGAAGAAAAATTTTATTTTTCCTGGGGTTCCTTTCTATGTGCCGATGGAGTATTGATCTTGTACTCCGTTGACAGACCGATTAAGACTTAGGGTCTTTTGCTGTGGGTGTAACCTTAGTGGTTTGGAAGATAGGTCAGTCTTTTCTTAACACTTTCACTTCATTGAATCGCCAATGCGATGATAAGAATCTCTCTCTGCATATGAGTTGGTCTCTCTGAGATTCGGTTTGATCTCTAAGATGGATAGATCTTCTTAGATTTTTCCCACTTCTCAGATCCTCCTTGAATAAATAATCTCCCCTCCTTTTATAGGCTAAAGGAGAGAGAGTTAGTAGCCCCTTAATTGTAGATTAAGTGGTCATTAAAGTAGAAGATAATAATGAGTCGTTATTCCCCAAAAATAGCTCCTAAAACTGGCGAGTTTCATGGGCTTGGTGAAGTTGGTTGAAGACATGGGCAGATGTAGCTGAATTCATGAGCGAGGGTCGCTGTGGATGTGGGCAAGTCTTCTTTGGACATGGATGACTTGGTCCACTTGAGTTGACATGGGCGATGTTCATTAGTTGGCGAACTTAACCCATGAGTTTGAATTTAACACAAAATTAAACTCTAGGTTTGACTAACTGATGATACCTTTGGACCTAGCATGAGGCGTGCTTGGGAATCAACTCACTTTTGATTTGATCGAATCGAGTCGATATGGGCTGTTTGGTGAGGCTCGCTTCAATCATTAGGCGACCTTTGCTACAGCTTGTTATGGGCTTGACTTTGGGCCATTTGAAGTGTTTAGCTCATGGGCGTTCACTTATTGGATCCAAGCTGATCATTGGCCTAAGTAAAAATATATTTTGGCCATCTACAAGTTGTTAATAAGATTGTCTAGATTATAAATATCACAGAGTCACCAATGATGTAGTATGAAAATTAAGTAATGTCTCTTCTTTATGAAATAAACATATCAAAATCAAATATTAACATTATAATCTAAGGTAAATTATCAATAAAAATACAATTATTTAGTTGAAGTCCTTGTGAAAAATGACACGGGCTCAGCAAAAGTAACATTACTTGATACATTGGAAATTCTTATTGGATGCACAATAGAAGAATTCATTGCACAAAAAAGAGGTAACTCCTAAATTTATTTAAGTAATAAATTAGAAACACATAATTTTCATACATATGAAATAAACATTTATTCTCATTAAAACAAAAATAATCAAATTTTATATTTTCAGAAGTTTTTGTTGAACATCAAAAATACATTCAACTTCATTAAAAAATAAGATGATAAGACAAAAGATGAACAAGCCAAGGAAAAGATAACAGCATCAGAAATCTAGCTCTAGTCTGATGTCATAATTGATGTAGACTATGAAGATACTACTCTAAAATCACCTAGAAAAAAGATAAAGGTGGAGAAAGATTGATCTCGATTCAATAAAAAAATAGAAGGAATAAAAGAACTTTTTTCTAAATACTTTGTAGAATAGTTTTATATTTTGAGTAAAATAAAGAATCTTTAGAAGGAATTTTTATGAACTTTTTTATTACTTTTATATGCTTATGTGGATATTTTATCATATAAAATCATACTAGAGTTAGTATTAATCTTTAGTTTATGATTTTTTATAAAGTCTATCAATAATTAGGAACAAACTTCATATTCTTTTTAGTTTCATTCTACCCCATTTTTAAACAAATATCTTGGCTTATTAGCTTTAATTATTCATCTTTCTTTTGTAACAGTTTTTAAGAGTCTTTCAATTTCACAACACTACACTTTCTCAAATCACGCTTGGTTTCATGTCATTCCAAATAACATGAAATTTTAAATTGTCTTTGGATTATATTTACTTCTTATCAATTTAATTATTGATATAAAAATTTAAATTCGGTGTAGTCCATTCGAATTAACATCCAAGAAAATAAATAATCACAATACTAAAGTATAGAGACATGAATGAGCAAAAACTACCAAAGTGGAAGTGAAGAACAAAATTTAGTAAGGAAATAAATCAAAAATATTTAATCATGGTATTTAACCACGTGCATTGCACATAAACAAAACCTAGTTTTGAATAAGTTCTTCAAATATTTAAGTTCTCTTAAGTAATTACCTAGAATAATTATTGTAAATGCCAAGTTAATTAAATTATATAATCTTGCCTATTATGACCACATCTTTCCTAGATTTGTCACCTATAGTTATTTCTTGTTGAATAGTAAGAGTTTCTTGATAATCTTGAGTTACAATTAAATATCATCTTTCTTTCTTTCTTTCTTTCTTTCTTTCTTATTTTTTCCTTTTATTTATTTATTTTATTTTTATTTTTTATTTTTTTGCCTTTTTCCCTTCTATTTCCTTTCTTCCTCTATCTCTTTTCCTGCTCGTCTGTTGATAAGTCTCTATGCACCCTAATCGTATATATTTGGCATGTTTACTGATAGGAGGTAAATAATACATAAGTTACAAGTGCACAACTATCAAGTTATAGTATAATAGATGTTGATCCCACGAAGAAGGTATTGTAGGAGATAATCAAATTTGATTTTCTAAGTTGTATGTTGTGTGAACAATAAAGAGTGACAAATGTAGAGAGATAAAGAGAGTGGGTGTGATTATAAAAACAAAACTAAATTAAGAGGGTAGAAGAAATTAGAGGAAAATAAGAAATAAAAAAAAGGAAAATCAAGAATAAAGAGAAAAATCACAAAAAGCAAAATATGAGGGATTCAATTAGAGATATGAGATATGAGGAACCTAGAATTGATTCAACAAGTTAATTTCACTTAAAATTTATAAACTATTCTCTTTTTATCTGATTTCACTTTAGATTTATTAAACATAGACTGCCAAACCATTTAAGAAAAGCATAACCTATTAAATTATCATCCAAATAAAATTAACATTCATGAAAAGAATAACAACCAGATATTAATTCTAAAATTCATAAATACAACCTATCGAATCACTCAAGATAAACATAAATTATCAAATTCTTCTTCTATCAACTGGTTCTCTAGTTAATTATCCTAAACATGATCATTTTAAGCACAAGAGGCAATTTACAAATTATAAAAAAATCAAACTAGTTTCATACAATTCTAGAATTCCTACAATATTTTATTTCCACATTATTGAAAAATAAAGAGATAAAATCTAAACTAGTGAGTATGAAAGAAAGAGAATACGATACAAGAAAAATAAAAACTAACTACAAAAGTAAGAATAAGAACAAGTCTAACTACAAAAAGAAAATATAAGAAAAAAATCTATATTACCAAATAAAATACAAGAAAATAATACAAAAATAAAATATGAAAGTAAATCTGCTCTACAAGGCATTAAAATCAATCTAATCTACCAAAAGAAAATAAAATTCTAAAATATGAATATCTAAGCAAAAATAAAAGGAAAAGGAAAACTTACATTGCAAGAGGGTTCTAGTCCCTTGAAGGCAAATCTTCATATTTATTTTAATCTTTATCTTCATCTTCATCAACAAATAAAGAGAAGAAAAGATAAATATGAAGTGGTAAAAAAAATTATTAATTACAACGAAATTATAATTTTAGAAGGTCTTCTCAATTAAGAGTAGCCCTCCTCTCTGAATGGAGTTTTTACAAAAAAATTCATGCCAAAACCCCTCATAATCTACCTTTATTTATTGCCTACAATAATGAATAAGAACCCTTGAATTTTGCTTGGAGAACAAGGATTAAATCTCAGCTAGAAAACTATTTCTTTTACGAACCAATCAGTCGACCAATTGGTTAGCCGACCGATTGACCAATCGGTTGACCGACTGATTACATTACAACAGATTTTGTCATTTGTTTATTTTTTTTACCTGATTTCTTCATAAATCCTTGAGCTTTTTTAGGTCTTCTTTTGTTTTTATATTTGGGCTTCAATAAATGATGGAAAATTGAGGAATTGAATTTTTTTTAGGCTTTTAATTCATCAATTCTTTATTGACTTGTAAATTAAGATAAAACATATTATTAGTGACATATATATTTAAATAAAATAGATAATTAGGGTATAAAAATATAATAAAAAAGTGATTGTCAAATAACCCCACACCTAAACTTTTACTAGTCCTCTAGCAAAGAAAGAAAAAAATTCTTAACTCACTTTCGTAGGAATCACGGTTATATTTAGTGCATACAATAAGGCTTTAAACTCCTAGGTTACCCTAGTGAACGAGTTGTACATAGTCTAATGAGGGCTCGATTCGATCAACTTGCTAATTTAATGTAAAACCCCGATAATTTATGAATAATAAAGTTTATATGTGATAAATTATGATATGTGGATATTTAGTATGATAAATATTATTAAATGGTATATGAGTATAATACCATGTGATTTGAGTATGAACGAGTTCATACATGAGAGATAGAAGTTTTGAAACATGCACATTTAGCCAACTCTTGAGAAACTAGAATATCCCAGTCCGGTCGACCGCCGCGGTCAACCGCAGCCCGGTCGACCGCCACGGTCGACCGCGAGACCTGCAGATTGTTTTCTCCTGTTTTGAGTTGGTTTTGGATTTCTAAACCCATATTCGTTTTACCCTGATATATATAAGAGTTTTTCATGATTTTCTTAGTTTTCCTAAGAACCCTAACAGCCACCAAAACCCCCAAACCCTAGTTTGATTTCTTGGAGAAGATTAAAGGCTTTCAAGTGGATTTTTTGGGTGATTCTTGGCTTTTGAATTAGAGTTTTCTTCAACCTTGCTTCTAACACGTTTTCTTACAACCCAAGGCGAGTATCATCTCTACTAATCCCCCTCCCAGTTTTTTAAAACATTTTTAAAGAGATTTAAACATGTTTTATAGAGCCTAAACGAATAGATTATGTATAAAAGACAATTCTTTTGTATTATATCTATAAAGATTAGGTCTTTTCATGCTAAAAAGGTTGAGAGCGTTTTTACAGATGTGTTTGAGATCTGATGATGATTCTAAAATATGGTTAAACTAAAGAAAGAAGTTTGATTTGTTGTTTTGAACTTTTATGCATGTTTTAGGGTTTTGAATATAAATCTAATGCATAAAATCATGATTTATATATGTTGATTTATTTTCAGATAATTCTATCTGCTGTACCTTGCTTGTCTGCAAGTTTCATGAAGTTTTTATCATGTTTGAATCACGAAAACACGACGAGAACACAACATGTAATAATCTGGAGAAAACTAAAAACAGGGTTCACGGTCGACCGCCAGTTGATTTTTGGCTGTGCATGTTTATTTGAGTTGTTTATGTTTGTCGAACGAATTTCTCGACCTTATGATGATAGACTATGACATTAATGATAGTTAAACACCTGGGATGATGGTGAACTTCAGATGTGGACACGCACACCGAGATGTGTGCACGTATGCTAGATTGTGCTAGATTAACATACACTGGTCATGAGATAAATTGATATACACATATTGAATAATGTCATTTTATACGTATCCGGAAATAGGGAGATGAAACCTATTTGCCACAGAACGATTGAGTAAGAGTATTACAAAAGTATCGTTGTTACATGTATCCGGAATAGGAGAATAATAATCCTATTGCCACAGAGCGATTGAGTAATGAGCATTACAAAAGTATCGCTATAGCACAAGATGATGCACACACAGATAATTAATTAGCTGTAAGTTTCACTTCCATGATAGATTACTCGTGAGTAGGGTATTTTCCTTGGAGATTTTGTATGTACCCGTTATGAACGGCAGATATATTTTGTTTTAGCAATTGTTGATATCCTCTTATTATAGAGCAGGTCACTCAGACGTAATTCGAGATGAGATGATTATTCTTTATGTTGGAGATTGGAGTATTTATCATTGATTATTTATTTTTCATTCATAGAGAGTTATATGAATGATTTGTTATATGTATGTACTGACTCTATTTTCTTATATACTCCTACCCCTTCTCCTGGGGAGAGGTAGTGATGATCTCGCTAGCACTTTGACGCTCGTTGTTTTCCCTCTTTCAGGCAGCGAGTCCGGCGCACGGAGAGTCGTAGGTTGATGGGACATCTTAGTTGTCCGTTTAGTTATTTATTATATTTTGTAGTTATTTCAGAACTCCACATGTAGTTGATTATTTTTCAGACTCTAGATTAGTATTTTACTTTAGAGTTGAGAACTCTTGTGAGACTTTGTTTATTTGACTCATTGTATTTGAGACTCAGTTCAGACTCAGAGATATATTTATTTTCCTTCTAGTTGGGCTCATTATTTGATATTCTTATGCTTCCTCTGTGTTTATCCAGTGTTGTTCTATTTCTATTTTTGCCTGTCTGTACCTTCACCTATTTAGTATTTTCACTAGAGAGATAGTGATTGTGATGGTGAAACTTGTCATAGTATGGTGGTTGGTGCTTGGCAGGTTTGACAATCCGGGTTTCACCTGGGACTGCAACCTTGTGTGAACCCTAGGGCATCACAGTTGGTATCAGAGCTCTAGTTCTAATATCCTTAGGATAATCCCTGTGTCATAGCGTGGAGTTAGGATAGAGTTTCCAAGGGATCATGTATTCAGTCCGTTAGGAATCTCTAGTATGAGTGAGGGCGTATTATATATATATGTACGCGGAAAATCTAAATTTTTTTATGATGATCTATTTGCTTTGAAAAATAGAGCATGACATGAAATATAAGTGATACGATTTACTTATTGGCATATGTTATATGCTTCATGCTTGAGATCCAATCTACTGCGTAATAAGCTCTATTTTGGAATTATAGATGTCAGGAAGAGGTCGTGGACGCCGAGTTTCTCATGCTCAAAGAGTTGGGCAGAAAGATGGGGGGCCGGAGCCATAGCAGGCTCCACAGTACCTAGTGGATCTCATAGCACCATTGGCAGCTTGTATGGCAGCTATTGAGGAGAAGTTAGCAGCCCAGGTTCGTCAAGAGCCTTCCGCTCATGAGGAGGCACCCATTCAGGAGTCATCTATTCGGGAGAAAATACCAGAGAGGGCACCAGTGGTTCCACCGACACCACCAGTTGAGTACGGAGCAGCTGATCAGGAGGCTTGGCTTCGTTTAGTCGAGAGGTATCAGAAGTTGAAAGCACCAGAGTTCCACGGTTCGACGGATTCCATTGCTGCACACAAGTGAAAGGAGGATGTGAGTAACATTTTGGATATGCTGAATGTTAATTTGGTGCAGAAGCAGAGGCTAGAGGCTTTCAGCCTCAAGGGAGATGCAGGAGGGTGGTATCGACTTCGCTTCACCCCAGAGCAGAGGATGACGGTTTCGTGGGAGACCTTCATATATCTTTTTGATGAGCAGTATGTTTTGGCTGCAGCAAAATCCAGAAAGGAGTTAGAGCTGGCTCGTCTAGAGCAGGGGGATATGTCTGTCATGGACTATGAGAGTAAGTTCATGTCGTTGCTTAGATTCACCGATATGTGGCACTTAGAGGAGCGTCAGGCTCAGATGTTTTTGATGGGACTTCGTCCGGGGTTGCGTCGGTATATAGTATCTCGGCAATTTCGTTCAGTTCGGGAGGTAGCAGATGATGCCATGGCTTAGGAGACAGATACAACCTATTTTATCAAGGGTAAGGACAACGGTAAGTCAGGACAGTCCGAGGACAAAGGAAAGGGTAAGAGATCATTTGGAGGCTCAGGAGGACCCTACCAGTAGGGCAAGGGTCCGCATCAGCAGGGTCCCCATAAGAAGGGACATCAGCAGGACCAGAGAGCGCAGCAGCAGCGCCGATTCTAGGGAGCTTGTTACAATTGTAACAAGATTGGGCACCGAGTGGCCGAGTACCGCAGCACACCCGCAGCAGGCTAGCATGGTAGGACACAGCAGCAGCAGCATAACCGCGCTCAGGAACGCGGTCAGGGTCAGCAGCTGAGGATTGAGGCACCTCTAGCAGTCCCGAGAATTGAGGGACATGTTCGACCAGTTCAGGAGACCCAGCAAAGGCAAATGGCACCATACACTTCAGGTGATGCAGAGCAGCAAACCGGTAGAGTGTATGCAGTGGTTCCTCGCGATCATGGCGCGAGCGGAGTTGTGGTGGAAGGTACATTCCGTGTGAATTCCTTTCCAGCACGTATTCTTTTTGATTCTGGCGCTTCGCATTCTTTTATCCCCTATGATTTTTTTACTAGACTTCGGCTTGTAGCTCAGTCGTTAGATTTTCCTTTATCTGTATCTACTCCATTGGGAGAGATGTCTCTGTTAGAGAGTGTTTGTAGGAGATGCATCGTCAGTTTGGACGATTCTGAGTTCACGATTGATTTGATCGTGTTGAACATGTTTGAATTTGATGTGATTCTTGGTATGGATTGGCTATCTTCCTACCATGTGAGTATCGACTGTTTTGCGAAAACGGTCAGTTTGAGAGCATATGATGGATCAGAGTTAGTGGTAGCCACCTCCAGAGGAAACCAGTTTGTGGAGTCATTTCTGGCGTACGTAGAGGAGGCGATATTACGGGATCGGAGCGCAGATTTGAGTGAGATGCGAGTAGTCTTAGATTTCCAGGATGTCTTCCAGGACATACCAGGATAACCTCCAGTGAGAGAGGTCGAGTTTTGCATAGAGTTGCAGCCAGGCACCGTACCGATTTCCCGAGCTCCTTACCGTATGGCGCCTGCTGAGATGAGGGAGCTACAGATCCGATGTGAGATGCGAGTAGTCTCAGATTACCAGGATGTCTTCCAGGACATACCAGGATTACCTCTAGTGAGAGAGGTCGAGTTTTGCATAGAGTTGCAGCCAGGCACCGTACCGATTTCCCGAGCTCCTTACCGTATGGCGCCTGCTGAGATGAGGGAGCTACAGATCCGATCGATGAGTTGTTGTCTCAGGTCTTCATTCGACGGAGTCATTCTCCATGCGGAGTACCGGTCCTTTTTATGAAAAAGAAGGACGGGAGTATGCGATTATGTATAGATTATCGCGAGTTGAACAAGGTCACTATCCGTAACCGGTACCCATTACCGAGGATCGATGACTTGTTCGATCAGTTGCAGGGAGCACAATGTTTCTCGAAGATAGATCTTCGCTCCGGTTATCATTAGTTGCGAGTTCAGGAGATGGATATTCCTAAGACCGCTTTCTTGACTCGATATGGGTCTTTCGAGTTTCTCGTCATGCCGTTTGGGCTGACCAATGCACCCGCGGTATTTATGGATTTGATGAATCGGGTTTTTCGTCCTTACTTGGACCAGTTTGTGATAGTCTTCATCGACGATATTCTTATCTACTCAATGTCGGAGGCAGAGCACGAGCAGCATTTGAGGTTAGCATTACAGATATTGAGAGAGCAACAGTTGTATGATAAGTTTAGTAAGTGTGAATTCTGGTTATCATAGGTCAGATTTTTAGGCCATGTTATTAGCCGAGAGGGCATTACAGTGGATCCGGCTAAGGTAGAAGCCGTACTTGATTGGGAGCCATTGAATACAGTTACCGAGATTCGTAGCTTCTTAGGCCTGGCAGGCTATTACAGAAAATTCATTCAGGATTTCTCGAGGATTTCTACACCACTTACACGCCTTACTAAGAAGGGCGTACCGTTCATTTGGAGCATAGAGTGCCAGAAGGCATTTGAGACATTGAAGACTAAGTTGACTTCAGCACAAATTTTGGTTATTCCTAGCAGTGATAAGACTTTTGTTGTCTACACTGATGCATCCTTATCGGGTCTTGGCGGTGTATTGATGCAGACCCAGAGAGTCGTAGCCTATATTTCGAGGCAGCTGAGGACTCATGAGCAGAATTATCCCACGCACGATTTGGAGCTAGCAGCAGTGGTCTTTGCACTGAAGGCATGAAGACATTATTTGTACGGAGTGCAGTTTGAGTTATTCACAGATCACCAGAGCCTAAAGTACCTCTTCTCACAGAAAGAGCTCAACCAGAGGCAACGACGATGGGTAGAATTTATTAAGGATTATGAATTTGCTATTCAGTATCATTCGGGAAAGGCGAATGTGGTAGCAGACGCGTTGAGCAGGAAGCGTCGCCGCGGACTAGCAGCTTTGAGGTGTTCACTATATCGGGATCTTTATACCCTCAGCTATTTTGATTTCAGGCCAGAGATTGGCGGGAGCTGTGTATTCTTAGGAGCGTTATCTGTATATCCGTCTTGGAGAGATAGAGTAGTCGGAGCTCAGTTAGAGGATTCTTAGATTCAAACCCGCAAGGGGAAGATCTCCAAAGAACCCAATGATGATTGGACTATTGCGGTAGATGGAGGCCTTAGGATGAAGGGCAGGATCGTTATGTCGAATAATCTACAGTTGAAGAGAGAACTATTTGACGAAGCTCATCGCAGCAGATATACAGTGCACCCAGGCACGATGAAAATGTACAAAGATCTGAAGAGGTGTTTTTGGTGGAGTGGTATGCACAGAGAGACTGCAGATTATGTGGCTAAGTGTTTCACCTGTCAAGAAATTAAAGCAGAACATCAGAGACCTGCAGGAACCCTACAGCCTTTACCCATTCCCGAGTGGAAGTGGGCAGATATTTCTATGGATTTCATAGTAGGGTTGCCTAAGTCAAAGAAAGGAAATGATTCTATTTGGGTTATAGTGGACAGATTGACTAAGTCCGCATATTTCTTGCCTGTGAGGACGATTTATACGGCAAATTCGTATGCGAGGATCTTCATTCGGGAGATTGTTAGATTGCATGGAGTTCCGGAGACGATTGTATCAGATCGGGGCTCAGTCTTCACATCTCATTTCTGAAGGAGTTTCCAGGATGCTTTTGGCACTCAGTTGTCATTTAGCAGTGTTTTCCACCCCTAGACAGATGGACAGACCGAGAGGGTGAATCAGATCTTAGAGGACATGTTGAGAGCGTGCGTTATAGATTTTTAGGGTAGCTGGGAGGACCACATCCCACTGATTGAATTTGCCTATAATAATAGTTATCAAGCTACCATCGGGATGGCACCGTATGAAGCTTTGTACGGGAGACCTTACAGATCGCCTATATGTTGGGCAGAGCCAGAGGATAGTCTATTGATTGGTCCAGAGTTAGTTAGACAGACCACCGAGAAGGTGGCATTGATTCGAGAGCGCATTCTTGCGGCACAGAGTCGACAGAAGAGCTATGCAGATCAGCGGAGACGACCTTTAGAGTTCCAGATCGGAGACTCGGTCATGTTGAAAGTATCACCGATGAAGGGCGTTCAGCGATTCGGTAGACGGGGGAAGCTTGCCCCGAGATATGTTGGTCCTTTCAGGATCATTGAGCGCATTGGAGCTGTTTCTTACAAATTAGATCTTCCAGCATCGATGTCCAGTGTACACGATGTCTTTCATATTTTGATGCTTAAGAAGCATCTGCCGGATGATGAGCAGCAGAGAGTTATTGACTCACCAGAGATTGAGATTCAGGATGATTTGACTACCGTAGAGGTACCGGTATGCATACTTGCTAGAGAGAATAAAAAGCTTAGAAATAAAGTTATTCCATTAGTGAAAGTTCAGTGGAACCGGCAAGGAACCGAAGAGATTTCTTGGGAGCGCGAGGAGGATGTTCGTCGCGACTACCCGCACCTGTTTGGACAGGTATGATGTTAAAATGTTTATATGACTTGATAGTTGTCATTATCTATGATTATTTAGCCACATTTATATTTATCTTTAACACTAGAATGGGGATATTTTTGCCTAATCCTTAATCAATTGAAGTATATGGTATATACATGAGAGTTTTCTTGTTTGGATTATTTCGTTCGTCGTACCATTTTCATTTAGTTAAGGATTTAGGAAGAATGTTTACACTCTAGGTTGTTAACTTTAAATATCATTGTGCTGATGCTATGTGATGTGTGCAAAAGGAATTCTTAATATGAATTACACCTTCTGAATGTGTTTTCCCAGTTTTTGAACTTTGAGATGCAACTACGGAATTTTGAGGACGAAATCCTCTAAGGGGGGGGGGGGGGGGGGTAATAAAGTTTATATGTGATAAATTATGATATGTGGATATTCAGTATGATAAATATCATTAAATGGTATATGAGTATAATACCATGTGATTTGAGTATGAACGAGTTCATACATGAGAGATAGAAGTTTTGAAACATGCACATTTGGCCAACTCTTGAGAAACTAGAATATCCCAGTCCGGTCGACTGTTTGCGGAAAAAGTTGCTGTATTCATTGCTGCATTCATTACAACTTCAATCGTTACAATGAAATAAAAAGATAGCCTTTTTATAAGACCGGTACACAATGAAAACAAAATAAATACAACTCTTTTCAAACAAACGCAAGATCTGTTTGTCATCTCTTGCTTGCGTGGGTCTTTTGCCTGTGACGGGGATGTTGATATCCGTGGACCACCGGGGCACTCAGATCTGGTCCGGATAAATCGGACAGAGTTTCGTTGATCCGCGTGAGATCTAGAAACTTTCTGATCCGGATAAATCGGATAGAGCTTCGTCTATCCGCGAAGGGATATAGAAGCAGAGCTTCGTCGATCCGCGTGAGATCTAGAAGCTATAAGCGTATACCTCGGCTAAAACGAGGTATTAGCTCTTCTTAGTATCAACGCTAAGGCTAATACTAAGGATCTGACGGGCGATGAAGACTGATGTAGACCACTCCTCTCCTTGTTGAAGCTCACGGGCACTCTCCACTGCAGCAGGGCTTCGCCAAGGCTCTCCAAAAATCCTCCCTCAAACAAAGGCCCTTAGGGGGCTATTTATAGGCTTTAGGAGGGGGCTAGGGGACCACAAAAGGGTGCGGACACCCCTGGTGTCTCGGCCATGGCCGAGACACCCTTGGGGTGTCTCGGCCAGGCCGAGACACCCTAGGGTGTCTTCGGCTTGGCCGAGACACCCCTGGGGTGTCTAGGCTTTTCCTAGACACCCCCGGGGTATTTCGACACGCCGGGACTCCGTTTGAGGTGTTTCAGTTGTTTCCCCTGTAGATTCTTCGTCCGTACTCGGATTTGAGTGATTCCGGGTGCGTTGGATGCGTGATGAATAGTTCAATCCACTCTGGTGGTTGGATTGTCCTTAGAGTGGTCGAGGCATGAAGGGCGTTGTCCTTTTTGTGAATAGTGCCGGGCTTCCCGATTGGTCCGGGTCTTCGTGATTCCGAAGTCCTATCCGCTCACGTAACTCGTCGATTCACTTTAGTCGTTCGTCGACGTCGATTAGGCTCATGTGGATTGGATGGTGACGTTCATCGTCGCTCGTTAACACTGAACCGGTTGTGGAGAACTATAGGCAATTTTTGATGCCTACAATGACATCCTCCAGCCGGTCGACCGTCACGGTCGACCGCGAAACCTGCAGAGAATTTTTTCTCCTGTTTTGAGTTGGTTTCGGATTTCTAAACCCATATTTATTTTACCCTGATATATATAAGAGTTTTTCATGATTTTCTCAGTTTTCCTAAGAACCCTAACAGCCACCAAAACCCCCAAACCCTAGTTTGATTTCTTGGAGAAGATTGAAGGCTTTCAAGTGGATTTTTCGGGTGATTCTTGGCTTTTGGAGTGGAGTTTTCTTCAACCTTGCTTCTAACACGTTTTCCTATAACCCAAGGCGAGTATCATCTCTACTAATCCTCTCCTAGTTTTTTTTAAAATGTTTTTAAAGAGATTTAAACATGTTTTATAGAGCCTAAATGAATAGATTATGTATTGTAGCCTGTCTAAAAATCACAATAGATAGCTTATCCCCCATCAATCACCGATGATGGAAGTTACAATCTGACGACTTCCAGAAGGCTGTAATCTGAAGACTTTCACGTAGATTGCTGAAGGTTACAATCTGACGACCTTCACGACAACTGATGGAAGCTCTACTTCAACAGCCTTCACAATCAACATCGGGAGTTACAATCTGACGACTCTCATATTCTCAAGGAGCCAAGACGAAGATTACAAGACAATGATCTTTGCAACGCTATGACAAAAAGAGATTACTTGGTGATAATCTCTGCAAGGCAAGACGCGGAGGTCCTCCCCGTGTTTCAACATCAAAACGCCAAGGTCGAACCCGCGTTACAACATCAAAACGCCGAGGTCGAACCCGCGTTACAACATCAAAACGCCAGGGTCGAACCCCGCGTCACAACATCAAAACGCCAAGGTTGAACCCGCGTTACAACATTAAAACGCTAGGGTCGAACCCCGCGTTACAACATCAAAACGCCGAGGTCGAACCCGCGTTACAACATCAAAACGCCAGGGTCGAACCCCACGTCACAACATCAAAAAACGCCAGGGTCGAAACCTGCGTTACAACATCAAAACGCCAGGGTCGAACCCCGCGTTACAACATCAAAACGCCAAGGTCGAACCCGCGTTACAACATCAAAACACCAGGGTCGAACCCCGCGTCACAACATCAAAAAACGCCAGGGTCGAAACCTGCGTTACAACATCAAAACGCCAAGGTCGAACCCGCGTTACAACATCAAAACACCAGGGTCGAACCCGCGTCACAACATCAAAAAACGCCAGGGTCGAAACCTGCGTTACAACATCAAAACGCTAAGGTCGAACCCGCGTTACTACATCAAAAAACGCCAAGGTCGACCCTCGCGTTTTTCTACGCCCTACGGGTACCCAACTCCGCGTCTCCAGTCTAAAATGTGGAGTTAGGATCCTGAACGCCAACGTGGGCATTGTTTGACTCATTCAACATGAGCTGAACGGTTCTAAAACTGTTTCCCACGATTTGGGGGCGGTTACACCCCATTATGGAGAGAATTAAGGGGGCGGTTACACCCCTTAATTCCCTATAAATATGGGTAAACTCAACTGAGTTAAGGATTGGATTTTTATTGGCTTGAATCGACCATTGAGGGCGGGGGGTTTTTGGCTGGATTTTTCGGATCTGAGAATTGGCAGCAAGAGGGAGATCGACGTTCATCCTCAGCTAAGATCGACCGCCAGAGCTTTCTTCTAGCCTTGGCTTATTAACCGATCTTCGGTTCAAATCAACTCTGCTTTTGGAGTGGAGATCTCTTTCAACCTTGCTTCTAAAACAGTTTACAACAATCTCAGGCGAGTATCATCTCTACTAATCCCCCTCCTAGTTTTTAAAACATTTTTAAAGAGATTTAAACATGTTTTATAGAGCCTAAACGAATAGATTATGTATAAAAGACAATTCTTTTGTATTATATGTATAAAGATTAGGTCTTTTCATGCTAAAAAGGTTGAGAACGTTTTTACAGATGTGTTTTAGATCAGATGATGATTCTAAAATATGGTTAAACTAAAGAAAGAAGTTTGATTTGTTGTTTTGAACTTTTATGCATGTTTTAGGATTTTGAATATAAATCTAATGCATAAAATCATGATTTATATATGTTGATTTGTTTCCAGATAATTCTATCTGCTGTACCATGCTTATATGCAAGTTTCATGAAGTTTTTATCATGTTTGAATCACGAAAACGCGACGAGAACACAACATGTAATAATCTGGAGAAAACTGAAAACAGGGTTCACGGTCGACCGTCGCGGTCGACCGCCAGTTGATTTTTGGCTGTGCATGTTTATTTGAGTTGTTTTTGTTTGTCGAACGAATTTCTCGACCTTATGATGATAGACTATGACATTAATGATAGTTAAACACCTGAGATGATGGTGAACTTCAGATGTGGACACGCACACCAAGATTTGTGCACGTATGCTAGATTGTGCTAGATTGACATACACTGGTCATGAGATAAATTGATATACACAT
Organism: Asparagus officinalis; assembly: GCF_001876935.1. Lineage (NCBI taxonomy): Eukaryota > Viridiplantae > Streptophyta > Magnoliopsida > Asparagales > Asparagaceae > Asparagus > Asparagus officinalis. The sequence continues at coordinate 52,972,085 of NC_033799.1, forward strand.
ATTGAATAATGTCGTTTTATACGTATCCGAAAATAAGGAGATGAAACATATTTGCCGCAGAACGATTGAGTAAGAGTATTACAAAAGTATCGTTGTTACATGTATCCGGAATAGGAGAAGAGTATTACAAAAGTATCGTTGTTACATGTATCCGGAATAGGAGAATAATAATCCTATTGCCGCAGAGCGATTGAGTAATGAGCATTACAAAAGTATCCGGAATAGGAGAATAATAATCCTATTGCCGCAGAGCGATTGAGTAATGAGCATTACAAAAGTATCGTTATAGCACAAGATGATGCACACACAGATAATTAATTAGCTGTAAGTTTTACTTCCATGATAGATTACCCGCGAGTAGGGTATTTTCCTTGAAGATTTTGGATGTACCCGTTATGAACGGCAAATATATTTTGTTTTAGCAATTGTTGATATCCTCTTATTATAGAGCAGGTCACTCAGACGTAATTCGAGAGACTCATATACCTATTGGAGTATCAGGGAGCAGTTTCACCTCTTATACCGGTCGGAGGATTAAGAAGCAGTTTATACTCTTATACTTATCGGAGTACTGAGAAGCAGTTTATACTCGTATACTCGTCGGAGTTGTGCCGTTTTCAATTGGCTTGCCCTAGCGTTATAACGCCGGCTTCAACCAAGGTCTGGATGCTATTCTTGAGAGAGTTATATGAATGATTTGATATATGTATGTACTGACTCTATTTTCTTATATACTCCTACCCCTTCTTCTGGGGAGAGGTAGTGATGATCTCTCTAGCGCTTTGACGCTCGTTATTTTCCCTCTTTCAGGCAGCGAGTCCGGCGCACGGAGAGTCGCAGGTTGATGGGACATCTTAGTTGTCCGTTTAGTTATTTATTATATTTTGTAGTTATTTCAGAACTCCACATGTAGTTGATTATTTTTCAGACTCTAGATTAGTATTTTACTTTAGAGTTGAGAACTCTTGTGAGACTTTGTTTATTTGACTCATTGTATTTCAGACTCAGTTCAGACTCAGAGATATATTTATTTTCCTTCTAGTTGGGCTCATTATTTGATATTCTTATGCTTCCTCTGTGTTTATCCAGTGTTGTTCTATTTCTATTTTTGCCTGTCTGTACCTTCACCTATTTAGTGTTTCCACTAGAGAGATAGTGATTGTGATGGTGAAACTTGTCATAGCATGATGATTGGTGTCTGGCAGGTTTGACAATCCGGGTTTCACCTGGGACTGCAGCCTTGTGTGAACCCTGGGGCGTCACATTTAAAAAAGTTAATGAATAATTAATTTACTTGATGCCTTTAAACAATCCAATTATAGCTAGTTTTTACTCAAGAAAGCGTTTTTATGTATAACTCTAAAGTAAATCTTTTAGAAAATATTTTCACTATAGTTATACAAAACCAAGTTTAACTTAGAAAGTCTAATTAAAAGTCTTGAAAAGAACATGCTAAGTCTTTGTTACAAATACTTTGCAAGTCTCTTGAACAATTTATTTTTCAAATATATATATACAAGCATAACTATATATATTAAAGAACTTGTTAGAATATATATATGTTTTTTGGTACTCCTTATTTCTTGGTGAGTTTGTTCTATTTTATCGGGCTTTCTAAATGACCATTTAAGGAGTTTTGAGCCAATGGATCTCAACTCAATTGGGCTTAGGTCATTAAGTAAGGAAATACTCTTTGGGCTTAATTACTTAGTCAACTTGAAAGTTTTAAAGGTATGGGCTTTGAGAGCATGTCATTGATATTGAAGCAAGAACTCAAAATAATATGAGATAGTAAGACAACCAAGATCCTTATGTTTTAAAGGTATGGGCTTTGAGAGCATGTCACTGATATTAAAGCAAGAAAGACTTTCATCGGAACATTTATTGTTCTCTTCTTAGTTCACAAATTTTTTAAAATTTTAGCATAAGAACGGATTTGTTTAATTACATCTAAGAAAGAAATGTTGATATTAACCTACTTGAAAGTTTTTAGGATCTTCTCCACTTGAGAGGAGTTTTTCCTAGACCGTCTATCTAGGAAGGGAGCAACTAGTTTAAGCAAATCTAAATTGAGCTCAAGTTCGGGTTCGGGTTCTTGATCATTGAAAGGAGGTGATTGTTGAATAGAGTTATTAAACGGAGAGAGAGTTTGTTCAAGTTCAAGAGTTTGACTTGGAAGTATTCTAACTTATTTATCGACCTATTTTCCTGATCGTAGTGAATGGATTGCATTCACTTAAGCTTGGTAGGTTGAACTTGATCCCATGTCCTTAGGTTGGCCACGGGTTGACTTAAAAATTTCCCTTCTCTCTCTCACTCATAGCACTAACTAGTTGATCAAGTTGGGTGTCTAACCCAGCTATGGCTTGGGAGTTTGAATTGACTATTTATCCGGTTGTTTGCATAAATGAATTCAAAGTGCTGGATTTCTGAGTAAACAAGTTAGTGGTATGTGTAGAAGCTTTAGTCATGGTCTATAAAATCTTTTCTAAAACACTAAGACGTTTATCATGATTAGAACTCGAAATAATATGATTTACATATTGATGGTGAGGAGGCTGATTTGGATAAGGCATATTTGATTGTTGAAAATTATTTTGTGAGTTGAAAGGAATTGTATTTCCTCGAGGAAATTGTTGGGTTGAAGTAGGGAGTGAAGTTTTGATTTTTGGAATAGCTTTCCTGGTTCCATGTAAATTTTGGGTGATTTCTCCAACATAGGTTATATGTTGGAGAAAATAGATCATTCACAAGATGCTAGAATACAACATTTACCTAACTTAGTGGTTGATTGTTTTCCTAAGAGAGGACATTCCTCCGAAACATGAGTTGAAGAAAGACAGTTATGGCAACCTAGGGAAGAAACTTGGTTGATTTAAGCTGGAACTCGTTCTTTCATTTCTAAGATTTCTAATCTACGCAGAATTGTAGCCATCTTTGCTTCAAAGACTATGTTTGTCTCTAAGAAAAGACCACTAGATTGGGATTGGGGAACTGATGAAACTCTTTCATCATAGTGTTCCCATTGTATGGTTTTTTTGGATAACTCTCTAAAAATTCCCAAGCTTCGTTAGTATTTTTCTTCATGAAATCCCCCTTGACACATCGATTCTAAGAATGTCTTTGAAGAATAATCCAATTCTTCATAGATGATTTGGCATAGTCGCCACTTTTCTAGACCGTGATGAGAAAATTAGATAAGAAGATCCTTAAACTTATCAAAATTCTTCCAGAATGGCTCTCTTGGGACTGGATAGGAAAACATTTCTTCAGAAAAAAGGTAATAAATTCATCTCAGGTTGAGATAGAATTTGTGGGTAAGCTATACAGTTATTTCTTGGCTTTATCCTTAAGAGGAAATGGAATAAATATAAGCTTAATCGCATCCTCAGATAGTTCCCTTAATCACAAGACAAACTTTCTCAAACTCGGAGATAAAAATATACGCGTCTTCGATTTTATTTCCTAACAACTTTGGAAGTATGTTTATAAAATATGGTCTAAGCTCAAAATTATTTCTATTGACAGCAGGTAGCTTAATGCAAGATGTGATTGCATTCCTAGTTTGGTAACATATATCTTGAAGAACGGGTGGATTAGTGTTACATGTCTTTGGTCATAAAAAATGGTTCAACATAGATTAAATGATTGGTATTCTATCTAATCCTAATTCGTATACACCAAAAAGATTTCTTTTTAGAAACTTTTTTTAAGAAAATTAGAGAAAAAGATCTAGGAAAAACAAGTTAATTTCTTTTAAGAGAAACTAAAAGACCTAAAAGATAATGAGAAGAAGGAGAAGGATAAAAGAAAAATCTAACTAAATCAAATTAGGAGCAATCACTTTGTTTCAATCATCTTTAAATCTAGGGTTAAGTCTGAACTCAACTAAACCAGCTCTTAACCAAGAACTCATTTAGTGAAAAGTTTAAAGTTTACTCGGTTAGTTAGCTAGGTAAGGATAGTACTAGAGGGGGTGGTTAAAGACCAATTAAATATCTTGTTCCTTGGGGAGCGCTTTACACAACCCCTAAACCTTTCCTTAGACACCAAGGGATTCAAGTAAATTTAAATAGGTTTACTTAAGAATTTCTTGTTCCTTAATGTGCTCGAATCCTTAGGGGGCAAGGTGATAATCATATTTTATTACAATTTTATATCCTCATTATCTATTTTATATGAATAAATATACAACTAATAAATTAATTTTATCTTTAATTACAGGTTAATGAAGAATAAAAGCCCAAGATTACTTCTCTCAACAAAAACCCTAAAGAATTAATGAAGATTACAAGCAACAAGCTCATGAAGACCAACCCAAAGATCCAAGTCCAAAAGTCCCCAAAGATCCATGTCCAAAAATCAAAATATCATATTTCACCCTTGTGACTTACTTGCACGTGAATGAAAGCTTCATGCATGCTTGCACCCGTAACCACATGCATGCTTGGCAAGTGTGGATTTTTGTTTTTTTTTAAATCATGAAGAAGCCCATGAAGTCAAGCCCAATATCACTTCAACAAAACAAATTGGAGCTCATGAATTGCTATGGACCGGGTTGCTGCTGAGAACACATGATGGACCAGACTTTGGACTGCTATAGAGTTGGTTTTTAACATGAATTGGGCCCGGACTGCTGCTACAACTCAACTCCTCATTTTCTCTTTTTAAAAAAAAAATCAATTGAACTTTCACCAAGTGGACCGGATTTTGCTGCACCTCTTAGCTTTTAATTTTCAAAATCAAATTGGAAACTGGACGTGATTGCTTCTCCAAGAATGGGCCGGACTTGCTCAAATATGGATGGACCGGTTGCTGCAGAGATAAATTTGGATGGGCCAAAGAATTGCTGCTCTTTCTAAAAAATCAAATGGATTTCCATCAATTGGGCCAAACTTCGGAATTGTTGCAACTAAATTGTGTGCAAATTTGTTTGGAGAAAAAAATGGGCCGAGGGGTTAGAGGTGTGAAAATTTTGTAAACTCCTTTTGGAGAGGAGGGCTACTCTTAATTGAGAAGGCCTTCCAAAAATTGTAACTTTAGTTGCAATTAATAAAAATAATTTTTTCCTCTTTAAATTTGTTCTTTCTCCTCTTTGTTGAATGATGAGGATGGAGATGAAGAGCAATTTGAAGGTTTGCATTTCTTTTCTCTTTTATTTCTTTTTAGTAATTTCTTTATTATTGCTTATTAGTTAGATTTAAATTCATGCTTGTAGTGTAGATTTACTTTCTTGTCTTTTTTATTTTCTTTTTGCACTTTAATTTGTAGAGTAGATTTATTTTTCTTGCATTTAATTTCTGTAATTTATTTTGTAGTTTAGATTTTTATTTTCTTTGTAATTAGATTTATTTCTTGTTCATAGTTTAGATTTTTCTTTTCTTTTTAATTTTGTAATTAGTTTTCTTTTTCTTGTTTTTATTTCTTAAAGATGTGAATTTAATTCTTGTAGGAATCTTAGAACTGTATGAAACTAGTCTAATTTCTTTTATATTGTATGAATTATTCTCTTGTACTTAAAATGTTCATGTTTAGGATAATCAACTAGAGAACTAATCGGTAGAAGAAGAATTTGATAATCTATGCTTATCTTAAATGGTTTGATAGGTTATGCTTATGAATTCTAGGATTATTATCATGTTGTTGTTCTTATCATGAATAGTAATTTTAGCTTAGATGATAATTTGATAGGTTACACTTTCCTTAAATGGTTTGATAATCTATGCTTAATAAATCTAAGTTGAAATATGATAAAAAGAGAATAGTTTATATTTTGTAATTGAAATTGGTTAGTGGATTATATTCTAGATTTCTTACCTCTTTTGAATCCTTCATCTTAACTTTCTTAAATTTTCTTTTCCTTTTTGGTTTTATTTCTTGATTTTATTAATTTATATTTCTTGCCTTATGATTTCATTTATTCTTTAATTCTTCCTTCTCTCCTTTAAAATTCAATTTATTACCTCTTGCATATAAATCAAAACAACCACTCATACAATCACACTTATTCTTTATTCCTAATTGTCACGCACAAAATATAAGAACCAAGTTTAATAATCTCTTAAAATCACCTTCTTCGTGGAATCGATATCTTTTTATACTATAACTTGATAAATTGTGCACTTGCAATTTTGGTACATATTTATGCCGCATCAAGTTTTTGGCGTCGTTGCCGGGGAGGGTGCTAAAATAGGATTTTATTAACTTGATTCTTTAACTTGTGTATTTTTCTTGTGAAGGAACCGCTTGGAGCTTGAAAATCTTGGATTGAAGATCAAGAATTTGGAGCATTGCTTTCGGGTAAGTCTTCTTTCTAGTTTTCAATTCCACCCTCTTTAGCTAGCTTCACAATTAGAGACAATTAGGATTTTAAAAAAAAGATTTTATTTTTGTTGACCATAATAAAATCCATCTTTCACTTAGATATTAACTAACAAGATAATAAACTCAAACAATTTTCCCTCTTTTCATATTTGATTGTTGTTGACCATAATTAAAAAATATAAAGATTTTCTTTTTACCATCCTTTTTAGTCGCTTTTAATTTCTAGGGTTGCATTTCATATAGTGTAGGAATTCACCAAAGTGATTGTAGCACTTGATTTGGCACACACTTAAAACATTCTTAAGGGCAAAACCCCAATCAAGATAAGGTAAGGGATTTCATCACCCTTTCCTTAGCCCACAAATCACTAATTCCTCACTTCACAAATCCAAGCCTTCTAAAACTCATTAGACGTTGGCCCCTAAGGATTCGAGCTCAATAAGGAACAAGAAATCCTCAAGTGAACGGTTTAAGTTTTCTGAGAATAGTTGGTGTCTAAGGAAAGGTTTAGGGGCTGCGTAAAGCGCTCCGCAAGGAAAGAGGTACTTAATTGATCTTTGATCACCCTCTAGTACTATCCTTACCTGGCTAACTACCTGGGTAAAACTTTGATCCTTTCACTGTAGGAATTTTTTGGTTAGGAGCTGGTCTAGTGGAGTTAGGCTAAACCCTAGAGTTAGAGTTGATTGAAAAGTGATTGCCTTGATTTGTTTTAGTTAGGATTTTTCTTTTTCTTTATCTTCTCTTTTAAAAAAAACTAAATTTCTTTCTTTCTTTCCTTTAAAAAAAACTAATTTTCTTTCTTTCTTTCTTTAAAAAAAAAATTTTTGTTTTGGTGTATGCAAATTTGGGTTCGGGATATTTTTCATCCTTTAATCCGTGTTGAACCAATCCAAGAAATGGCAAATCAACCAGTTCTTCAGGATATGTGTTACCCCACCAGAAATGCAATTCCATCTTGCATAAGACTCCCCGAAGTAAATAGAGCAAATTTTGAGCTTAGACCGCATTTCATAAACATGCTTCCCAAATTCCTAGGTAATGAAACAGAAGATGCATATATATTTATCTCGGAATTTGAGGAAGTATGTATTATGATTAAAATGAGGGAATTAACTGAAGATGCGATTAAGCTTAGATTTATTCCATTTGCTCTAAAGGACAAAGCTAAAAAATGGCTGTACAGCTTACCGACAAATTCCATCTCAACTTGGGAGGAATTTGTCACCGTTTTTCTCAAGAAATTTTTTCCTATTCACAAAACGGTAAAGCTTAGGAACAGCATCCAGAATTTCAAAATTGTCCTGGTAGAGCCATTCCGGAAATACTTTGACCGATTTAAAGATCTTTTAATCCAATGTCCTCATCATGGTCTAGAAAAATGGCGATTGTGCCAAGTCATATATGAAGGATTGGACTATTCTTCAAAAACATCTTTAGAATCGATGTGTCAGGGAGATTTTATGAGAAAAAATGCCGATGAAGCTTGGGAATTCCTAGAGAGTCTATCTGAGAAAACAATGCAGTGGGAAAACTGTGATGACAGGGTTTCATCTGTTTCCCAATCTAAGTCTAGTGGTTTTTCCTTAGAGTCAAACATTGCATCTGAAGCGAAGATGGCGACGATTCTGCGGAGGTTAGAAGCCTTAGAAGTTAAGGAACGAGCTCCGGCTCAAATCAATCATATTTCTGCCCCGGGATGTCATAACTGTCAGTCTCCTACCCACGTTTCAGAGGAATGTCCTCTTCTAGGAAACAACCATGCATTAGAACAGATGAACGCTGCATTTCAGCGCCCTAGAAATGATCCATTTTCTCCAACCTACAATCCAGGTTGGAGAAATCATCCCAATTTTGCTTGGAACCAAGGAAATTCTCATGGAAACCAAAACTTTATTCCCGCGTCAAACCAACAATTTCCGAGGGGAAACACTGTCCCGTTCAATGCACCGAACAATTTTGCTAACCCACCCTTTTCCAAACCAACATCCTCATCCTCACCAGCCTACAAATCCTTCAAATTCTGATCATGACAAACGTTTAAGTGTCTTAGAAAAGAGTTTAGAAGCTATGATCAAAGCTTCTACACAAACTACCAACATGTTGACCCAATCATCCACCACTCTAAATTCATTCATGCAAACCACCGGCCAAGTGCTCAACTCGAACACACAAGCCATAGCCCGGTTAGAAACCCAACTTGGGCAACTAGCCGCTGCCGTGAGTGAGAGAGAAAAAGGAAAATTCCCTAGTCAACCTGTTGCAAACCCTAAAGACACTGGATCCAGTTCCAACAACCCAGCTCAGCTGAATGCAATTCACACTCTGAGATCAGGAAAACAAATAGACAATCAGGTTAGAATGCCACCGGATCAAACCCCTTCTCCCATTCAAAACACTCCTTCCTGAGACAATCCTAACTGTAGGAAGGTTTGATCGCTCAATTTGTGGACCTCTCGTTCATTGGGGGAATCGAGAGGGGATTTTGACTGTGGTCCTAACTGTAAGAAGGTTTGACCAAGTGGGTGTTTTGAGACAATCCTAACTGTAGGAAGGTTTGATCGCTCAATTTGTGGACCTCTCGTTCATTGGGGGAATCGAGAGGGGATTTTGACTGTGGTCCTAACTGTAAGAAGGTTTGACCAAGTGGGTGTTTTGAGACAATCCTAACTGTAGGAAGGTTTGATCGCTCAATTTGTGGACCTCTCGTTCATTGGGGGAATCGAGAGGGGATTTTGACTGTGGTCCTAACTGTAAGAAGGTTTGACCAAGTGGGTGTTTTGAGACAATCCTAACTGTAGGAAGGTTTGATCGCTCAATTTGTGGACCTCTCGTTCATTGGGGGAATCGAGAGGGGATTTTGACTGTGGTCCTAACTGTAAGAAGGTTTGACCAAGTGGGTGTTTTGAGACAATCCTAACTGTAGGAAGGTTTGATCGCTCAATTTGTGGACCTCTCGTTCATTGGGGGAATCGAGAGGGGATTTTGACTGTGGTCCTAACTGTAAGAAGGTTTGACCAAGTGGGTGTTTTGAGACAATCCTAACTGTAGGAAGGTTTGATCGCTCAATTTGTGGACCTCTCGTTCATTGGGGGAATCGAGAGGGGATTTTGACTGTGGTCCTAACTGTAAGAAGGTTTGACCAAGTGGGTGTTTTGAGACAATCCTAACTGTAGGAAGGTTTGATCGCTCAATTTGTGGACCTCTCGTTCATTGGGGGAATCGAGAGGGGATTTTGACTGTGGTCCTAACTGTAAGAAGGTTTGACCAAGTGGGTGTTTTGAGACAATCCTAACTGTAGGAAGGTTTGATCGCTCAATTTGTGGACCTCTCGTTCATTGGGGGAATCGAGAGGGGATTTTGACTGTGGTCCTAACTGTAAGAAGGTTTGACCAAGTGGGTGTTTTGAGACAATCCTAACTGTAGGAAGGTTTGATCGCTCAATTTGTGGACCTCTCGTTCATTGGGGGAATCGAGAGGGGATTTTGACTGTGGTCCTAACTGTAAGAAGGTTTGACCAAGTGGGTGTTTTGAGACAATCCTAACTGTAGGAAGGTTTGATCGCTCAATTTGTGGACCTCTCGTTCATTGGGGGAATCGAGAGGGGATTTTGACTGTGGTCCTAACTGTAAGAAGGTTTGACCAAGTGGGTGTTTTGAGACAATCCTAACTGTAGGAAGGTTTGATCGCTCAATTTGTGGACCTCTCGTTCATTGGGGGAATCGAGAGGGGATTTTGACTGTGGTCCTAACTGTAAGAAGGTTTGACCAAGTGGGTGTTTTGAGACAATCCTAACTGTAGGAAGGTTTGATCGCTCAATTTGTGGACCTCTCGTTCATTGGGGGAATCGAGAGGGGATTTTGACTGTGGTCCTAACTGTAAGAAGGTTTGACCAAGTGGGTGTTTTGAGACAATCCTAACTGTAGGAAGGTTTGATCGCTCAATTTGTGGACCTCTCGTTCATTGGGGGAATCGAGAGGGGATTTTGACTGTGGTCCTAACTGTAAGAAGGTTTGACCAAGTGGGTGTTTTGAGACAATCCTAACTGTAGGAAGGTTTGATCGCTCAATTTGTGGACCTCTCGTTCATTGGGGGAATCGAGAGGGGATTTTGACTGTGGTCCTAACTGTAAGAAGGTTTGACCAAGTGGGTGTTTTGAGACAATCCTAACTGTAGGAAGGTTTGATCGCTCAATTTGTGGACCTCTCGTTCATTGGGGGAATCGAGAGGGGATTTTGACTGTGGTCCTAACTGTAAGAAGGTTTGACCAAGTGGGTGTTTTGAGACAATCCTAACTGTAGGAAGGTTTGATCGCTCAATTTGTGGACCTCTCGTTCATTGGGGGAATCGAGAGGGGATTTTGACTGTGGTCCTAACTGTAAGAAGGTTTGACCAAGTGGGTGTTTTGAGACAATCCTAACTGTAGGAAGGTTTGATCGCTCAATTTGTGGACCTCTCGTTCATTGGGGGAATCGAGAGGGGATTTTGACTGTGGTCCTAACTGTAAGAAGGTTTGACCAAGTGGGTGTTTTGAGACAATCCTAACTGTAGGAAGGTTTGATCGCTCAATTTGTGGACCTCTCGTTCATTGGGGGAATCGAGAGGGGATTTTGACTGTGGTCCTAACTGTAAGAAGGTTTGACCAAGTGGGTGTTTTGAGACAATCCTAACTGTAGGAAGGTTTGATCGCTCAATTTGTGGACCTCTCGTTCATTGGGGGAATCGAGAGGGGATTTTGACTGTGGTCCTAACTGTAAGAAGGTTTGACCAAGTGGGTGTTTTGAGACAATCCTAACTGTAGGAAGGTTTGATCGCTCAATTTGTGGACCTCTCGTTCATTGGGGGAATCGAGAGGGGATTTTGACTGTGGTCCTAACTGTAAGAAGGTTTGACCAAGTGGGTGTTTTGAGACAATCCTAACTGTAGGAAGGTTTGATCGCTCAATTTGTGGACCTCTCGTTCATTGGGGGAATCGAGAGGGGATTTTGACTGTGGTCCTAACTGTAAGAAGGTTTGACCAAGTGGGTGTTTTGAGACAATCCTAACTGTAGGAAGGTTTGATCGCTCAATTTGTGGACCTCTCGTTCATTGGGGGAATCGAGAGGGGATTTTGACTGTGGTCCTAACTGTAAGAAGGTTTGACCAAGTGGGTGTTTTGAGACAATCCTAACTGTAGGAAGGTTTGATCGCTCAATTTGTGGACCTCTCGTTCATTGGGGGAATCGAGAGGGGATTTTGACTGTGGTCCTAACTGTAAGAAGGTTTGACCAAGTGGGTGTTTTGAGACAATCCTAACTGTAGGAAGGTTTGATCGCTCAATTTGTGGACCTCTCGTTCATTGGGGGAATCGAGAGGGGATTTTGACTGTGGTCCTAACTGTAAGAAGGTTTGACCAAGTGGGTGTTTTGAGACAATCCTAACTGTAGGAAGGTTTGATCGCTCAATTTGTGGACCTCTCGTTCATTGGGGGAATCGAGAGGGGATTTTGACTGTGGTCCTAACTGTAAGAAGGTTTGACCAAGTGGGTGTTTTGAGACAATCCTAACTGTAGGAAGGTTTGATCGCTCAATTTGTGGACCTCTCGTTCATTGGGGGAATCGAGAGGGGATTTTGACTGTGGTCCTAACTGTAAGAAGGTTTGACCAAGTGGGTGTTTTGAGACAATCCTAACTGTAGGAAGGTTTGATCGCTCAATTTGTGGACCTCTCGTTCATTGGGGGAATCGAGAGGGGATTTTGACTGTGGTCCTAACTGTAAGAAGGTTTGACCAAGTGGGTGTTTTGAGACAATCCTAACTGTAGGAAGGTTTGATCGCTCAATTTGTGGACCTCTCGTTCATTGGGGGAATCGAGAGGGGATTTTGACTGTGGTCCTAACTGTAAGAAGGTTTGACCAAGTGGGTACTTTACGTCCAGACTCTAACAGAGAGAGTGTTGAGTGCATAGACATGGTGAGAATGGGAGTTCTTATTCATTACATTGCTGTGGTTTTGGGAACTTCCCGTTACATAAATCGTCCACCCCCAGTTTCCTCTGCGGAACTGGTTCGGACATTATTATCAGTTAACTAACCGGGTTATCCTTAAGAATATTAGCTTAATATTCTCCAGGAACTTCCCGTCAAAAGTGGGGAAACAGTTTAGACTCATATACCTATTGGAGTATCAGGGAGTAGTTTAACCTCTTATACCGGTCGGAGGATTGAGAAACAGTTTATACTCGTATACTCTTTGGAGTTTTGCCGTTCTCAATTGGCTTACCTTAGCGTTATGACGCCGGCTTCAACCAAGGTCTGAATGCTATTCTTGAGAGCAAAGCAATCCTTGGTGGGATGAACGACCCTCCTGTGGTATGCACAGTACTTTGGGTCCGTAGTGTTGTCAGCTTCCTCCTGATTTGTGATAGGTGGTAGCTTGATCTTGTTACCTTCAAGGAGGGATTCGAAGATGGCTGGAACGTCTTCGTCCTTGAAGGAATACTCTCTTTGGAGTCTCGGACCCGAAGTCTTTTGCTGCCTTCGGGATTGCTGTTGTGACGCTTGATTAGCACCACCAGTAGCTGCAGGTGTTTTGCCCTTACCACGAGAGGCGAAATTTGAGTCCAGCGGATTAACCGTCGGTTGGTTCCTCTCGGCCTTCTTCCTTCTAAGGAATCGCTCAGCCTGCTCCCCTCGGGCCTTCAGATCCTTCCAAGTGTCAGACGGTGCTGTTCCCATTGCTTCCAACACGTCCAACGCAAGGTTGTTGTGGCAAGTTTGGAGGATGAATTCCTCTGTGATCGGGTCCCGGCAATTCATCGCCTTGTTCCGGAATCTTTTGACGAAGGTATCGACTAACTCTCCGTCCTTCTGCTTCTCATCGAGCAACGATCCGATAGATATCTCGGTGTCGTCGTCGAAGAAGTTGGCCAGGAACTTGGTCTCCATGTCATCCCAGCTGTTTACGCTGCCTGGCTTGAGGCGGCGATACCAATCGAAGGCGGCTCCGCGAAGAGTGCCGACGAATGACCGCACCATCAGAGGCTCATTACCAGAGATCACCCCCAAATGCGATTTGAAGTAAATCAAATGCTGGGTAGGTGAACCCATCCCATTAAACGGCGTGAAGTTAATTAGATTAAACTTCGCCGGATATGGGATCGATTCCCATTCTCTTGGGTATGGGCAAGGAATGCCTGTTTTCTTCGTCTCTTGAGCGGAAATTAGTGTGTTGATTTTGCTCTCGAGGTTCTTGATCTTCAGGTTTTCGCCGGTTTCTTCGCCAGCATTCTCATTACCACCCCCTGCGTTGACGGGAGGATCATTGGTGTTACGAGCATTTGTATCCTCATCTTCCACATTAATCGGGTTACGATGATTCTGCTCGCCTTGTTGGTTCGCCAATGCTTGGATCTGTTGGTCATGCATTTCTCTCATCTGCTGCATGGCCATCTCCATCTCAAATTTGAAACTTTCTTTCTGCTTAGCCAAAGCGTCTTCAAGCATCTTGGCCATCTGCTCCGCACTTATCATCAGGGCCTCGCGGGGTTGTCCCTCGCTGGATACTGTATTATCTGATGCCACCGCGGAGCCGGCATCAGATTCTTCATCTTCTGAAGGGCGTCTTGTCCGAACCCTACCATAGGTTGCTCGCTCGATGGTTCCGGACTGCAGACGGGTTCTAGGTCGGGAGGCTCTCAGAATCGACTCGAAATCATCCCGTGCTGATGTCCCCTTGCTGGTCATGTTGGTGGTGACCCTCGGAAATTCTCCGTCTTCAATCATCCTTCTTCTTCGTTGAAAACGCCTAGGCCTGGGTTTTGGCGTCTCCGCACTGAGTCTTTCAAAAACTGAAACTCTTTCGGGGACCGCCTTGATGCAGTTGCATTCAGACAATACCGCCCGAATGAGTTTGGAACAGGGGCATTGAGTTTTCTGTTCTCGGGGACTCCTCTTCCTGGTTCTATTCGTACCCCCAGCACGATAGTACAACTCGTCATTTTGACAGTCGGAGTAACCTATCGTGTGCGGGTACGACTTCTCAGGTATAACACTATCACTATCAGATGATAATGTTTCCATCTGAGGTTGGATTGCCTTCTTTGGGCTTCCAAGAGTCACACGCCTCGAAACGCGCCTTTGTGGGTGTGAATCTTCAGCGGGCTCCTGCACTTCGATGCGCAAAGTTGTGCGCTTGTGTGCCACGATTTTCTCTAAATGTTGAGGGTTGCGGCAACCCCCAGCATGTTGAATTGTTTGGGGCTTCTTCATTGGCCCCCCGTTCTTGAACTTCCTCTTCTGGGATGGTCTTGTGGGATCTCCCAGAACAGTTGCGGAAATTACCAGCGACTTAGGTTGATTCGCCGTAGTTTGAACTTTCGGCGGCTGCAGTTGTTGTTCCTTGGTCTGAACCGCCGCTTCAGACTTCGGCCTCCAAACCATACGAGTTGACGGCGGTTTCTTGACCACCTCCTTCTGTAACTTCCGACGGGCTTCTTCAGCTTTGGCCCGTACTTGCGCCGATAATGCGCGGCGTTTGCAGATACGCTCCTCCAGCGTCGTATGGTTCTGTTTGACCCGGACCCACTCCATCGTGGATGGCTTGGAGGAACCACTCTTCACTTGATGTTGAGGCTGTTTGCCTCGTTTGTTCTTCAGATCCGCATTGTAGCGGATCCCGTCAACGGACTCTATGGCCTTGGCGAATTGCTTCGCGAGGCGTTGACGCTGCCTCTGGCGAGCTCTCTTAGAGAGAGTCACCACGCCTTCGATGGCGGATTTGACCTGCTTAGAGGCCGATGGGACTTCACCCGACGCAACTTCGGCGTCGATCGGGGTGAGGTTGTCGTTGGTGGCTTCAACTTCTTCGCACCAACGGACTTTTCTCCTGGAGGAGAACTTCTGGAATTTCTTGGACTTACGGGGGGAGGTTGATCCAGACGAGGACACGTACTCCTCGTACTTCTGCTGGTCGAACTCATACTCGACCTCCTCCACGACCGGGATCGAGATCCGCGGCTGCGACGCTCCGATCTCGGCAGCGAGATCGGTGGCTCCCACTGTGGTCGCCAGATTGTTCGCGTGGAAAACTGCTTTCTTATTCATTGAGATAATTATGCGGGTGCTCGCCAGGAATCAGATCTGAATGTCCAAGTCTTCAAGCCTTCAAAAACTCCAAGATGAGGTCTCAATCCGGCAGAGTTTCGGCTCTCCAAAAGTTCTTCCAAAAGTCCTCTCAAATGATGAATGACCCCGCCTATTTATAGGCAACCAGATCTGTGCATTTGGCACAGATCTGGGCGGCCACCTCAGGGTGGCTCGGCTCATGCCGAGCCACCCTGAGGTGGCTCGGCTTGGGCCGAGCCACCTTGAGGTGGCTCGGTTTCGGCCGAGCCCCTCCGGGTTTTGCGTCCGTCGTTCGGTTGTTTCGGTTCTTGTATCCGCTTCGTCCGGGATTCGGTTATGCGGTTGATTGGTCTGAAATCGATTCGTTGACTTGATTCCTGATTTGGCAGTAAATCCGATTCTGAGTTTGATTCCAAAACTGATCGTGACTCGATCGCGATTCATCCGAGTTCGCCTGTGGCGTTGCTCTAAACCCCGATTTGTTCTGAATCCTGATTTGGAAGTTTGGATGGATGACTCGTTGACTCCTTGAACCGTTGGTTCGATTCCGCACGCGAGTGGATTTATTCCGTCGTTCGCGTGCGGTTCGTCAGCTTCGTAGCCTCGTTAATCCGCTCTGTCGCACATTGTTTGGCTTCGGTGTTGACGGGCTAACGATCGTGCTTAGATACGTCGCCCGATGGTTCATTAGTTCGTGTTGAGCCGTGAGTCGGAAGAGGAGGCGTCCGAGCGGGGGCAGCTGCTGAATGCGATTAAGGGGACAATGAGTGAGTCGAGCAGGAGAGGCGCACGTCGGTGTCACGGTAAACGGATTAGACACTGTGACCTTAGGCGACACGGGGAAATCGCACAACTTCGTTTCAGACTCCGGTAAGCGCGACGAGATAGTAGAATCCAAAGTATTCCAGACTCTTCTATAAAATAACGAGGCTGAAATACTTTGGAGGGGGTATCTGTAGGCGTATAAAACTGCCTATGGGTCCCTTAGCATAGCTCAGCACGGTGATTCGACAAACCAACGAACCATCGGGAGACATATCCAAACACGATCGTTAGTCCATAATACCAAAGCCAAAAGACACGCGACGAAGCGGATCAACGTGGCGACGAGGCTAACGAACCGCACGCAAACAACGGAATACATCCACTCGCATGCGGAATCAAGCTAACGGTTCGGTAAGTCAACGAGTCATCCAACCATAGAACGGATTCGAACTCAAACACCGAAGCGGGTTTACTGTCAAATCAGGATTCAGATCAACAAATCAGAGTCCAAATCAACAGCGAAACAGAAAAACGTCAAAAACCAACATTTGGAGGACTCGGCCAAAACCGAGCCACCAAAAGGTGGCTCGGTGGCCAGGCACAGATCTGAGTGCCTATAAATAGGCTAGGGGGGCTCATTGTTGAGAGGTTGGAACTTTTGGAGCCGAAACTCTGCTGGATTGAGAACTCACCTTCGGATTTTCAAACTTAGAAGACTCGGACTCTCAGATCTGGTTCTTGGCAATCATCCACGCCAAATAATGCAGGAGTTCGAGAGAGATCAGATCTGAGATCTACACGGTTTCCCTCCGGATCAAAGCTTGGCCTTTGATCCCGAGAAGAGTCTCGATTTCGCTTGGTCGATTTCGATAACTAGGGCTATTATTTCCTTGGCGAAATAATCCCCTCGACTGTTATTTCCTTCGTGAGATAACACCCGTTATACCGTGTAGATCCGACCGGATCAAGATTGCGCGGTGGTCCACGGATTAACCCCGACGCAGGCAAAGAACCCACAAAAGCGAGAGACCGCAAAACAGGTTGGTCCACGGATTAACCCCGACGCAGGCAAAGAACCCACAAAAGCGAGAGACCGCAAAACAGGATCTCGTGATTCGTTCGACATAAAAGGAAAGTTGTAATTTTCATTTTCTTTTGATTTTGTTGTAACCGGATCTTATAAAAAGACCGGATCTTTTGTAATCGATAAACTATTATTCAAGAGTGTAATGGAATCGAAGAAAGCAATTTTTCCCGCGAACACCTATGATGAGAGATTTGCTCTTCAAATATAAGGAAAATCTAAGATCACTCTTAGAGAGCTCTCAGGTGTATTTAAGGGCTGTTTGGTTGTTGTTGGTAAAGTTGTGTATTTATGACACAATTTGAAAAGTTGTTGTCCACCTCATCAATTTTACTTTTGTACTTTTTTTTGTTTGTTTTTTATTTCATTGGAATCATAAATTGCTTGTTTGGTTTGCAAATGTAACTTTAATTATTTGTTTAAAAAATATAAAAAGTGGTTCCTACTCAAATGATCATATTGGTTGTAATTATTTTTTATTATTTTTTTCTGACTTCAATGTCAGCTTTCTCCTAAAATCATGTCTTTTTTTATGAAATCACTTTACAAGCCACATCAGCATATGAAATCACTTTACACTATTTTCACAATTACAAACAAACAATTAAAAGTGATGAAAGCTGACACTGAGACCCATTTTTTTACACTTTCCATCCTTTTACATGGTAAAAACATACAACCAAACAGCCCCTTAGCGTCTTAAAATGGTTTGTACATCTCAAAGCCCAAAGGTTTGTACCAACACAACTGTTTTCTGGGGAAACGCGTCCTAATACAATTTCGTTGTAGTCATTTTGTAACTCTTCAGTCATTACTGTCAATTAAATGTGCAGCCTTAAAAACCAAATTAAAATTTAGTAAATAAATCTCCTTAAATTTCTCAATTGCAGCTCACTAGACACTAATCCAGACAGAGAGCAAACTGGAAAATAGAGCAAAAAGTTGACACAAGAAAAAGCAAATGGGCGAAAAGAACAAAGCTGATATTTTGATCTCTCCTTAATTTCTAACATTCTTTGTCCATGTAGGAAATAAAAAGAAGTAGCAAAAGATTAACAAAATAAATTAACATTATTGAAATCGTAACCAGCTAACTTGACGACTCAGCCGACTTTCTAGCAGGATTCTAACTCACCGGCGGCCGCCATTGGCAGCACGGAAGAGATCAGAATCCGCCGTGGTTCCGCGTGGCGCGGTGGGGCGGCGGAGGACCGGACTCGATCCTTCCATCGATACAAGAAGCGCATTTTCTCTCGATCCAACCCTCGACGTCGAAGTGACCATACCCGAACACGCTCCTCCCGCTGCACAACCTCCCAACGATCGCCGCCACCACCGCCAGAGCTAGAATAACCGCGAGTACTCCGATCACCGGTCCCATCGACCCCCTTCCCCCATTAGACACCGCCGTCGACGGCCCAGCCGGCGGCTGAAACGACATCGACCCCTAAAAGGTTGGATTTTGATGGGTTCTGGAGGGTACACAGATGAAATAATCAAAGGAAATGGGCTAAAGGTTAGATTTTGATGGGGGGTTTTGTCTGGAAATAGGGGGATGAGATTGAGAGATGAGAGATGGTCATGTGGGGTTTTTTCTATCAGGTGTGGAGAGTGTGTACTCCTTATGGATGCTTGCTTGATAGCTGTTGAATCCAACGGCCGTGGTGCCTTCGCAACGGCTAAGAGACCACATCTACCTATGTTTACTAATCAGCTAGCCCATCCCGCTTTTTGAAAACCAGGGGAAGAAATTTAATTATGCTGAGTTTTCAGGAGTTAATGAGGATTTTCTAGATGTGATAGCAAATCTTTCCGACTTTTAATGGGTACATAGAGATGAAATTTTTTTGACGTGATGCTTACAAGTATTAGAACGTTTTAGAGTTAGAAGTGTGATTTGCAACTTAGGGCATGTTTGGTTAGTTTCCTTCACTTTCCATAGATGATTTTTCTTCACTTTCTTGTGTTTCCTTCATTTTCTTAAAAATTGTTTCTTGTGTTTATTTCGCCCAAAAATATATAGTGAAAGTACTTTACATCATTTTCTAGTGTTTGGTTCAACTTGAAAAAAGAAGAAAATATGTAGTGAAAGTACTTTACATCATTTTCTAGTGTTTGGTTCAAACTAAAAAATTAAGAAAACTTGATTGTGGTCACCATGGTAAGATTACCACCCAACATAATAGGTGTGCTCAGAAAAGGCCATTATTTCATTATCTGCCTCGCCATAAAGTTTATAAAGCAATGTTGGCTGCAATATATTACATCGCCAATATATTGTTGCTATAAACTTTTGACTGCATATCTTAAAAATAGCACATCATCATAACACAAAATATGCATACCAACCAAAGGCCAACCAAGAGCTGAAACCAAGGCCGAGAGCAGGTTGAAACCATGCACAAAATTAAAACAAAGGCCAATCATCAACATGAAACCAAAGGCCAACCATAGCTGACCAACAGCACAAAATAGTACCAAGAGCTGGAACCAAGGCAGAGAGTACAATAAACCTGCACAAAATTTAAATAAGGGCCAAGCATCAACTGAATCCAAAGGCCAACCATAGCTGACCAACCAAAGGACAAGCAAGAGCTGCAAGATGCCAATACAACCAAATCCCAAGCAACAAGAGGCTGCAACCAAGGAAAGCACAAAATCAAGAGCTGCAAGAGGCCAATACAAGCATCAACTGAATCCGAAGGCCATCATCATAGCTGACCAACCAAAGGAAAGCAAGAGCTGCAAGAGGCCAACACAACCAAATGCCAAGCAACAAGATGCTGCAACCAAGGAAAGCAACAAGAGGCTGCACAAAAAAACACAACTGAAACAAAGGCTAAGCTGTGCCAAAGACCAACCACAGGCCAACACAACCAAAGACCAAAGGCCAACACAACCAAATGCCAAGAAACAAGAGGCTGCAACCAAGGAAAGCAACAAGAGGCTGCACAAAAAAAAAACACAACTGAAACAAAGGCCAAGCTGTGCCAAAGACCAACCACAGGCCAACACAACCAAATCCAAAGACCAAGCATGGAAACAGCAAACCAAACAACCAATATGGAACATTCGAACCAACAAAACCAAGAGCTGAAACCAAGGCCAAGTGGAACACAAATTCAGACTCATCAAAAGCCAACACAACAATTTAGCTCCAAAGACCAAGCAACTGAAACCAAAGGCCTGCTTCTAACATAAATTCAGACTCACAACATGAATCATCAACATGGAAACAACAAACCAAACAACCAACATGGAAACAGCAAACCAACACAACCAAGAGGTGAAACCAAGACCGAGAGGAGGTTGAAACCATGCTGACCAAGGGCCAAGCAACATGAGGCCAAGCTGAAACCATTGCAACATGTCAGGTACACAATGGAAACCATAAAAAAGCACAAATGAAAACAGCACACACCAAATCCAGGCTGACCCAAGGCCAACCAACGGCCAACACAATAATTTAGGGTCCAAGGGCCAAGCAACAAGAGGATGCAACCAAGGAAAGCACACACCGTGACATGAATCTGAAACATGGAAACAGCTAACCAAACAACCAATATGGAACCTTCGAACTGATGCGGCATAAACATATACCAAAAAGGTTGCAAGTGCACAACCGTGTCAAGTTATAGTATAAAGATATCGATCCCACGAGGAAGGTGTTTTTGTAGGAGAAAATATAAAATCGGTTCTTATGTTGTGTGCGTGACAAATAGGAGTGATGAGTGAATGTGATTGTGGAGAGATAATGAGAGTGATAGTGTGTAGATCAATGTGTTTGAGAATAAATGTGATCAATAAGGCAAGAAAGAAGAATGAATAAAATTGAGAAACAAATCAAAAATAAAATTCAAGAATAAAAGAAAATGTAAGAAATTAAAGACGGTGGATTCAATTATAGATATGGGTAATCTAAAATTGAACCCACTTCTTAAAAAAGGGTGATTCCCTAGAGGGTTCTAGCCTAAAGGCGAATCAAACAAAATAAAAATAAACAAAAAGAAAAACTAAACCCAAGAGGGTTCTAGCCTCAAGGTGAATAGTGCAAGAAATTAAAATCAACTACAAAATAAATTACAAAATCTAAACTACAGAATAAATTGCAAGAATTAAATGCAAGAAAATAAATCTACTCTATAAACATGAAATAAATCTAAGGCAAGAGGGTTCTAGCCTCTTGGCTATTTAACAAGAAAACAAAATCTAACTATAAGCATAGAAATAAATCTAAACTAATAAGCAATAAAAAAGAAATAAAAGAGAAAAAGAAAAGAAAGACAAACCTCTAAACAATTCTTCATCTCCATCTTCATCATCCAACAAAGAGAATAAATATTTAAAGTGGTGAGAAAAATTATTATTATTAATTGTAATAAAAAGTTACAAATTTGGAAGGTCTTCTCAATTAAGAGTAGCCCTCCTCTCCAAAAGGAGTTACAAAAATTTTCATACCTCTAACCCCTCACTCTTAACCCCTATTTATAGTAAACATCAGTGAATGAGAGCTCTTGGATCAAACTTGAGCCCCAAGAATGCAATTTCGGCCGTAGATGAAATCTGGATGACTTCGCATCGATACAGGCATCGATGCCTGCATCGATGCTCTAATAAGAATTCTGATTTCACGGTTAGCTTCGTCTCGTCAAGATAGGCGATTTTCATATATTATATGTTAAATTCCGCCACCCGGATTGAGAGATATCGTCGTTTCTTTACGGCCAACTATCTTGAATACATTTTTTTTTCATATTTAATTTTTTTATTTTCTCCGGCTTCTACAGGCTACTCGGCTTGATTCTGGGCTTGGGATTTTTGTCTCTTGCTTGTGTTCTTCATTTAATTCATGGGTTTTTGTCGAGAGATGGGATTTTGAGCTTTATTCTTCATTAACCCGCAATTAAAGATAAAAATAATTATTAGTGGTATATTTATTTATATAAAATAGATAATGATGGTATAAAATTATAATAAAATGTGATTATTACGAACCAACACAACCAAGAGCTGAAACCAAGGCCAAGTGGAACACAAATTCAGACCCACCAAAAGCCAATACAACAATATGTCAGGTACACAATGGAAACCCCCAAAAAACACCACTGAAACAAAGGCCAAGCTGTGCCAAAGGCCAACCAAAGGCCAACACAACCAAAGACCAAAGGCCAACACAACCATGCTGACCAAGGGCCAAGAAACATGAGGCCAAACAAACACCATTGCAACATGTTCCTCACAATGGAAAACCACAAAAACTGAGCTCAAAAGGGCCAAACAAGCCCAAGATGGAAATCAAACCAAAGCTCAAAAGAAATTATAGAAAATATGCTCAGAAAAGGCTCTTTTCTTTATTATATGCCACGCTATAAAGTTTATAATAACAATGTTGGCTGCATTTACTGCCTCGCCAATTGATCACTAGTATAAACTTTAGCTACATATCTTCAACATTGAAGCCCATCATCATAACACAAAATATGCATACCTCTTTAACTTTAATTCATCGAGGGAAATCATTATATAACCCCACTTGTAAACCTGTCAAACACGTAAAGCATTAGCATACCAAGTTTATAATATAACATATAAAGCCACAACTGAGATGCATGAAGATAGAGATAGTAGCATAAGTTTTGCACAAACATAAGTTTAATACATGTACCATAGTTGTTAGGCAAAATGATGAGCTTTCATCTAGCTCATTTACATCCAAAAATAATTACACTCATTTACATACAAAAATAATTATACATCCAAAAATAATTAGCTTGTTTCACAAAAATATTCCAAAAACATCGCAATCCAACCTTCCACCATTCTAATCAAGAGGTTGACTCTTCATGAACTCAGTCAACGCCTTCTTTTGCATAATAGTTGGCCTCCCCATAAACAACCTAGCTTGTGATTCATTCTCATGCAATTGTTGATAAAACTTATCAAGAATTTCTATGTCAAATTCATCATCATGTGCAAATATAGCTTTTGCCAACTTCTCGGTCCAATGCATAGTCACCATGCGCATAGATGAGGTGAATTGTTTTACCTCATTTACTATCTCATGCATAAGCATCGTTTCCTCACTAAACCTAGCTTCCTTTCCTTTTCGCATCTTTGACATGTCATTTTTAGCTTTGTTCACACTAGAAGATGGATTGATTTTGAGGGCATAGTTGGAACCTTCGGTGGTGGAACATCATCTTCATCTATAGATACATAGCTAGGCGTGTTCTCCTTTGGCACACTAATATCATCATCATCATCACCAATATTAAAATGTGCACTACCACCAAATTGTGACAATACATCTACCGCATAATCTCCTTTAGCAACATCGTCTCCAATAATAGTTGCGAGGTCTTCATAATGTTTCATAGGCTTGTTGATGTATTCCCTAAGTTTAGAACTATTCATTCTCTTATCCTACATAGTTTAAGGCATATATCAAATACATATATGGACAACATTGAACAAAATTAGAAAATTGTAAATACCTTAAGCCATCTATCCAAGCAAGCTTCATCCATAATCACCATCTTCTTTGCATCATCCCAACCGGCACCGCTCAAGTTACGACATTTTTGCATGTCCAAATATCTATTGTGAATAGTTCTCATACGATTTTCCACATTCTCGTAAGTGAACGTTGAACCTAATTGTTCATTTATATGAAAGGCGGCGCTATGATAAGCGGTTTTTTTGAACTTCTTATCCGCTTTCAATCCATCCCTAACACATTTTGCGAGGAAAGGAATTAACAAATCATCATATTTACTCTCCCATAATATGTTAACTCTCCTCTTGCATGCCTCTTTCTTTTTGGATTTATGAGCAATAGCCTTTCTTTTTCCTCTTTGGATTAGGGGATGAACTTTCATCACCATCAATATTATTAGCACTCCTCTTGTTGCTTTGACATTGTTGATTAGGTGACGGAGTTTCACCCATGCTATAACTTTGACGTTGTAAACTTGGAGGAGCATTTAGCATGTTCATGAATGAGATTGATGGTTGTTGGCCAATTCCCCAAAAGTTAGCATCTTGCATTTGAAAATTATTCCAAAAATTAGGACCTTGGCCAACTTGTGAAGAGTGATAAGGCATAAAGCCCGGGTTAAACCCACAAGGGATTGATGAATTCCTTAGGGTTCGAGGCGATGAATTGGATGTCGTACTCTTGCCTTTGACCTTATCAAGTTCCTCACAATTGAAGTTGTCGGCCATACCTAGAAAATAGTTATAGAGAAATACGAAAAAATATACGTAAGTTGAGTAAATAAAGTGTGTCCTAAGAGAATTACATACAACACATAATAGAAGCATACAAATGTTTCGCCAATTAACATTCTATAGTTTTACACACGCTAACATAATATGAAGTACATGAAAATAGAATAATTCAAAACATGAGACAACATCACTATCATATTGCATCACATGCCTATTTCATTAGTATTCCCTCCCTTATACTTATCACAATAATCAACCCACATTTCCCAAGCTATTTGATCTCTACGATTCTTCCATACATTTCTTGATTCTGTTTGCTCCCTTTGAGTTTGGGGTTGAGAGAAATCAACAATATTATTATCATCTTCATTAGCAACATCACCTTCATCATCTTCGATCTCAATGGTCTCATTGAATATGTCATCATCCGGATCAACCATTGCAATATAATTGTGAAGAACTGCACAAGCTAATACAATATCCACTTGTGCGCGAAAAGGGTAATGAGGTTTCGCGGTGAGAATTTTGAAACGATTCTTCAAGCAACCAAATGAAGATTCAATCTTAGACCTTAAAGAAGAATATCTAAGATTGAATAATTCCCTTCTATTTTTAGGTGTTCTTCCTATTTGTTCCTTCAAATGGTAATGAACACCATGATATGGGAAGATAAAACCCAGCATGGTCGTGTATTCCGCATCACACAAGTAATACTTTCCTACAAATGCATGATGTGAAGGCGTTTAGTAGAATTTTTTATCAATTCATCGAATAAACCAATATTAATTAAAGTAATTACTTAAAAATTAAGATTTGCTGAAATTACCATCGTATATTTTCAAACCATGAGGTTGTGGCCTAGACAATGCATCTTGGAGGACTCTAAAGTCATTTGCAGAACCTTCCCATCCAGCTAATACGTAAGTGAATAACTTGTTTGGAGTACAAGCCGCTAAAACATTTTGTGTAACACCTTTTCGACCACGAAATCGTGGTTGAAGACTAGCAGGTAGCGTAGCATCAACATGTGTACCATCTATCATACCAATACAATCCTAGAGAACAAAAAATTACAATTGAATCTTTTTTTTAAATTAAATGAACATGCTTTTAATCACAAATTAAAGAGAGAATACCTTAAAATAAGGATAGTATAGAGGGTTGCTAAGGATCTCCTGTGGAACTTCATTCCGTGTTTGTCCTAAAAAGCGTGGTCGTATGTGACAAATAGCTTCTAACACTTTGTTGAAATACCTACTCACAGTCTTGCCAGATCTAATAAAATGTGACCTAATACTTCAATTTTTAGTTTTATGCCCCAAAATATTCAAAGTCATAGCAAGTTGCTCCTCCACTGTAACATGTCTTGAGTCTCGCAATAAATCGTTGCTCCTCAATATCTCTGCAAGCTTCATAAAAGCACCACTTCGCATTCTAACATAGTTGACACAACTATCACTAAATCCATTATATATGCAATCCAGGTGTTGTTTTCTATTTTGATATTGTATTATTTTCTCTTCACTAGGACCTGCACGTATAGATCTACGTCTACTTTGCATTCTCCTCATGAATGCCATAACCATAACCAAGACAGATAGTACAACACCCGAACACATATTAACTACGGTTTCTTCATCGAGATCACCATCCATCTAAAATACAAACGTCATATTAAAGCAGATAGTAACAGTAAACGAAGATGGTTGTCTAATTATATTGCTAAGGTCCTATTTACAAAATGAAAAGACAAAGCTATTAGACTTGGGTTTAAAAATATATTTGGAAACTAATGCAGACAAAATCAGGTCACATTGTTCAATATGATGACTTCAAGCCTGGTCCATGACCCACAATTAAAAATACATATTTTCTCTTCTTATCCCTAGGCCAATAAGAATGGTAACTACAATATGTGTACATGTAGAGAAGCATGCCTTTAATAAGTCACTCAAATGAGCTATCGGAGATTTTACACACTTAAAGCTTATTGTTTGTCATCACATTAATGTTTGCCTTCAAATTAATTTTTCAATTTGTTTCTTAGTTCGTATTCAGTTCATCAAAACCCAAAGCCATGCTCAAGGACAAGAAAGTCCATAACTATGAACCTATCAACTAATTGAATGCAGACAAGGAGTTTCTAACCATAAAAATTGATTCATTTCCCATCATTCAAAGAAATAAAATGTTTTTCGACTATACTAATTTCTTTTTACGCAAACACGTGCCCTTCATTCATGATAAATTAGCATGGAAAAATTTATAACGTAGTCATACAGACCACGAAATTGCTACTAATATTCTTAAAATTTATAACACGAGGTTGTTTAAGCATGGTAAATTTTACAAACTATGCCCTTCATTCATGATAATCGATCTTCATCAATTACTAATTTGTTTTTACGCAAAGACCAAAATGAAAATGCCCTTCATTCATGATAATCGATCTTCATCAATTACTAATTTGTTTTTACGCAAAGACCAAAATGAAATTGCTACTAATATTCATTCGATCTTCATCAATTACTAATTTGTTTTTACGCAAAGACCAAAATGAAATTGCTACTAATATTCATGTTGTTAGCATGAACTCAGATCAATAGTTAAGACAAGCAACCAGAGCATATATATTAAGCTGCATAAAATTAATGCCCAAAATCGGAGCTCAAACAGATCAAAGCTCAACCAGACCATGAAAATCCACATGTCAGAGCTCAAAATCGGAGAAAAAACAGTGCTCAAATCGGAGCAAGAGCTGAAGATCTCAAAAATATAAGTCGTTTAGGGTTTTTTTTACCTGAGTAGCGCGCAAGATCTCAAGAACAACGACCTTCTTTCAAATCCCCAAATCAACCGCAAGATCAAGAACAACGACCTTTCAAAATCCCCAAATCAACAGCAAGCTCTCAAGAACAGCGATCTCCTTTCAAATTCCCAAATCAACTGCAAGCTCTCAAGAACAGCGATCTCCTTTCAAATTCCCAAATCAACTGCAAGATCTCAAGAACAGCGATCTCAAGATCGCAAGAGATCAAAACGGAGGAAAATCGAGCTCGCTTGCACAGGAGAATGGCATCAAGAAGTGAGAACGAGAGCTGGAGGAGCAAAAAGCCGTGCGAAGTTGATGTGGAAAATCGGGGTGGAAGCGAGAGTAGGTGGCGGGAGAAAATGGAGGGAAGGAACGGCGCAGTGATCAGAAACCTAGGGTGAAAGGAGAGGGGGAAAAACAAGCTTTGATCACTTTCCACCAAAATCGGCATTTTGGGAACGGAAAGGAACTTTCAGCAAATCACCACTTTCAGCTCCCTTTTCTTTCGCCACTCAAAACGAAACAAACATCCGTAAATGAAAAAAACTGACATAATTTTCGACGTCAGTTTTCAAAATGGGCTTTTCCTTCACTTTCAGCTCAAATTTGAGCGAAACAAACAGGCCCTTAGCGGAGAAGATAGTTGTTTGACTACGTGATAATATCTACCATATCTCAGAATTTTTAATTGGATCCATTTCTACGCTGGCAACTAAGAATACAAGCACAAGGAATTTTATAAGTCTCGAAATACTATAGCAATTACTCAGTTTAACAAAATGAACCGCTACTTTATAGAGGTAATTTTTTTAACAGTGAAAAATATCAATATTATTGGACAAGATAAAAAATACACATAAAATTTTGGCGGTAACAACAAGAGATACGATGGTAGAACAGGAATCACAACAACAACAAGCACTGTATCTGACAACTTTGTAAAATTATAGTAATGATGTGATTAGTGACAACTAATAAGTACCATAATAGTTCATAGTTGTGAAATAACAAACAATGAATAAGGTTGATACCGTTAGGTGTGACCCAAAATACCTATAATTTTTGGCATAAACGAGAAGAGTACTAATGAGCGTAAAACACAAACGTGGTTGATCTGTGATGTAGAACATACAGCAGACACGTTTATGTCAAAGTGTGATATTCGCAAGCCCAAATGCGGGCCTTGTCGAAGAAAATAACTTGTTTCGAAGAAATGACCGTAACTTTCAAACCGTACGTCGGAATTGGACGAATTATATATGAAAATCGACTATCTCGACGAGACGGAGCCATCTAAACCCACACCTTCGGGTTCGGTTTGCGTTCTCAGTTTTGCCAAATTCCTTACGGTTTGAGAGATATTTGTATTTTTGTCCGTTTTTACTATTTTTAGTAATATTTTAGGAGTCTATTTTGTTTAGGAAAAATATCCGATTTGATCTCAGATTTGATCGGAGGACTTTCTTAATCATAAGGAGTCCTTTTAGGAGTTTTAATGTTTTAGGAATTCTTTACCATTTTTGGTAAGTTGAGAGTCCTTGTAGGAATTAGAGTCCTTGTAGGAGTCTTGTTTCTTTTTCTATTTAAGAAGAGTATTATAAGCCCTAGAGGCATAACTTTTCATCAATAAAATTTCTTTTTTTCAATATTTTCTTCGTGGATTCGAAGTTCTTCGTGGATTCGAAGATCGTTCTTTGTGGATTTAGAGAACACCCTTGGTGGATTCCGAGGTTATTGTAGGCGTATAAAACTGCCTATGGGTCCCTTAGCACAGCTCGGCACGGTGATTCGACGAACCAACGAGGCGACGAATAGCACGCAAGCAACAGAATAAATCCATTCACGTTCAGAATCAAACCAAGTGTTGAAGAGTCAACGAGTGATCCAACCAAAGACAAACTCGGACGAATCACGATCGAATCAAGATCAGTTTCAGACTCGAACTCAGAAGCAGATTTACTGCCAAATCAGAAGCGGATTTACTGCCAAATCAGATCAACAAAATCCGAATCTAAGTCAACCGAATCACGGACAGAACCGAGAAAAGGATACAGCGCAAAACGACGGAAAACAGCAAACCCAGAGGGGCTCGGCCAAAACCGAGCCGCCTCAAGGTGGCTCGGCCAAAGCCGAGCCACCCTGAGGTGGCTCGGTGGCCGAGCCACCTTGAGGTGGCCGGCCCAGAGCCGAGCCACCTCAAGGTGGCCGGCTGCACTGTGCCCAAGGCACAGTGAGGGTAGCCTATAAATAGGCCCCCTTTTGTTCATTTTCAAAGGTTGGACTTTTGAGAGCCGAAACTCTGCCGGATTGAAGATCGAGCTTAGAGTTTTGAAGACTTGAAGACTTGGACATCCAGATCTGATCCTCGGCGAGCATCCACGTCACAAAAGGCAGGAGTTCGAGAGAGGGGAAGAACAGATCTGAGATCTACACGAGATCACACTCCGGATCTAAGCTTGGTCTTAGATCCCGAGATCCGAGCGATTATTTCCTTAGTGAACTAATCCCTCCCGGCTATTATTCCCTTCGTGGAATAATACCCGTCAAATCGTGTAGATCCGACCGGATCTAGATCGTGCGGTGGTCCACGGATTAACCCCGGCTTTGGCAAAGAACACACAAAAGCGAGTGACCGCAAAACAGGAGCTCGCGATTTGTTCACAAGGAGAAAGTTGTAATTTTTTTTTATTTTCTTTGATTTCGTTGTAACCGGATCTAAAAAAGACCGGATCTTTTGTAACCACAAAAAGTTGTTATTTTGAGATCACAATGACATCAATGAAGAAAACGATTTTCCCCGCGAACAATCTGGCGACCACAGTGGGAGCCGCCGATCTCGCTGCCGAGATCGGAGCGTCGCAGCCGCGGATCTCAATCCCGGTCGTGGAGGAGGTCGAGTATGAGTTCGACCAAGCCAAGTTTGAGGAGTACGTATCCTCGTCCGGATCTACCTCCCCCCGCAAGTCCAAGTTCTCCTCCAAGAGGAAAACTCGTTGGTATGAAGACGTTGAAAACACCAATGAAGATCTCGCCCCGTTTGATGCCAAAGTCGCATCGGGTGAGATTCCTCCAATTTCCAACCAGGGCAGGCCTGCTCTTGCCAACCCTTCTGCCGCAGGGGGCGTGGTGACTCTCTCGAAGAGAGCCCGCCAAAGGCAACGTCAACGCCTTGCGAAACAGTTCGCAAAGGCCATGGAGTCCGTTGACGGGATCCGCTACAACGCGGATCTGAAGAACAAGAGAGGCAAAAAGCCCCAACAATCAATGAATGGTGGTTCCTCCAAGCCGCCAACAATGGAATGGGTCCGTGTCAAACGGAACCGATCAACGCTGGAGGAGCGCATTCGCAAACGCCGCGCACTATCAGCGCAAGCACGGGCTCAAGCTGAAGAAGCCCGTAGGAAGTTGCAGAAGGAGGCGGCCAAGAA
>NC_033799.1:53003545-53005136 GCF_001876935.1 Asparagus officinalis
ATGGCCAAGATGCTTGAAGACGCTTTGGCTAAGCAACAGGAGAGCTTCAGGTTCGAAATGCAGATGGCCATGCAGAACATGAGAGAAATGCATGAGCAACAAATTCAGGCACTGACGAACCAGCAAGGCGAACCAAGCCGCCGCAACCAAGTTCATCGGAAGACGAGGATACAAATGAAGCTCGTAATCCCAATAATCCTCCTACCCTCCCATCAATGCAGGGGGTGGTAACGAGAATGCTGATGAAGACTCAGGTGAAAACCTGAAGATTAAAAATCTCGAGAGCAAAATCAATACGTGGATTTCCGCTCAAGAAATGAAGAAGACGGGCATCCCTTGTTCATACCCACGAGAATGGGAATCAATCCCCTATCCGGCGAAGTTCAGTCTGATTAACTTCACGCCGTTTGATGGGAAGGGTTCGCCCACTCAGCATGTGATTTATTTCAAATCACACCTGGGGGTAATCTCTGGCAATGAGCCTCTGATGGTGCGGTCATTCGTCGGCACTCTTCGCGGAGCCGCCTTCGATTGGTATCGTCGCCTCAAGCCAGGAAGCGTGAACAGCTGGGATGACATGGAGACCAAATTCCTGGCCAATTTCTTCGACGACGACACCGAGATATCTATCGGAACGTTGCTCGACGAGAAACAAAAGGACGGGGAATTAGTCGATACTTTCGTCAAGAGGTTCCGGAACAAGGCATTGAATTGCAGGGACCCGATCACTGAGGAGTTCATTCTCCAGACCTGCCACAATAATCTTTCATTGGACGTGTTGGAAGCAATGGGGACAGCTCCGTCCAACACTTGGAAAGACTTGAAGGTGCGCGGTGAACAAGCCAAACGCTTCCTCCGAAGGAAGAAGGCCGAGAGGAACCGACCGACGGTTAATCCGCTCAACTCAAACTTCGCCTCTCGTGGTAAGGGCAAGGCACCTGCAGCTGCTGATGGTGCTAATCAAACGTCACAACAACAATCCCGAAGGTAGCAAAAGACTTCGGGTCCGAGACTCCAAAGAGAGTATTCCTTCAAGGACGAAGACGTTCCAGCCATCTTCGAATCCCTCCTTGGAAGCAACAAGATCAAGCTACCACCTGTCACAAATCAGGAGGAAGCTGACAACACTACGGACACAAAGTACTGTGCATACCACAGGAGGGTCGTTCATCCCACCAAGGATTGCTTTGCTCTCAAGAATAGCATTCAGACCTTGGTTGAAGCCGGCGTCATATCGCTCAGATAAGCCAAATAAGAATGGAAAAACTCCAAAGAGTATACGAGTATAAACTGTTTCTCAATCCTCCAACAGGTGCATGAGGTTAAACTGCTCCCTACATACTCCAATAGGTATATGAGTCTAAACTGTTTCCTACTGTTGATGGGAAGTTCCTGGAGAATGTTACACTAATATTCTTAAGGATAACCCGGTCATGTAATGGAGTACAAAATCAGACCCAGTTCTAAGAAGGAAGCTGGGGGTGGATGATTCATGTAATGGGAAGTTCCCAGAAGAATGTTGTATGTAATTTTCTTAGGGATAACCCGATAATTACAAACAAAGTGATAAACACCAAACCTCTATTATGAT
>NC_033799.1:53006136-53009820 GCF_001876935.1 Asparagus officinalis
ATATCTTTTTATACTATAACTTGATAAATTGTGCACTTGCAATTTTGGTACATAATTATGCTGCATCACAAGGTCTAATGAGTTTTAAAAAGGCTTGGTTTTGTGTAGTGAGGAATTAGTGATTTGTGTGCTAAGAAAAGAGTGATGAAATCACTCACCTTATCTTGATTAGAGGGCATTGCCCTTAAGAATATTTTCAAGTGACTTTATACTATTATATGCAACGCAACCCTAGGAATTAAAAGTAACTACAAATGATGCAAAAATGAAATCTTTTTGTTCTTTAGATAAGGTCAAGAATTATTAAACAAATATGAGAAAGAGAGCTCTTGTTTGAATTTATTATCTTATTAGTAAATATCCGAGTGAAAGATGAATTTATTAGGGTTGAAAAAAGTAAATTTTTAAATTTTTTATTTTTAGATCCTAATTGTCTCTAATTGTGAGAAACTAACTAAAAGGATAGAATTGAAAATACTAGAAAGAGGACTTATCTTAAGAAAATCTTCAATATTCAATTCTCGATCTTTAATCTTCAAAGTGGTTCCTTCACAAGAAAACACACAAATTTTAAAAAATTAAAAGAGAAATATCCTACTTGTAAGCACCTTCCCTAACAATGGCGCCAAAAACATGATAGGGGGTAAATAATACCTAAGTTGCAAGTGCACAACTATCAAGTTACAATATAGAAGATGTCGATTCTACGAGGAAGGTGTTGTAGGAGATAAGCAAAATTAGTTTTCTAAGTTGCGTATAGTGTGAACAATTAAGAGTGACAAGTGTGGAGAGATAAAGAGAGTGGGTGTGATTATTTCAAATAAAACAAAACTAGATTAAGAGGATAGAAGAAATTAGAAGAAAATAAGAAATAAATAAAGGGAAATTAATAATAAAGAGAAAAATTATGAAAAGTAAAAGATGAGGGATTCAATTAGAGATATGAGTAATCTAGAATTAAATCCACTAGTTAATTTTCACTTAGAATTTCTAAAATATTCTCTTTTAATTATATTTTACTTTAGATTTATTAAGCATATATATAAAACTATTTAAGCAAAGCCTACATATCAAATTATCATCGACGTAAAATTAACATTCATGAAAAGAATAACAACTAGATATTAATTCTAAAATTTATAAGTATAACCTATCAAACGACTCAAGATAAGCATAGATTATCAAATTCTTCTTCTACCAATTAGTTGTCTAGTTGGTTATCCAAAACATGATCATTTTAAGTACAAGAGACAATCCAAAAATAATAAAAGAAATCAAACTAGTTTCATGCAATTTTAGAATTTCTACTAGATTTTAGTTCCAAATTATTAAAAGAGAAATAGATAAAATCTAAAGTAGAGAGTAGAAAGAAATATTAGAGTTAATGGGGCTAGGAGATCTAGAGATCGACCTAGAATGACTTGGTCAGAAGCAATTAAGAAGGATATAATTAAGACTAACGTAACGGAGGAAATGACTCGCAACAGAATAGACTGGAAAAATAGGATTCATGTAGCCGATCCCAAACATTTGGGATAGAGGCTTGGTGGTGGTTGTTGTTGTTGTAGAGTGTGATAGAAAGAGAATAAAATACAAGAAAAATAAAAACTAATTACAAATGTAAGAATAAGAATAAACCAATAAGATTTAAACTATGAACATATAAATAAATCTAACTACAAAAAGAAAATATAATAAAATAAATCTATATTACCAAATAAAAATACAAGAAAATAATAAAAAAAATAAAATTTAATCTACTCTACAAGGCATTAAAATAATATAATCTACCAAAAGAAAATAAAATTCGAAAACATGAATATCTAAGTAAAAATAAAAGAAAAAAGAAAACTTACATTGCAAGAGGGTTCTAGCCCCATGAATGCAAATCTTCGTCTTCATCTTCATCTTCATCTTCATCTTCACCAACAAATAAAGAGAAGAGAAGAAAAAAAATGAAGAGACAAAAAAATTATTTTATTAGTTGAAACAAAGTTACAATTCTTCTTAATTAAGAGTAACCCTCCTCTCTGAATGGAGTATTTACAAAAAATTTCACACCTAAACCCCCCCATAATCTAACCATATTTATAGCCTACAGTAATGAATAAGAACCCTCGGATTTTGATTGGAGAATAAGGATTAAAGCTCAATCAAAAAACTGTTTCTGTTGCGAAGCAATCGGTTGGCCAATCGGTTCGCTAACCAGCCCAATCGGTTGGTCCGCCGATTGGTTCATAACAAATTTGATTTTTTATTGATTTCTTGACCCGATTTCTTTATGGATGCTTAAACTTTCTTGGGCCTTCTTTTGACTTTATATTTGGGCTTCAATATATGGTAGAAAATTATGATATTGAATTCTTCTGGGCTTTTTCATTAATTCTTTACTAACCTGCAAATTAAGATAAAACATGTTATTAGTGACATATTTATTTAAATAATATAGATACTAAGGGTGTAAAATGTAATAAAAATATGATTATTACTGACCTTCAAAAAATGATGGTAAAATAGGTAAGATAAATGCAGATTAGTTAAATTTAGAGTTAACAAGTTATAACTTGGAGGAACTATTAAACATAACTTATAGATTGAGGTATTTACTACAATATATGAGAATCAGTCTCTTATAAATTTGGTGAATCACGTAACAACAACAACAACAACAAAACAGCTGCATGAGGCATCCAATTGCAAATGTAATTGCATACGCTTAGCCCTTGCGTTGAAATTATAGCTGCTATGGACCGAAAACCCTTTAATTTACTACATCAATCCTTGTAGCGGCGGTTTTGTGCTAGCATTTGGCAACTTTGCATTAAAAAGTGGACCCATAATATAAAAGTCATGAAGTTGTATTTGTTAAATACATTTTTGGGTAGCAACATTTGTAATACAAATTTGATATTGGGTTAATTTCACAAAACCCTTGAACTTTAGGAAGTGTTGCACATAACCCCCTTAACTTTATTTATCTCACTTAACTCCCCTAACCGTGGGCTGTCTGTCTTGCAAAACTCCCATAAACTTTACCTTATCTCACCTAGCCTCTCCATCTATAATTTGCAAATAACTAGTAATTTCTTGAGGGGCAAAAACTAAAAGTTTTGGGGAAATAGTAAATTGTATGTAAATAACAAGTGACAATGTTTGAGATTTATGCTTGCATTTGGCAACTTTGCATTAAAAAGTGGACCCATAATATAAAAGTCATGAAATTGTATTTGTTAAATACATTTTTGGGTAGCAACATTTGTAATACAAATTTGTTATTAGGTTAATTTCACAAAACCCCCTGAACTTTAGAGAGTGTTGCACATAACCTTAACTTTATTTATCTCAATTAACTCCCCTAATTGTGGGTTGTCTCGCAAAACTCCCCTGAACTTTACCTTATCTCACCTAGTCTCTCCATCTATAATTTGCAAATAACTAATAATTTCTTGAGGAGCAAAAACTAAAAATTTTGGGGAAATAGTATATTGCATGTAAATAACAAGTGACAAAGTTTGAGATTTATGCAGTCAAAGATATTTTAGTTATTTGTAAATTATATGTATGGGGACTCAGTGAGATAAGATAAAGTTGAGGGGGCTTTTGTGAGACACCCCATAGAATAGGGTGGTTATGTGAGATAATCAAAGTTTAAGGGGATTATATGCAATAAACACCAAAGTTTTA
>NC_033799.1:53009830-53057906 GCF_001876935.1 Asparagus officinalis
TAATCCTTTGATATTACTACACAGAATAGATGCATCAGTTGTAATTGTCTAAAATTGTGATGGTTTCACCTCATTTTTATTAATTCTTAGCTTGTTTGGATGACTAGAAGTATTAAAAGTAAAAAGTGGATCAAATAAGTGATTTTAAAAATTATGAAGTAGGATGTAGGGGATGTAATACTTTTGTTTTTTTATTCATTTCATATATTTTCAAATGTAGTAGAAATAATACCTCTTACTTTTTTATTTACTTTTTTTTGGATAGTAATTGGAAATATCATTAGGAAAGGGGATAGAGGACCTTTGGAGATTTTATTTAGAATGAGGAATAACTACATGATAAAAAAAAGATTTTATTTCTAAAATAATGCATATTCAATTACTTCTGAGATATATCTAAGCCTTGAGGGATGGAAAATGTTTCGAAAGAATGATACCACATAAGCAACATGTCATCATTTTATGAATTAATAGGAGTGACTTTTTTAGAGAAACAAACAACTTTTTTGCTTGAAATTAGCACAAGTCGTCTATATCCTTTACTCTACTGCATGTCTACTTCCATGCAAACAAACAAACACTTATATGAGATGGAGGGGTATCATAGCCTATCAAACAAGAATTTTTTTGGTTAAAAGTTGTCCCCAATTAAATCTTGAATTGTTGTGGCATACATTGTGTTATTTGCATTTTTCATCCTAGAAACTTGGATTTGCATGTATCATTGATAAACCAAATGAAAAAACTGTAAATCTTACTGATTTTCAATCGGTTTGGGATATCACCTAGCATCCTCAATAAAATACATGCGCCATCAATCAAAAGTTTAGTTGAATATTATTTTTCCATACAAATCCCTTCCAATATCTATTACAAGCAAACAAGATTTTAATTATGAATTTTTCAAAATTCCTTACATGTAGACAAATGCGTAGAGACGGGTTTTGTTTGGTTCAATTTCTAGAAATTATAGGAAATGTTTTCCACCCAAAATATGATTTCCTTGTATTTCTTTAAAAAATTATAGGAAAAGTTTTAAGAAGTTAAAAAAGTACTAATTTTCTTTTTTTTTTTTTACTTTGCTTGTTTGGTTCAAAACAAGAAAATAGCTCATAACTTTATAGAAAATGGGTATGGGACGGGTTTTGTTGATTAAATAAGGAAGGTGTCAGATTTCTGTTGATTTCCTCTCATTTTGAGAGGAAATTGTTTTTTGTAAAATTTGGTAGTTTTTGATATTTTATAGGAAATTGTTTTTTGTAAAATTTGGTAGTTTTTGATATTTTATAGAAAATATTTCTATAAATTTTTTGTTAAACCAAACACAATTTACAGAAATCTATAGAAAACTTTTAATTACAAAATTATCATTGTGAGATATTTTAAGAAAAGTTTTCTTAAAAAGTGTGCAACCAAACAGCCCCTAAGGGACAGTTTGTTTCCTACCAGATTTGAATACACAAGGATTTGTTGGCCCCACCCTATCTTTTGTCAGAAAACTTAATCCCATACATTTTTTGTGCTTGGTTACAACTAATCGCCTGTTCGGATAATTGCGAAATTTAAGGCAAACATATGACAGCTAAGCCAAATTCTGGTGTCCAAAATCAAAGCAAAATGGGAGGATTTGGTCGAGATCTTACAACTAGAGGTCCCACCGTACAATTGTAAATATAAAAAAATCATT
Source organism: Asparagus officinalis (assembly GCF_001876935.1). Taxonomy (NCBI): domain Eukaryota; kingdom Viridiplantae; phylum Streptophyta; class Magnoliopsida; order Asparagales; family Asparagaceae; genus Asparagus; species Asparagus officinalis. The sequence continues at coordinate 53,011,518 of NC_033799.1, forward strand.
AAAAATCAGAGAAATATCTGAAAAAATTAGGAAGCTTAGAAAACTTTCCAAAATATTTATAATAAATTTATAAAGTTCAAATAATATTATCACTAAATATTATCATATCATGTTTTAAGTATAAAATTAATTATTAGCCAGACCATAAACCACTTTTTTAAGTCTATCATTTACTTTTCAAACAAACAAGAAGATATGAATTTAATTTTAAAAACTTAGTTTCCATTCCACTATCCTACAAACCAGAGCGTTTGGCTACCAATGTGTTTTTTTTGTTTCCGTTTTTTTTTTTGTCAAAAAAACAATGAAACTTGTTTGGAAACATGGACAATTGTGCTCACATGGGATTTTTGTTTTTTTGTCAAAAAGATTGTATTTTGAGGTGAATGTGGTTGTTTTTCACATGGGATTTTTGTTTTTTTGCTTCTTTGTTGGCTCAATTGTGCCATTTTTAGGTTGCAGAGTTCCAATTTGGGGTCAGTTTCATGGGGTCAATTGTGCCATTTTTACAATGATGTTATCAAACACTTTAGGAGAAAAAACACACCACCGATGTGTTTTTTAGAAAAACACTACAACAAAAAACACTTTGGCAAAGATTCTTTAGATTTCTGACATTGTCATAAATCCAAAATACACATGCAACATGGACAAAATTTTAAAACCAACCCATTTGGGTTTTTAATTGCAAAAAACGATCCATTTTAATTTTAATTATAAAAACCGACCCAGTTGGTTAAAACTGGGTCGGTTTTTGAAATTTTTTTTCCCAAACTTCACGGGAGAAGTTTTGTTATGAGAAAAAACTTCACGGAAGTTCAACTCCCGTGAAGTTTCCCGAAAAAATTTAAAAAAACCGATCTATTTGAAAACAGGTCTGTTTTTGTAAATATTTTCAAATCCGGTCGTTTTTTGCAATTAAAAACCCAAATGGATCGGTTTTGAAAATTTGTCCAATGCAACATTCAAGCAGGCCCCAAGTTTACAAAGAAAACAAATCCGAAGACTCAAAAGTACCCTGAGCAGCAAAACAAAAGTAAATTCAATTAACAAGTAGAAGAGCATAACAATATATCAATGAAAATCATGTGATAATCTTCCCAAGTGCCCCTCGTGATATCAATGAAAATCATGTTAACTTTATGATATTAGTTTGCTATCCTTGATAAACTCCATGCCAAACAAGAATCTAACTGGATAATTTTCTTGCTGCAAATTTTTTTTTTAATATCTATTGCAAGCAAACAATATTTTGAGTATGGACTCCTCACAAATCCCATTCATATAGCAAAATTCTTGAAGACTAAATTCACAAACCAAACTCCAAAGACATATAGGAGTATCATGAATAACAAAACTGAAATAAATTTAACTAACAAACACAAGTTCAGGATGATAACCTCCACGAGAGCCCCTTGTGCACTATTTCTCATAGAACAGCAAGAACACATGCAGATTGAAATACGAAAAAATGAAACTTAATAAATCAAAACGAACTCTCAACCTAGGGGCATATACATATATAACTGATAATTATCAACATGACGAGTATATATTTACTTTGATGTTGACCACAAATGTCATCTGTAACTCTTCAAAAGATGGGAGGATTGGCTGGTTGAGGAACTTACTGATACCCCTATACCGCATAGTTTACTGTTGTCAGTTCTTTTGGCCGGTGTGGCACACCCACTAAAATCAAGAACACGTCCTTCCACCTGCAAAAGCTTCACATATTAATAAAAAGAAAAAACATAGTACGTAGACAACATTTTGACATATAAACCATGTGAAGTGCACGAGCTAATCTATGTTTTGATCTAAAGTTCACGAGTTAGGTTAAAGCAATTAGTTAATTCAAATTATGTTAACATCGGAGTGGCAGATATTGAAAGATGTCTCCATTTTGACAAGCATTCCCAGAGGGGTAAAGTTTCTTTAGGAAGATACAGTTTTTTCTGCATTCATATTTCCTTTCCTTGGCTTTTATTAAATTAGTCCTTCAAATTACGCATAATGCTTTCATACTAGTCCCTCAAATATGTTATTTTTACATTTGACCTTAGAGCCATTAAAGTAGCACAAAATGTGCCTATTGACGGACTCGGTATTCCAAAACAAAGAGGTCTTCAGGATTATCTCTGCTTTCCACAAGGAGATGTAAATTATTTGATGACAAAATTGTTCACAAGTCGTGTAAAGTTTGTGTGCTTGCAAGTGCATTTTGATGATAAAAGGTTGCTTACCATCTCTCCATGTCATCAATAATTTAACGCCTATAAACAAAGACTTTTACTTATTTACTGCAAGAAACTCTCTAAAGAAAAAGGTTGGAAAGAGATGGAGGCTAAACGTAGCAAGTGCTTTGAATGGCATGTAGCAAGGAGATTATAAAGATGAGAATTGGGAGATAAAATGAAGAGTGAGAATAAATACCATGCTATTTGGTGGCTGGGGAACAATATCATCCATCGTTCTTTTACCAGATTGAAGTCTTTTTAACAATTTCTCACTGCCAGCACATCTTTTTTCAAAATCTGGATCAGGCTTCCCACTGGCCAGTATCTCACGAGCCTCAGCCACTGCTGCAGCACTTTGCTCATTTAATTGCCTCATTAGCCCAATTGCATCATAACTTCTATCACTGGGGCTCAAGTAATAGTCCTGGAGAATTGAAGAACATGGATTAATATTGCCTAACACCAAGAAAATAAAAGAGGTATTTGTGGAAAAATGTTCAAATTTTCCCAACAGATAAATACTTATAGCTGTCAATTTTATTAATACAACTTCACAGTGGCTTTTCATGCATTTCAGAAACATAATATTATATCAAGTTCAACAAAGGAATCATTATTTTTACTAGTTACTATGACAGTAGCCAACTAAAGCTGACTGTCACCAGTTAATGACTGAAGCGTAACTTTCCATGCACCTTCTACACACATTTAAATGCATATATAGGTAGAAGAACAAGTAATTTCATTGATGAACCCCTAAATGAGAAATCCTCACAAAAAACAAAGCCAACACGCATCAAAGAACAGATGAGCCAAAGCAAGAGAAACAAAGGAAAAGCATGAATTCAGAGGCGGATCTACGTCGAGGAAAGTGATGTCATGTGACACCTCTTGAGGTCTGTTGTTGTGCGATTGGAATAATTCAATAAGATGTGAACGGTTAAACTTGTTATTGGATATGAATGGTTAAAGTTGTTAGATGGATAAAATGTTGTTGCGGTTAGATGGCAGGTTATTAGATTATTAAAGTGGTTAATGGCTAAAGTGAGAGTAGTTGTCTAGTATCACTGAGATCATGGAATATTAGTTGTAAACCAGTGTAAAACATTTATCTATAAATATACAGCCTTTTCTCTTCTTTTAAATTATTAAGCAGTGAGATAGATTCTCAATTGTAATTCTTGTAGGATGAATGGTAGTGTTACCAATATTGCAGTTGATATACTTCTTCCAAGATATGAAAACTCTTCAAGGACAGTTAAGAAATTTTTAATTATTAATTTGTGGCGACACCACTTTCAAGAAATCCTGGATCTGCCTCTGCATGCATTGCAGACTGGAGTACAGATATATAAAAAATGGATGGATTACTCATACCCCTCAGATTTGATTCATTTCTCAAGGTTTTATCTCATTTTGCACGCCTTTAATATGTGAATGACTAACCACACGCAGCAAATGACTAACACATTATGTTTTCATATGCATAAGCAAGTCAAAATTCTAACATCCAGATTTCCTTTCTAGTTCTTTAACCAAGATCATTCAACCTAAAAGGCATTGTTTACATGGCCCAGCAACACCAGATGCTTGTTACAAAACCTTGAGGAGAAAACCAACATAGGATTTGATTTTGAGCGTCCAAATGCATAAAATGATGTTGTATAGAGTATAGATGACCTACCACCCGCATGTGGGTGGGTGGCAAGGCACGAGCCTTCATGACCCAAAGGCCCAGGTTCGAGCCTTGCCTCCCACACCTCGTAAGTGTACTACTAACCTTGGTGGCTGGGCAGGGTGGGGGGACCTAGTTTACCCGGGGTTATTGGTAAGGGTGGGGGACTCAAACTCATGTCTCGGCTTGGGGATCCTCCTGCCTTACCAAGTTTCCCTCGTATCCCAAAAAAAAGGAGTATAGATGACTTCCAGGTCCTGATTTTTAAAGCAAGAGTACTAAAAAGAAATAACAAAGTAGGCTAAGTAACTGATAGCATGCACCGGAAATTACTACCTCATAAACTATGTCTGCCTCAATTCCATGTCCTGGTAGAAGAGAGCTCATGAACCAAGGTGACTTCCATGCTGAAGGTGATTCTATACCTCTTTTGACACTGGGCGTATCAGCAAAGCTGAAAGGATTAAAGAAATGTAATTAAGAAATGAAGAGAAATGTATTAGGCATACAAATAAATTCATAGATTAAATACGCACATAGATAACTGAGATTGCACTAATGTACTCTCATTTGACATATGATGCATAACTCGATTAAAAGAACTATAGAAATAAGCATGCAAGGTAAAATACATATATCCTTTAATAACATCTTTAGCTACCAATATGGTCAAGCGATTAGATGATGCAAACTACAAAACAAAAAGAGGATGGAGTAAATACTATATAATATCGAGGCATCTCAAAAAGTTAAATGCAGGAAAGGATAATTTACTGTGCCATATGCTGAACTAAAATTAAGCACCCTGAGGGTCCATAACATGTACCAATTTTAAAAGATAAATATCAGAATATAGAAAAAACATAATGTTAAAACGAGTAAAAACGTTATCAGTCATATAACACCCATCATATTCTATCTTCTGTGGATAATAGTTAGTATATTATGAATTAAGATAGCAAATGTATATATCTTTTCAAAAAATATATGTGAGAAAACATGATAATGCAAATGTAACAAATTTTAGAAGGTGTTATGTGCATAATTGATGGACATATGCTAAAAGGATCATTAGTTGGGATTGGTGGCATCTTTGGAAAAAACGGAAGGGACATTAGCCCTATGGCTATTAGGAGATGGAAACAGATACTTAACCCCCCTTACTCCCCCATCCATTCCCTGTTCCTTTAAATACAATAAAGCCTCACCCTTATGTATATACGTTTTCCGTACCCAATTAGAAATATATGATGTACTAGTGTTAAAATGATCAAAATAAGCAGTAGATGATAACTTGCAGAATCAAAACTTACATGTTCAAGTTCTCACATTCCATGCCACTCGATGAGAACTTCTCAGCTGAAACATGGGATGAATGAGAGGATGTGGCACAGTGTGTTGATGCTATGGGAATTGAATGGCAGGCCTTCTTACATTCACGAATATTGGGAGACCAAAGCATGTCAGACAAAGACTCAGAATGAGCATTTTTATAATCCTTCTTTGACATACTCAACAGTCTGGGACTTAAATTTTCTGAAGAAACATCATCAGCTCCTAGTCTTCGACATTTATATTGATTTGGAGAAAATTGTAGCAGGTCATTGGTATTATGTTCTGTAAGTATCCCAGTAGCCTGTTGAATGAATGATGATGACTCTATTAGTAGTTGAAGAAAAATACTCAAACATTCAAAATTTTCATAGAGAATATGTAATTAAGAATCCCTACTCTTGCAATGATAAAATTCCACTTAAGGTTGCTTTTAAATTTTCATTCAGTAAAGTAACATTCAAATGATAAATAACTCAAAGAATTCAACATTGAAATGATTTGAAGTTAATATCATCAAATATTGGAGGTTAGAGCATGCATGTAATGAAAAGTGGTAGCAAGTCATTGGACCGTGGACATAACCTACGCAATAAAGAAGAAAAGAGTCAAACATAAAACAAATTGACGAAGCATATGTTTGACCTAAGAAGGGATATAATTAATGATACTTGGCAAATGAAATTATAGAGATAGATAAATATTTCTTACATGGAAAATTTTGAAACCTAGGGTATAGTCCAGCAAAGAAATGGTTGGGGTATATATAAGTATTACATTTGACCTACAAGTCAAACTAATTAAATGCAAACATTGATTGATAATAAAAAAATATGAGTTACAGAAATTAATAGAAACTACGGATATAAAATGGATGCATGTCGAAGTGGTAGTATGCCAAGACCTGTTCAGGGTGTGCCATGCCTAAGGACTCTGTGTCATAGCAGAGAGGGAAAGGGGAAACCTAACAAATTGAATATGGACTTGAATCCCAGGAACAGGACAAATACAAATGGAAACTAACAAAAATGCCGCAACTGCAAAATGAAGAAACAGCATGAACAGTACAAAATTACTTATTTCTCCACAAGCACCAAGCTCAACGCATATGACGAAATAATCATATTCCTTGAAAAAAACTAATCATAGGTCTAATTGGATCCACAGTTGGTATTTAGGCTTAGAGCATATTAATATTAAAAGTATAAAAAGGTATATCAGAAAACAGCTTGCTGCTCCAAGAATATCTGCAGCAATTCCCATTTGTACCTTGTTTCTAGTTGTAGACACTTCCATCTTTTCTTGAAGGTTACTAGCATCAGTTCCTTCACCTGGAGACCCGGGTTCTTGCATAGATGGATCCATATTCTCTACTAGCTGTGTAGAGGCTCCTGAATCCTTCTCCTGATTATAAGAAGTGGATGCCAAAAATTTCTCAGCGGAGCACGAAGGAATCTCATTTGCTATATTTTCATCCATAGCATCAATGCAAGAAATATCCTTGCTTGTAGAGCATTTGGACATAAACCCATGTTTCATGTATCTTCCAGATTTTTTGTCTGTTCTTTCTTCCTGCAAAGGTGACAATAGATCACGCTGGCGTTTCTTCATGATGGATGGCGTACACAAGAAGTTTTTAGCAGCATTCTTCAGAAAAGCATCAGGACTGTCATCATGAGAGGGTGAATCCCATAAACTATATGTTGTTGAAGACATCATGATTTGCCGAATTCCAAGAGGACTAAATTCTTGCTGTTCACTAGACGGAATAAGGTCGCAACTGACAAATGGATCAAATGTTGGAATACGAGGAGGCTCATAAAATAGACCACCAGACTCCGGACAGTTAGTTTGCTCATTTCCATTTTCACCAGAGAGGGAAAGGTTTCCAATCGCATCTACTGGTCCAAACCCTATCATTTCCATAAAGGTTTTCTTTGAAGTTTCCTTTTCTTGATTGAAATCTGCAGGCAGACAAATCATAGACCTATCACCCACAACAGAAGGTATCTGAGAAGAACTAGAATGTTCAAAACCATCATGTAAGCATTTGGTAACATCTGAATCTGAAATGACAAGAGAAGCTTCAGTGATACCGACTTTATCACTTCTATCAAGAAGCTTTCCATTATTTTTACACATAAAAGATGGAGAAACTTCACCCGTAAGACTCTGAGTGTATGGAATTTCTGCAGCACTTGATTGAATGACCGGAGACAATGTTTGTGAAGTTGACGCAGGATTCATACAAGTTCCAGAAATGTAATCTTCAGATTGGCAATTTGGAATTCCCTGGAAAGAATTCAGATTTGCAACACTGGAGGAGGAGAATGGAGCACCGAAAGGAAAATTTGAGCTCATCTCCCCCACAAAAACCATGCTGGTAGAGAAGTCTGTTTCAGACATCAAAAGGTTTTTCTGCTTGGAAGCCAGCACTGAGGATGTATACGTAGAGTTCTGCCTAATATCATTTTGAAACAACTTAGGTTTGCGTCCATGATTTCCATTAGCATGATTGGGATTGTGTTCTGATGTTTCCTTTGACCCTTGTGCTTTCTGACTGATTTCTGTAAATGAATAACTCATCATGCCATCAGAAACAGATGGGTAACTAATACTTTCAGATGCCCCATCCTCACATAATGAATTTTGTTCAGAGGCACTTAAAGAAATTAAACCTCTAGAATGTTGCACTTCAGAGACATATGCAACATCTCTCACAGATGCATAACATTCACGGGCACAATGTCCCTCAGCATCTACTGCCCTCCTTTTAGCAGAATCCTCCTCTGGTTTAAATTTCTCTTGCTTTGGAATCAAATTAGCTGCCAATTCACAGTCCGACTGGGAAGAAAGTGCCAGAGCTGAGTTCTGGCTACATTCTGAAGAAACATCAAATTCTGGTTTGTCCCTAAAGCCACTCTCTTCATTCTGATGTAGACTAGTTGCTGATAAAGAAGTAACATGATTAGGAACATTGACAGAATGGACGCCTTGGAATTGTGCAAGTAAGCCTGATGCCCTATATGAGTCCAACTTTTTCTTTACTGAGCTGTTCCAATGATTTTTAATAGCATTGTCTGTCCTGATACATGAGGCAGGATGTTATTTCATGATAGTGCCTCATAAAGGAAAAATCAAAAGAATGCAGAAACTTAAATCATACTGCATACTTGATTAAAACAAAACTATGTTGATAACTTGATACCAAGTAAAAAATTCTATGTAGTCATCTACTGATTTTGACCACAAAAGGATAACATAAGAAAGTGACTTTTGAATTGTATAATTGAAAGTTAGTAAACTGTTATTGAAACTGATAAAGTTTTGGCAACTGGGAATGCTGTATGAGTTCTTCTGAAGACAGAAAAGAAATTATGATACATCATAAACAAGCCAAGATGCATCGCAGGGCAAAGAAGAATATTGGAGGCATAGGTGGCATCATAACTCATACTTTTGAGCACTGGAGAAATAAACTGTAGTTATTACCTAATTGCAACTTCCTCTGAAGACAAAGAAAAGGACATTATGATACACCAAGAATAGGCCAATATGCATCTGCAAAGGCGAAAAAAAACATCTGGTGCATATTGGCCAACAAGTTAATTTGTAGAAGAAAACTTTGGGCACTGGTAAAATATGATGTAATTGTTATATGTGAACAATGAAAGTATATTAAGCATGTCTAGGAAGCAAAAAATTCCTAAAAATTGTGACCAGGAGATCATGCCATCTCAAATGGAAATGGCACTCTGGTTCTCACCTTCCAGGTAAGAACTTTGTCAACTCAGCCCACTTGTTTCCATAAACTTGGTGAGCATGAATAAGTGCTATCTCCTCCTCTTGAGTCCATGCCTCCTTGTTTATGGCTGGATTAAGATGATTATGCCACCTAAAACACAGAGTCCACCAGATTAATATAAAGTATGATCTTCAAGCATTATTGAAAAATAAGGAACTAGAGTATTATCAAACATAAAGATGAAAACAACAGCTGCAAAAACTCTAACTTGTTTCTCAACAGACTAATAATCAGTGTTTTAAAAGCGAAACACGAGGTCAAGGCAATGCGATCCCATGTTGCCTGAGGCGAGAGGCACCAGAAAAGGTGATCGCCTGAGTGAACCATGGTGATAAATGTTCAAAAAATTTTGTAAATGTTACAAATAATATGCAAATAAACAATATCAATAAATTACCATAGGACATATTAATCACAGTAGAATTTGTATGCCACAAATTATGATATCTAACCACTATAAAATAAAGCAGGGTCATTTCTCTGCCTCATCTTCATTTATTTTACTTCTCTCTCTTTGCACAGCACAAGATAGAAAATCATCACCATTGAGAGATAAGAGGCAGTCACTTTACAACCACCTAATAAAACCCTGATATCTTTCACAAATCTTTAAGAATATCCTGTGGTAATCGGGAATTCAAAAGCGCAACACGTCAAGCATACCAATATTTGGATCTTGCGAGTTCTTTCTTAGCTATTCCTTATATATTCCCCCTTCCCACACATTTTCCTCTTTCTATTTTGTCATATACAAAATCAAACAAAAGACCTACACCTGAACTGTTAAATCACTTGAAACCACCAAAATATCGGAAACATCAAAAGGGCGCTTAAGTGGAATAACGCCAAGATCTTTATTACTCTTTTAGACTAGTCCCGGAGAAAATGAATGGTATATAGATCTGGTTGATGGCTAAGATATCAAATGTGATGGAGGACACAAATTTCCGCACTGTATGAAAAGGCTATTAGTTTGTTTTTTTACTTCACATTTTTTTTAATTTATCTTGTATTTGGTAATTGGTGCTTAGCAAGATTCGTCAGCATATTTAAGGATGTTAAAAAAACTGGCAATGAGGAATCTGAAGGATTAATATGATGCAATTCAAAGCTATATTTGAAGTCAAGGATGTAAATCCCTAAACAACCTATATATGGAAGGTCTACTATCCCACGTGCAATAGCTGTTAAGGCCACTTCTATGCATATTTAAAATGTCATTACAATATTCATAATATTACCAGGAGCCTTCGATGATCGAGGTAAATAGCCATCGTGGGAACTAGGAAGCCATATCTTTATACAATTTCAATTACCATATAGGTTTGCTGTGATCCATTAATTCTCAGGTAACATGAATATATCAATTATCAAACATTAAGTAATAATGCAGGTATTAGCTGACTTCTGAATTTGACGCCTACTTAAGATATAAAATTAAGGTTAAAACAGTAAACAAGCTCTTGTTTTGTGGGCAAAAGTACGGAGTCACACAAAGCCTGCAGAGTACTTAAGGGAATACCTCTCTCGACATTGTTTTCCAATACGTCCTGGCAATGCTTGCGCAATTGCTGACCATTTCTTTGGTCCATGTTTATTTACCATTTCCACTATAATATCATCTTCCTGTTTGAGTTACAAAATACATGAGCTTCTGTTATTATTAACCCATGGCGTGCTTTCAAAAATTACACCAAGAACAAAAAAGAATGAATTGAATGAGTTACATTATGCAACTCACATCGAAAATGATACCTCTTTAGACCATGGTCCCTTAACAAGTTCAGGATTTAGAACTTTCTGCCATCTATGCAAGCATTGAACATCAGTTCGATCTGGGAAACACTCAGCTGGATGGAAGGAAGATGCAGCAAGCATAAAACAGTCAAGACATATATAATATGAAAGACGGTAACTTTAAATACCAAAATTAAAAATAGCATCAACGCTCGATCATTTAGCCAAAAAAATGATTAAAAATGAAATGACAGTCGAGAATAAATAAGAAAATTAGCAAGTGATTCACGATTAAAACGTGATAAGTAAATAGGGTGTTTGGGAGGGCTTATTTTTAGAAGCCTATATAAGCGATGCTAGCTTTTGATGGCTTTCAGCTTTTAAGATAAAAGCTATAAAAGTTATATTTGGAGAATAGTCATTTACTTGGTTAAACCTAGCTTATTTATATGAGCTATAAGCTAGTTTTCAAAAGATGGTGAATCCTAACTTTATTAAATGAGACTAATAAGCTAGCTTAATGGGGATTTACCAAACAATTAGATATGGAAAAGCTAGTTTGACCCCAAAAAAAAAGCTCTCCAAAACACCCTCAAGAAAATATTGAAATGAAATAATCCATGTATAAGCATTTGTTCTGCGCTTTCTCTTAACAAGACGGACAAATCATGACAAGCACTTTTTGCTTGCGCAACACATCATTAGGAGGTACACCAGCGCAATGTTGCATATTTTTTCCCCAGCACAGGATTATACCAAAAAAAACCAGTTGTATATTTTTTTTATAAGTAGATTTTATGCATAACCTATATGTAAAATGTAAACAAGATTATAGCCAATTACCAAACTTGCATAAGAAGGTAATGGAAAGAAGGAAAAAACACAACAATCAAGAATTCCAACAGAAAGCTTCTAGAAAACAGAAGATATACTGCATTGTGAGCATTGTAAAATTTTGGCATTACATCTTAGCTAAGTTGTGTTGATACAGGTACGAGTGCAGGGAGTGTACAGGACAGTAAATTTGTAAAATGTAGGGTATGGGGACACGGCTGAAACACATGGGCTGAAATCATAATTCTGAGCTAGATAAGCAAACGACCCTTTGAAATCATATTTCTTAACTGAATATGAATTGAAATGAACTAAATCCTTGTCCAACAAGTTTCAGAAGTAGATGATAAGTGTAGGATATATGTTCAAGGAGCGTATGATGACTATTTTTTAAAAAAGGGAATTGTAAAATTGAATACAAATCTAAGTAAACGCATGTATATATTTAAGAAGTTGTCGAAGAAGTGTCTGGTATGGGTATGGGTATGGGTATGCATACGGGAAGGGTCAGGTATGGGTAGAGGACGTGTCTGGTACGGGTACGGCTTCATAACAGAAGTACAACACAACATAGCATCTTTGAAAAGTACTAAGCAAATGGAAAACTTAGTTGAAAAATAAAATACTAATTTGGATGGTATAAATGTAATAAATAAGACTACTAGATGTATTGAAGTACCTATCTTTTTCCAGTTCTTCCCTTTAAAACGTTGTACAGCTCTGCACAATATAGCATCCTGCATGTAATTGTAGCACATCATCATCATATATTAATAATTGCAGAAGACTACAAAAACCACACGGTACAAGAAATAGTAGCTGAAGAGCCCTGAGAGAAAACAAACATTGAAGCACATAGCTAAATCAACATATATTCAGTAATTCTACTAACGTAATTACCAAGCAAAAAAATAATTCTGTGTTACAGGTTCTGCAAAATATGACTAAACATGAAAATGAATGCTTAGCTGCAAAATTCCAATCTGATGTTACTGTATGAAGTATCTGCCTACTTGCTCGTTATACATTAACATCAGATACCTAAACATACCCGTGGATCATGATTTTTCCCTTAAGCTATGACTTGAGAATGTTTTTCTTAGGAATAGCTTTGTGTTAGAGAGTTGATCCCCTTGGTATGTGGTAATTGTCAACAAAGAGGGAAAGTTGATTCCCTTGATATGTGGAAAAGTTATCAGTTATCGCCATCATGGTGTACGCCAACCCTACGTAAGAGTCTTCAACAAGCACATAATCCCGCGTCTCAAAAATACTGTGCAAGCAAAATCTATTCTGGTAACTAGCTCAAGCTATTGATGATTTTAATCTCATTGTAACATAAAGAAAAGATTAGGGTCAGGGACGTGATTTTCTCATCCAAAATCTACATCATCCTACAATATTACATCTCACTCTAACAAACCATTCAAAAGAGGACATTAAATAGATTATAATTTATAAGTAACAATAATCTAATGAAACTATCAAACCCATGATATTACTATTAGTCAATTGCATCCAGAAGATGAAAATCTTTAATTTCTGAAATTTCTAGCTAAGATAATTTCATTTGGTTATAGGTGTAGACAAGTAGAAATAACCAAATACATATCTGATCACTTTCCTTTTGACAGGCATGGATATTCATACCTGACCATTTAAAGCATTGGTAGCAGTCAATTATATGAAATACCTGTCAGACAGACTAGAATGTGAACAAATTGCATATAGCTCAAACTATATTAAGTATTGCATTATGCAATATATCAACTAGCTCTAAGTGATAATAGTGCAACGCTCATAAAAGGTGACTAACTTCACCTTCTAAAACTTTTTTTGACATAATTAATAATATTCAACTGGCTGCACAATTTTCCCATGCCACCTATCAGTCACTGGTTGTTGTAGAATGGAGCTTGTTGACACAATTTTCCAGTCACTGGCTGCTAATGTTTAATTTTTTTTAAAGTTGCCTTGACATCCACCTAAACGGATGTGGCACTAAGGTTATGGAAATTAGTGGTTGAGCGTCTTGTTAGAATTATACCTTCACACTTATATATCACAACTCATGCATTGCCCATGTCTATGCATTGCCCATGTCTACCGCACTTGCCTATTCCTCCACTTGCATGATCATAATTATCTACCAACTTGTATGCTCCACTTGTATGCCCAAATTGTATATTTATTAGGCCTTTACCAAAACATAATCAACGAAGTATTTCTCTTCTCACGTCCAATTGACATGGTAATATGGTATCAGAGCAATTCCTCTCTCGCTCTCTCAAATTCTCCCCAAATCAAGAGCTAAGGTTAAAGGTTTTTTATCATCACCAAAGTCAAGGTCTGTGAGTGACAATGGAAAGGCCTACAAAGCAATGAGCGATGACGGCAATTCCTACGACGTAGTGAACAATGAGGGCGAGAGAAACAACGCAGATGAGGGCACAAAGGAGGGTGGGGCTTGATGCGGTCGAACTTGGGCTTGTTATAGGCAGCGATGGTTGTTGCGGGTTTAAGTTTGGTCGTTGGTGGACTGATGGCGATAGTGCATAGAGATCAAAGCCAGTGTCGAGGCCACCGAGGCGAAACACGAGTTTGCGGCAAAACCCCCTCAGCGGCTTAAGATTGAAGAATAAGAAAGATGTCTCTAGACCTGATAACAAGGTTCTGATACTATGTTAATAGGATTTGAGAAGAGAACTGCTTCCTTGATAATGTTAGGGTAAGAGCCCAATATATAAACAATTTGAGCATATAAGTTCAACATACAACTTTTAGCATACAAGTTGGTAGGTAATCATGATGATGAAAGTTGAGTAATGGACAAGTGCAATAGATATGGGCAACGCATGGCGTGATATACAAGTGAAAATGTATGATTCTGACAAGACACTTAGCCACTAATTTGGATAACTTAAGTTCTACCTCCATTTAAGAGGATGCTCGTTTTAGGTGGATGTTAAGGCAACTTAACAATACACGTCATTGTCAATGCATGTTGATCGGCAATCTCAAACCAAGCAACATCACTGACTCAAATTGCTGCCTCTTCCCATCACCAAATGCAATCATCGGATTCGCCCAAGAAAGGGCATCTCTCAGCCTCTCCAATAACCCTCTGGCGATCCGATGATGCTTGCCATCAACCTTATCATCACCTCCAACTGTTATCCTTCACCAATCAATCTCGTAGCCACTAAGAATTTCTCTGTTAGTGTACAAGAATTCATATCCCTCGCCATTCATCTCGTCAATATTGAGTTCTCCTCCATAGATGCTCCTAGATTGAGTTCTCCTCCATAGATGCTCCTAGATTCCGACCCTACGCCATTCATCTCGTCAATATTCATCTCGTCAATATTGAGTTCTCCTCCATAGATGCTCCTAGATTCCGACCCCACGCCATCAATCATATAGCAATTAAGTTTTCTCTTTATCGGCACTCTTTGCAGTACATCTTACATTATCAATTTCGTCGCCACTCAAGCTCCATCAACGCTCAGACAAGCAGCTTTTACAATTCTGACTCTTCTTATCTAGATGCACAGTTCTCGATCCACTATGAGTTTGATTGGGTGTATATTACATCAACGAACAGCCTCCACCTCGCGTCCTCTGTCCACACCCTTAATGGACAGCCTCCACATCGCCGACTGCTACTACACCCACCGATGTTCTCCAATTCAACCATCTACGCAACTTCGCAACTAACAACTATTCCACTTAGTCATCCACACCTCCTACATATCCACCAACAACCTCACTTCCATTGCGAGATACACGTCCTATTGATGTCCCCTTCTATACATGTGCTAGCTTCTCCGGATGTGACTCCTCCTCGTCGCAACCTCCCAATAAGATTGCCATCTCCCCTGCTTGTTAAGTATCTAGAATGACAACAAAAGATGAATGAAGGACTAGAGGTTTTTTATCAGATTCATACTTCTGACCAAACTATTTGCATGTAGCCACCTCTTAGCGTTTCTGCTCCTCCAAGACATGTTTGTTGCTTTCATCAGCTATTTCTTATCTAAACTCTCGATTTTTGATCCACCATGAGTTTGCAAGAGGCTGTTAGAATCATACCTTTTCACTTGTATATCACAGCCCATTCTTTTCCCATGTATGCTGCCATTACCCAACCCCCCACTTACATGATCATAATTACCTACCAACTTGCATGCTCAAGTTGTATGATGAACTTGTATACTCAAATTGTATATATATTGGCCTCTTACCCCAACATAATCAAAAAGGTAGTTCTCTTCTCAATTTCAATTAACATGGCTAAATTAGGCACTTATATTTAAAAAAACAAGGGGAAAAATGCACCTACATCTACACTTATCATCTCAGGCCACATTCTCTAACATCATCGTCTCTTTTCAACCACTCAATTGTCGCTTCGGCTCTACCCAGCCTACTTTTTGCAAATGACTTAATATTGATATGTCACAATAGTTCATATTTAACTATAGCAATTTACTTTAGAAATAATTTCTACCTAGGTAACAATTAAACATCATTTTAAAAGTTTTATACTCTGATTTGGAAATAACTTCTAGCTAAGCAACTCTTAGGCACCTTCCTAAGCATATGACTGGTTGGCACAAGGAGTCTAGACAAGAGTTCCTGATGCATCTACCATTGCCAAACCTGTTGTCAGTATTTTTAACTTATGGCACCATCCCTCCTCACATCGCCAACCTTTCATTCCTGACGGAGCTCATCCTTTCCGACGATGGCCTGGTCGGACCCCTTCCTAAATCTCTGGCTCGGCTGCCACGACTACAATATCTCCAGCTTGATAGCAACCAGCTTTCAGGTTCCATACCCCTTGCCTTTTTCAACACGTCATCGCTCTCTGAGTTGATTCTCAGTAGCAACAACATTACAGGGACCCTTCCCCCTAACGATACTAGTTTTCGTCCACTGTTCCCTGAGTATTTGTATATCTTTCAAAACCATATGACTGGTTGGCACAAGAAGTCTAGACAAGGGTTCCTGATGCATCTACCATTGCCAAACCTATTGTCAATATTTTTAACTTATGGCACCATCCATCCTCACATCGCCAACCTTTCATTCCTGTTGGAGCTCATCCTTTCCGACAATGGCCTGGTCGGACCCCTTCCTGAATCTCTAGCTCGGCTGCCTCGACTACAATATCTCCAGCTTGATAGCAACCAGCTTTCAGGTTCAATACCCCTTGCCTTTTTCAACATGTCATCGCTCTCTGAGTTGATTCTCAGTAGCAACAACATTACAGGGACCCTGCCCCGTAACGATACTAGTTTTCGTCTACTGTTCCCTGAGTATTTGTATATCTTTCAAAACCAGCTCACTGGCAACATCCCGTCCAGCCTTTTCCTTGCTCCTACTCTTCGGGAGCTTAGCTTGGCTGGGAACCAGTTAAGTGAAGACATACCGTCCGGCAGTGTTATCAATGCGCGAGGGGCAATGTGGGGCGCAAAGCATCTTTACGCGCACATGTGTAAGGCGCAAAGCGATGCGCGCGCCCGAGTGATGCGAGGCGCACACCGCCCACATAATTTTTCAAAATATATAATCAAGCGTGAAAGAACATGTTTTTAAAATTCATATGAAAAATATCATGATAAATAATATCTTACTACAAAATGACAATATAATGCCTTACTAATGCTAACACCCAACATAGTAGCAAAATTCATAAATTTGCAAATCAAATGTTAAATCAAGACTAATATCCAAACAAAGGATTAGTAATGGTCCTCAATTGAAGGCTACTAAAAATGTCTAATGGATTTATTTTGCTTTTTAGGATATGGAATATCAAGTATAAAGACTCGATTGAAATGCTAACAAACAAAACTATATGAGGATATGTACTACATGCACCCTGCACAAAGTAAGGATGTACGCAAGGCGCAAAAGACACTGTTGCATCAGAAGTGGGGCGCTTCGCCACCGCCCCGCATCGTAAGGCGCATGAGGTGCAGTAAGGCGCGCGCCTTTGAAAACACTGCCGTCCGGGATTGGAAACATGAAGCATCTTACTCTCATGTAACTTGGAGGTAACAGTCTAACGGGCACATTACCATCCTATTTGGGCAACCTTACTAATCTAGTTAATCAACACTATTTCGGTACTATGTAACAATCTGCTTCCACATATTAATCTTTCACTCTTGTCTACATCAAAAATCAAACCAAATCTTAACAAATATAGATATTATATTTACTATTCGAGCAATGTCCATAAGTATATCATATCACTTAAAGAGAACAAAAAAATTACTGTGAAGATTTTGCTTAAAGTCTTTGTTGATGTGTTTTTTGTGGTTAAGTTTCGCTCATGGCGAGTGTACCTTATCCACTTTGTTATATACCCTGCATTTTGTGCATCCAAAAAAGATGTCGAACCTTTCATCTTTTGCTTATATAATAATTTCAAGCATTTCCATTAAACAACAAGCTCAAGTTTAAAACACTATCAAGATATGCAACAAGACAATATTTGCTTGAGTAATTATATATCAAGGTAACTCATAGTAAGAGGAACACGACATCCCACATAACACAACTTCAGCCAAACCCTCAAATTTAAGCTAATCTAAAAAACCAAAACCAGGTTGGTGTGCCAATGTTAGAACTAATATCTGTGCGTGTTACCTCTTCTGCTGTCCATTGCCCTTTAGTAGAGCGGCGTGTCGGGCCACTAATCCTCCTACAAGAAAAATCAAACACCTCACCATGTTAGATGTCTCCCAATACTAATCAGTGAAAGACCCCCAGCATGCATAATTTGGAAACAACAAAAAGGCATAGAAAATTATACGAACAACAAATTTACCCGCGTAATGGCCGCTGCCTCTGAAACTCCTCGCCACCGCCATCTTTGGTAGCAGAAGAAATAGCAGCAGCTTCAGCGACCCCCATCTTTGGTAGCAGAAGAAATAGCAGCAGCTTCAGCGCAGGCCGAAGATTCACCTCTCCCTGAAAACTTCCCCTTATCGCATAGCAGCAGCTTCAGCGCAGGCCGAAGATTCACCTCTCCCTGAAAACTTCCCCTTATCGCTTGCCATGAATTACCAACCAAGGAGTGAAGATCTTAGAATCAATCCCCACTCTAAAGCAGTACTCCACTGAGCAGGGTTTCCAAAGCATCATAAAGAAAAACCTAGAAAACTTTCAAAAGAGTACTCCACTGAAATCAACAACAAAGACTGTCCCAAAGAAAATCAAATAAAGAGATATTAATAATTCGCCCAAATTTTATCAAATTGGTGACGTAAACAGCTACAGATTCAAAAGAAAACGCCCTAAAACACCAATTTCAACAAAATCGGTGTTCAAGAAAACAAATCGGCAATGAGTTTGAGAACTGACCGTTGAGATTGAGAGGGATCTTGAAGGGAGCCGATCGGACATCGGCTATCGCTGTTAGATTTTCTGAATCTTGCTTCAAATTTGAAAAAGGGCACCCTTTTCTCTTTTCTCTTTTCTCTCTCTTTTTATTGTATTGTTATATATTTATTTATTTATTGTTATTATTACTAGTCTATTTGTTTCATTTGGGAACTTTGAAGGGACGATTTCAGCAGTTTCAAACCCTACAATAAAACGGCGAGCAACTCGCACGTGGATCGGACGGCTGATGGAGAGGATCTGGAATGTCGCAACGTGATCTGTGACGTCCGTTACGATTGGCGCTTGTCAATCGCTGTCCGCTTCAGCATTTTGAATCCTAACGGTAGTTCACCGGGTATAAGCGGTATCGTATACAGTAGATTGACCGGTTACGGGTTTGGATTGTGAGCGTTTGGTCCTACCCACAAAGAACTTGGACTCCCACCAGTTCATATTGTTAGCCAAACGTTATGATATATAATTGAGCTACTTTTCTTTTGATACACACGAGGGAACGCTCCCTTTGCATACTATCATGTTTTATTTATTTTTAGGCTAAATACCCATATTGGTATTTTAGTTCAACCTCATTTGCCAAGAAGGTATTTTAAATAAAAAAATCGACGTTAAGACATTTTAATTGATTAAAATTACCAATTAGGTCCTTTTTCTCGTCGGCGACCACTTTTCCGGCGAGAACTCGTCACGTGCGTGACACGTGATGACTTAATCTGTATAAATACCCATATTGGTATTTTAATTCAACTCAATTTGTCAAGAAGGTATTTTAAATAAAAAATCGGCGTTAAGACATTTTAATTGATTAAAATTACCAATTAGGTCTTTTTGCTTGTCGGCAACCACTTTTCCGGCAAGAACTGGTCACGTGCATTTTAATTCAACCGGTTTTCTGACGTGGTAGTGGCAGGAAGAATAAGAGTCGATGCATTTTAAAATCCCTCATTTCTAAAATTGGTAAAAAAATTAGCGAAAAATTCGTGGAGAAATTACCGTATAAATAGAACCTCTTTCTCTTGCATCGATCCATCATATGGCCGCGCGGGCGGCAATCTAGTCTGTAGTGATCTTCGTCTTCTCACTCTCTTCTCTCCGAATTCCCATGACGTTTTCTTCTAGAAGTTCCTGGAATCGGGGGTTTTGGCTGATTCTGTTAGCGGTAAAGGTAAGATAATTGAGTTGGATCTGAGATCTGGAGTGAATGCGTGGAAGTTTGATCTTTGTTTTGAAATTTTTAGGGTTCAGGTTGGTTCGTTTTGGACTTAAATTGTGATTAAGCCACATCATCAGCTAAAACCGAGCCACATCAGCAAACCGAGCCACATCATCAGCTAAAACACAGATTAAGTCATCACATGCCACACACGTGACGAGTTCTCACCGGAAGAGTGATCGCCGACGAGAAAAAAGACCTAATTGGTAATTTTAATCAATTAAAATACTTTAATGCCGATTTTTATTTAAAATACCTTCTTGGCAAATGAGGTTAAATTAAAATACCAATATGGATATTTATACAGATTAAGTCATCACGTGCCACGCACGTGACGAGTTCTCGCCGGAAAAGTGATCGCCGACGAGAAAAAAGGACCTAATTGGTAATTTTAAACAATTAAAATACCTTAACGCCGATTTTTTTATTTAAAATACCCTCTTGGCAAATGGGATTGAATTATAATACCAATATGGGTATTTAGCCTTTATTTTTATGGTGTTTTCATCAAAAATAAAATATCATACGTTTAAAAATCATGATGTTTTTTGAGCTAAATCATTCTCAAACCAAAAACACAATAATTATTTCAAAACACCTTTTAGGTGTTTTAAGTTTAGTGTTTTGATTTTGAGTTTGAGAATGTGTTAATATAATATCTAACATAATATATTAAATGTAATTAATATAGAGTTATTATCAACATGCTTATTATATTATATTATACTATAATATAATATACTATATTATAGTTAATCTAATATATTAGTAATATTTATTAAATAATATGAAAAATATAATAAATAATCTTATAACTATATTAATAACTATTAAATAATAGCTATTTAATATAGTATAACGTATATATAATAATAAAAATAATAATAAAATATAAATAAACTAATAAACAATAATAAAAAGATATGATAAAATAATAATATAATAATGATATAATAATATCCTATGCAATAGTATAATCGCTAATATTATTAACTTTTTAATAAATTAAAAGTTGTAAAAAATTAATAATTTAATTAAATTTATATAATAGTAGCATATTTAAATTATAATTATAATAATATATATTGTATAGTAAATGTATATAATATAATAAATATTATATATATTATATAATATAATTATTATTATAAATAATTTTTTATAATAAAATAATTTATTATTAAACCAAATGTAATGTTAATATTATTATAATTAATAATTTTATTTTTCATAATTATTAATATATATAAATACATTAATAAACTCTAACATATTAAAAACTCTAATATATTATATAATATTAAAATATTTATAATATATTAATTTATTAATAACATACTAGTAATAACATAATATTGACATTATTAATAATATTATATTATATGAATAATGGTATAATATTATATAAATCATAAAATAACATTATTATAATATATAACAATAACAAATTGATATTCCAAAATAATTAAATATATAATTATTTGAAAATGATATGTAATAATTATAATATAATATAACTCATTAAATTACAATATAATATTATAATACATTATATAATATGATATTACATTATAGCTAATACTTATAATTTATAATAATGTAAGCTAAATAGTATAATATTTTATTTATAATATATTTTATTATAATGAATATATAATATATTAATCGGCCAAATTAGTGTTGACAAAAAATACTTAACATGGTGTTTTGAAAATATTTTAAGGGAAAAACACAACACCTTAGTTACCTGAGCTCATATCAAGAGGAGGTCTGAGTTTGAGTCATTCATGGGGTCTAGAATTAATTGGTTAATTGTGAAGTTTCTCTACAATTAAGAATATGTAGGATCTCTGTCCGAGTTGAGCATGGGATTCTAACCCAAACATTTAAGTATGGTATTTGCACCTTCTAGCTACATGGGTGGCCCGCTGTAGGTAAAATTGGTCTCTTTACTTGAATGTGAAATTTACTTTTTTATAAACCCGGCCATAGGGTTGGCGCAGCGATGCAAGGCCTCCTTGCGCCCATGTTGGGGGACGATCCATAAAGGGCTAGTCCTGTGTTCGAATCTCCTAACAGATAAAAAAACCCTCGGGCTAACGCCAGCCACGAAGCACGGGTGAGGATTAGTCCCAACCATATTAAGAGGTGGGGATACCTCGTGAGAAAACCAAATAAACAATTCATTTCTATTTTTTAAATTCTGGGACTGCTTTCGTGTGTGCTTATTAATTTATTCTTTCATTTTGATAATTAAGGTGCATTTGATTAGGAATAGTTGAAATAGCAAATATACTATAGTCTGATGTTGTTTCAACTTTGCTGTAGAGTAATCTTTCGGCTAATTTATAAGACTTGCATGAGTGTAAGATCGTAAGAAATGAAATTTTACTTGGTTATGTGATTAGCAAATTTTCAACTACAACAAATCTTTTCATAATTCCCTCATGAACTTGTTGCTATGCATATGAATTGTTATTTCACAGCTTTGGTATTTATTATGTTGGGTATGCCTAGGTGTAATTGTACTAATGGACGTTGAGCAATAAAAGCTTACTTATGAAAAAAATTGAATGCAGAATGAATAATGCACATTTAGCAATAAATCAGACGCCAAAAGATTACAAGGTTTGTCATAACTGTTTGCGTCAAAAGTTGGTTTTGCTGTGGAATTCATTATATCTTCGGTCGATTACAACAAATTCAAAAGAGATAGTCTTTTTATAAGACTCCTTTTACACAACAAATAGAAAATTACAACAACCTTTTAGAAACAAACGCAGGATCGTTGTTTGGATCGCTGCTTGCGTGGGATCTTTGCCTGTGCCGGGAGCGCTTTGACTCGTGGACCACCAAATCACAGATTCTGATTGAATCGTGAGGGGTTTAATGATTCTGACTTCGTTTATCGAAGTGAGAACTTGAAACGATATCTTATCAAAGTAAGATAGTCGTTCTTCTTGAAATCAAGTCAAAGCTCAATTTCAAGGAGTTGCCGGAAGCTCAAGAACTCTGCTCTGTCTGCTCTGAAGTGCTCCAAATGATCAGCCCCTGTGACAAATGGCCTTCGGGGGGTATTTATAGCCCCTATGAACAGTTGGCGGAAAACAGGCTCGCGAGATAGCCTTTGCTGTCTCGGCTGTCGAGACAGTGTTTGCTGTCTCGACGGGCGAGACAGTGTTTGCTGTCTCGGCCCGCGAGACAGTAAATGCGAGACAGTAAAGACTGTCTCGCACGGCGAGACAGTAAAGGCTGTCTTTTCTTTGATTTTTTGGATGACTTCCTTTTGAGCTGTGTTTGGATATCTCTCAGCATTTTTTTTTGACGCCTACAGATACCCCCTCCAAAGTGTTCCAGACTTATTCTTTTATAGAGGAGTCTGAGACATTTTGGATAAGACATGTCTTATTTGCAATCCTTTCAATATTTGATTGAGTAGATCGTGTAGAAAAATGGCTCCAGCCCTTGATCTCTTCATCCATTAGTCTATTGAGTAGACCGTTGTTGAGACCTTGAATCGAAGCTGGTATTTCCAGACTGATGTTTATTTGTCTGTCGAAAGTTCGTCAGGTTATCCTTAAGAATGTCAAGAGTAATATTCTCCAGAAACTTCCTGTCGAATGTAGGAAAACAGTTTAGACTCATGTACCCATTGGAGTATTCGGGAAATAGTTTAACCTCATATACCCGTTGGGAGGTAATCAGGTTATTCTTAAGAATATTCTGAGTAATATTCTCCAGAAACTTCCTGTTGATGGTAGGGA
Source organism: Asparagus officinalis (assembly GCF_001876935.1). NCBI lineage: Eukaryota > Viridiplantae > Streptophyta > Magnoliopsida > Asparagales > Asparagaceae > Asparagus > Asparagus officinalis. The sequence goes on from NC_033799.1 coordinate 53,035,534, forward strand.
AACAGTTTAGACTCGTGTACCTATTGGAGTAATATGGTCTCTTTTTTTTTGTTGGTAGAGATGAACCCGATGATGGAGAGGAAGAATTTTATATTCTATCTCCTGGTCTCTTTTTTATTGGTAGAGATGAACCCAGAATCGGAGAGGAAGAATTTTATATTCTATCTCCTGGTCTCTTGTTTGTTGGTAGAGATAAACCCGGAATCGGAGAGGAAGAATTTTATATTCTATCTCATGGTCTCTTGTTTGTTGGTAGAGATAAACCCGGAATCGGTGAGGAAGAATTTTATATTCTATCTCCTGGTCTCTTGTTTGTTGGTAGAGATAAACCTAGAATCGGAGAGGAAGAATTTTATATCCTATCTCCTAGTCTCTTGTTTGTTGGTAGAGATAAACCCGGAATCGGAGAGGAAGAATTTTATATTCTATCTCCTGGTACAAAGGTAATTTGAAGTGGGATTTCTATTCAGAAAATCTGAATAAGTTTTGATCAATTGAGATTGGAAGCAATCCTAACTTTTATAGGTTTGATTGCGCAAATCGAAGGTGGACCTCTTGTTCATGGAAGGAATCGAGAGGGGATTTTGGCTTTGGTCCTAACTGTTTAAAGGTTTGACCAAGATGGGAATTTGAGACGATCCTAACTCTTCATGCATATACTTCTTTTTGTAAATTGTTTGTCATCATCAAAAAGGGGGAGATTGTTGGCCTTCTTGTTTTGATGATGTTTAACAAACAATTTACTTCTAATGTTGTTTGTCTAGTATTTGTGTTTTCGTATTTATTCTAGGCAAACAACGTTGTTGGAGGTTGGATGGATTGCGCTTCAACGATCATATCAAGAGGAGGTTGGCGGAATAGTGGAGTGAAGTATTGCATTCAAGTTCAAGATCCAAGTTTTAGCTTCATCCGCAAGTGTACCAAGATAGAGCTTCGTTGAAGATCACAAGCTTGGGTATATTTAGTTTAGGTTTTTATACTTGTGTGTTGATACTTTAAGCTCATATTATTCACACACACGTATTTGTTGATTTTATCAAAATATAGGTGTTTTTGTGAAAACATTATTTTATTAGTTTATAGACTTTAATATCAGTTTATACATAGTTTATAAAGTTTATAAAATCATTTTGTAGAGTTTCAAAAGTTTGTTTAAATCAAATGTCAAAACATGTATGTTTCGTTTTCATGTTTTTGGACATATTTGAAAAATGATGGGTTTTCACTATTGGGGAATGCAATTCCAAAAATTCTTTTTGTAACATGTTTATTATCATGTTTATAAACATTTTCCAAAGTTTCATAATTTTTGGAATTTATTTGTTATTTTTAAAGGCACTTTAAAAATCAGTTTTCCAGCATGAACAGTGCCTGTGCATGTTTATAAGTCGACTTATAAACCCTGACAAGTCGACTTATGAACTCCTCTAGAAAGTGCATTTTCTCCTCTGCTAAGTCGACTTATAAAGCAAGGCAAGTCGACTTATATAAGTCGACTTATAACTTTTTATAAGTCTACTTATGAAGTGTTGCACAGTTATGTATTTTTGACCAGTTTACAAAATAAATTATTTCTCTCAAATGGGAAGTGATATTTAAGAAATTCCTTCTCTAACATGTTCATATACACGTTTAGAAGCTTCCCTAAAAATTTTATAATTTTTGGAGTTAATTTACTGTGTCAAATTGATTTTAGAAAATCGGGTGTTTCAGCAGTTTTTAGAATCTGAAATATCACCATGCAGCAGAGAGTTGGTCGGTCGACCGGTCCGGTCGATCGAAAGCTCCATCGGTCGACCGCACCGGTCGACCGGATAAGTGTTTGCTTGATTTCCTGTTTTCGACCTGGATAACGGTCGACCGAACTTTCCATCGGTCGACCGAATTTTTCCATCGGTCGACCGACGGAATTTTCGGTCGACCGACAATATAGCCGTTGCTTTTTAACGGCTCTTTCTCTGAGCTGTTTGCTGGGGTTTTTGGTCATTTTGTTTTGGGGGTTTTTGCTGAGATTTCTAGTGGGTATATATACCCCATTGCTGATGTCTTTTCAAGTGAGCCAAGAGAGTTTAAAAACAAGTTTAAGAGAGTTTTAATCAAGGGTTTATGTTTGGTTTAAGTGTGTTTATAAGCTTTTAAGCATTTGAGTGTTTTGGTTTTGTGAATCACTTCCACAAGAGCTTGAGGAGATCATCTATTGGTGTTTGAGCATCCAACTCTTCTCCTTCCACTCTTGATCTATTGAGAAGTTTTCTAAACTCAATCTAGCTTCATATTTTATATTGTTTGATTATCTTTTTATTAAGCTAGTGTTCATATTGAGTTTAGTTGATTTTATTATCTCTTTGTTCACACACAACCTATTGAGCTTATTGTATTTACATTCATAGTATAATTTTGGGTTGTGAGATTAGTGACTTAGAGTTGTGCTTAATTGAGTTCTCACCTTGTTTAGAGAACAAATCATTTGATTTATATTGTGCTTATTGTGAGGATTCACTTGTAATACACTTGTACACCGAGAGAAGTGTGTGGTGAGAGACGGGGTCGAATCCAAGAGGAGTGGCGTCGGTTGACGTGCCTAGGGAGAGGTTGTAACCGAGCACTTGAGGAGGAGGACACGGGCTAGGACCAACACTTAGTGTGTGAGGTGTGATTACATAGTGATTGTATTGTGAGGTGTAAACGTTGTTCGGGTGAACGTAGAAAACCCGGTTGTGATAGTGGAGATCTCCTCGAGGTGAGGAGCGGGGACGTAGGTCGTGGGGACCGAACCTCGTAAACATATCGTTTTGTTTGTGATTGCATTGGCGTTCTTATTCTTGTTTTCATATCTTATATCGCCTTTGTGTATTGCTCATCATATTACCCTATCACTTGTGTAGATTGTTTATTTTACCCTTGTGTTAGTTCATATATCCTTGCTTATATATTGTCTATATCTCTTTGTTAGGATATATTTTATTGTTCATATATCCTTACACATAATTCTATGTTTGATCGTTCAATTTGTGGACCTCTCGTTCATGGAACGAATCGAGAGGGGATTTTGGCTTTGGTCCTAACTGTTTAAAGGTTTGACCAAGATGGGAATTTGAGACGATCCTAACTGTTTAAAGGTTTGATCGTTCAATTTGTGGACCTCTCGTTCATGGAACGAATCGACCCCCCCTCTAGGGTCCAACACTAACTGTTTAAAGGTTTGACCAAAAGGGAATTTGAGACGATCCTAACTGTTTAAAGGTTTGATCGTTCAATTTGTGGACCTCTCGTTCATGGAACGAATCGAGAGGGGATTTTGGCTTTGGTCCTAACTGTTTAAAGGTTTGACCAAGATGGGAATTTGAGACGATCCTAACTGTTTAAAGGTTTGATCGTTCAATTTGTGGACCTCTCGTTCATGGAACGAATCGAGAGGGGATTTTGGCTTTGGTCCTAACTGTTTAAAGGTTTGACCAAGATGGGAATTTTGTGAGGGAAGATTGATCCAAAGAGGTGATCAAATCTCATCTCAGCAAAAGAGTATTCAGAAGTCATAGTAGGAGTTTAGTGTTTATCACTTTGTTCATAATGATCGGGGTTATCCCTAAGAATATTACATTTAACATTCTTCCAGGAACTTTCCGTTACATGAATTATCCACCCCCAGCTTTCTTTGCAAAACTGGGTGTAACGAGGAGTACGTTATCCTCAGTCGCATGTTCGGGTTATCCTTAAGAATATAATATTCTCCAGGAACTTCCTGTTATATAAATCATCCACCCCCAGTTTCCTTTGCGAAACCGGGTTTAACATTGTACTCAGTTGGATAACCGAGAAGCAGTTTATACTCATATGCTCTTTGGAGTGTGGGAAAAAAAGTTTATACTCGTGCACCCACTGGAGTTGTATGGTCGTCTTTACTCGACTTCTTTCGTCGTTATGACGCCGGAGTCAATTAGGGCTTGGATCTTGTTTTTGAGTCCAAAGCAAATCTCGGTGGGATGAAGAACCCTTCTGTGGTACGCACAATAGTTTGGATCCGTAATCCTCTTAGCTCCATCCTGATCTTTAATAGGTGGTAGCTCGATTTTGTCATTAGCGAGGAGGTATTCCAATATGGCTAGAGCTTCATCATCTTCGAAAGAATATTCCTTTTGAAACCTCGGATCGAGAGTCGCATTCTCAACGATTGCAGATGTCATTGGTTGGCCTCTCTCAGCTTTCTTTCTTTTAAGAAAGTGCTCAGCTTGTTCACCCCGAGATTTTAACTCCTTCCAAGTTGTGGATGACACGACCCCCAGAGCTTCCAGGACATCGATGGAGAGGTTATTGTGGCATGTTTGCAGGATGAACTCCTCTGTAATAGGATATCTGCAATTCATTGCTTTGCCACGGAAGCGCTTGACAAAATCGTCGACCGACTCTCCGTCTTTTTGCTTCTCATCCAAAAGGGTTCCGATTGAAAATTCGGTGTCATCATCAAAGAAATTGCTGAGGAACAAACTTTCCATGTCATCCCAACAATTGACGCTCTCTGGCTTGAGCCGTCGGTACCAATTGAAGGCGGGTCCGCGAAGGGTGCCAACGAATGACCGGACCATTAAAGCCTCGTTTCCAGAGATCATGCCCAAATGAGACTTGAAATAAATCAAGTGCTGAATCGGTGAACTCTTCCCCTCAAACGGTGTGAAGTTAATCAGATTGAATTTGGCCGGGTATGGTATTGAATCTCATTCTCTTGGATAGGGACACGGAATACCCATCCTCTTCACTTCTTGGGCCGTTATCAAAGCGTTGACTTTGTTTTCAAGCTCTTTCATTTTCCCGTCATCGTCTTCATCTCTTTCTGAATGATGTCGAGCAGAGATAATTGGGCCACCCCCAGTATTACTAAGCAGTGCAATTGAACCACCCCCAATGTTGTTATTGGGAGGATCTGTTGAACCACCCCCAATGTTATTGTCATTAGAAGGTGTATCAGCCATAATGACTTCATCCACTTCTGGATCACTGTCATCTACACCATTCTGAGTGTGGCGGCTGGATTCAGCTCGCTGACTAGAATCAGGAGGTTGAGGTTGTTGAGTTAGCAATTCTCTCATTTGTTGGATAGCTAACTCCATTTCTATCTTCACTTCAGCTCTAATTTCTTCACGTTGTTTGGCTATTTGAGCAAATTGATCAGATGTGATCGTGAGTACTTCTCTGGTTTGTCCCGTGCTAGACATTGTATCATCAGAAGCAATGGCTGAACAAGTGTCTGAGAATTCATCCTCCGAGGACATTCCCTCTTGCATTCTTTTGTAATCTCTACGCCTGATGGCTCTTAATTGGAGTCGAGACATCCTTTGAGCAATTCTTGGATTGACTTTTCCTCTCGGAGAAAAGTCGGGATTTGAGTCACTTGAATGCCGCTTAGACTTTCTTTTATCAGCCACGTTGATAGTGACTTCAGGGAATTCATCATCTTGGGCAGTTGATTTTCTCTTGCGGAAATGTCTCGGTTTAGGCTTCGACAATACAGAGACTCTTCGTGAGATGGTTTCTCGTTTAAAACAGTCACATTCTGATAATGCTGTTTTAACGAGTCGCGCACAGGAACAACGAGAGCTTATTTCTCGAATAACTCTTTTTCGAAAATTATTCACAACCCCAACTTGATAATACGATTCATCGGTATGATTGCTAAAAAACCGTATCGTCTGTTGGCATGACCTCCTAGGTATGACGATATCATTTGGTGAATACATCTTCTTCTGGGGGTATAAAACCTTGTTGGCATTCTCAGGACAATTTATCTTTGTCTTTGAGCGATCCAAGGTTATGTCGGGAGTCGCACGTCTAAAACCACCCCCTTGCGGGTATGGAGTCTTAACGGGCTCCGAATGCTGATTTTGCATAAGTCTAGACTTCGGAATCTAAACTTGGCGGAGTTTCGGTGGTTCTTTGGTCACCGTTTCCTTCCTCCTTTCCCGTCTTTTTTGTGAGAGAGCACGGGCATGAGCAGCGTTTGCACGACGTTTTTGTATACGTTCTTCGAGGGTCGAGCGAGCCCTTTTGACAAAAGTCCATTCATCTGTCGTTATTTTAGCAGAGATACGAGTGATTGGTTGTTGAGACAACTGAATCACTCGATATCTCCTCGACTCTAGGTCCGCGTGATAACGAACCCCGTCGGTTTGTTCCAAGGCTTTAGCCATTTGGCGAGCACGGCGTTGACGTTGTCTCTGACGAGCTCTTTTCGTCAATGCCGGCGGGCTTTGATTCGATGACTCTTTAACTAGATAAGAGCCATTGTGAGCAGAGGTATTGCGAGTGAAATTCTCAGCAACAATCAAGCGAGAGTCTTCATTTTGTGCCTTCTTTGGCATGTAAGTCTTCCTCAATTGTGAGATCCTCTTGTACTTGCGAGACAATGAAGATCTTGAAGAGGATGATGAGAGATATTCCTCAAACTTGGTTTGGTCGAATTCGTATTCGACCATGGATTCAACTGGAATCTTGATCGGCTGCGACACGACGGTCTCGGCAGCGAGACCGTTGGCTCCCACTATGGTCGCCAGCTTGTTTTCGTCAAAAGTTGGTTTTGTCATGGAATTCATTATATCTTCAGCCGATTACAATAAATTCAAAGAAAACAGCCTTTTTATAAGACTCTTTTACACAACAAAAAGAAAATTACAACTCTTGAGAAAATAAACGCAGGATCGTTGTTTGGATCACTGCTTTCGTGGGATCTTTGCCTGTGCCGGGAGCGCTTTGACTCGTGGACCACCAAATCACAGATTCTGATTGGACAGCATTTGCTGTCTCGGCTGTCGAGACAGTGTTTGCTGTCTCGACGGGCGAGACAGTGTTTGCTGTCTCGACCCGCGAGACAGTAAACGTTGTCTCGGAAACAGTAACCGTCAGGCAGTTTTCGTTTTAACTGCCTTCCCACGTTTCAAACTCCGTTATTTTGGCAGTTATTCACGTGATTCTCGCCCACGACGTTTCCCACATTCTTGAACAGTTAATGGACGTGTGTGGCAGTTGTTCAAGGTGGTTTCTGACCATTTCAAAACTGTCTCGCACGGCGAGACAGTAAACACTGTCTCGCACGGCGAGACAGTAAACACTGTCTCGCGTGTGAGACACTAAAGACTGTCTCGCACGGCGAGATAGTAAAGGCTGTCTTTTCTTTGATTTTTTGGATGACTTCCTTTTGAGCTGTTTTTGGATATCTCTCAGCATTTTTTTTTGACGCCTACAATAACCACGGCCTACGTTCACAAGTACAAAGGAGAGATCTGTCCACTATATCAACAAGATCGAAGGGAATGATACAACTCTCAAAACTTCCGACAAATATGAGGTTCCAAAGACAATGAATAAAATAGAAAATATAAGGGCTCACCCCAGTAGCTCCAGACCTACAACTCATTTGAAGAATCACATTCCAACCAATATTGAAGAATCTATATGTAGAGATCTCCTAGATAATTTACACGAAAAAAAATCAACCCAAAGATTAGCTTCTACTAACTTTCTCCTTTTATCTTCATCTCTTCTCTCAATTCCAAACTTGGAGACGTTAGTGATATATATAAAATCAAACCAGTTTGCGCAAGATTGCATGGAGGAGTGCTAATTGTCTGGTTATCCCACACGTGCTGGAAGTTCCTAAGAATATTGAGTAGTTATGTTCTGTTATCATGGCTGCGAGTTCAGAGCAAGTTAGTTAAGCACCCATGGTCCTCATAGATGGTTAACTATGACTATAGTCCAGCATTGGAAAGGATAAAAAGAGTGATTAGATTAAACGGGAGTTGGTTTCAACACGTAATAGTTTAAGTTTTTTTTGCCATATTGATTCCCAAGTGTATTTAAGGCTCATTAGCTCCTACTTGAGCCTCTACAGCTTCTTCATATCCAACTTAGGTCATTGTATGTTAAGTCTTAACTCAAACTTCAATGCACCATCATAACCAAAGTTATCATATATTTTAGCCAAATTCCATGACCAAGTGTCGAGTCCGCTCATGAGTATAGACCAAAATCCAACATATTACTACAAAATTAATGATGAAAAATGATTTTAACTGACATGATTATGAATAAAATGGTATGCTTGTAGGATTAACCTATTGTTATGACTATAAAAGTGATATTTAAAAAAACTGATAATCACATTCAATTTTCTAGGGAAAATCATTAATCTAAGGAATAGATTTTTGATCTAAAATATTAGGAGCATGGTTGGCAAATGGTCAAAGTGGATTACTTCGAGATGTTCGGCAAGTGGCTTATTTTAACTTATAATCCACTAAAAATAACCTTGCATGTCCTAGGTTATTTTTTAGTTGATTATAAGTCATGAGGTTTGACCAAGTAAAAGAAAGTCATGCCCCTTATGATCTCACAATTCCTATGCCTCATTTAATAATTCGCTACCAACCTCATGTTCTTTTTGATCATTTGACAATAATAATGGATTATAATTCATCTATTTTCCAAACACTCTACTACGAGAAATGGATTGTTATCCACAAAGTTTATCAAACACTTTGGATTATAATACACTTGGTTGTGGATTAGGGCATGTTTGGTTCATATACCATAATTATAGGAAGCCACTTTTCAACCTAAAACCCTATTTCCATAGTTTTGTTGTGTTTTCTTGGAAAAGTGATTTCATGTTTGATTCGTATTAAAATTGGGTAGAGGAAATGGGCTTCCATTCTTTCCATTGTTTGCTTCTCAAAACTAAGGCACAAAAACTCAAATATTTTTATCCCCAATTTGTTCCTTTTAAAAAAAACTCGAGTTCAATGCTCCAATATGTTAATCCCCAATTAAGAGTTTTCCACTCATTTCATAGCATCAAGCTCGGAATTTGGATTTTCCACTTTCTTGACACAAGTTTTCAATACCTCCTTTACCAAAATCATTATGCCAACCAAATTGAACGATAAGAAACTACTTTAATCTTACGTGGATGACATGTTAGGTCCTGGAAAGCTAATTTCCCCTTTTTTTTTGAAAATAAACAACCCCAACTTAATTTCCCCTTTTTCCAAAATAAATAACCTTATAATCAAAATGGATTATAAATCCAAAGTTGAGTTCAGATATCCAACCTAGTTGAGTTCGGATTTGGATCTTCTAAGGTTTGAACATCAAAGAATGAATCCTTATCTAATATTTATTTTCCATCCATGAAGTTTCAAATGTGGCTCTTGTTAGAGCGTTGTTCGTACAATATCTCTTGTTCAGTAATAACAAACTCTCATTTGTTATCAATGATTATTTGACATGATATATTTTAGGTATAAACAGGTACACAAGAGATACGAGGTGAGACGATGCAAAATCAACATGAATGTTGATCTTAACCTTCACACCATCGATTGTCACAAGGCAACCATCGATAGTTAACAACCAACAGATGGATTACAATGTACAATTGGAGAAAAGATTCAGTGCCATCGATGGACTATAGTAACCCATCGATGGTCAGCAACATTATCGATGGACTACAGTGAATATTCGATAAATTTCATAAACCAGAATTCGAACTATCGATGGACTGCAAGATAACCATCAATGATGAATAGGGGACCATCGATGGTCGTGATTTATCATCGATGGTGATGATGCTGATTGGTAGATTTAGTGATTAAATCTCAACCATTCATTGACCTCTTTCATCTATAGCTTCTACTATGATTCTTATATCTCTTTTCTTTATTATCAAATGTTATATAAGATAGAAAGATCATATTTTGGACAGGTTCATGCTTTAAGAAATAGATAAATTTATTCTAGGGATTTGAGAGAGAAGTTGATTTGTGATTTCAATCATCGGAGCCTCATTGAACTCTTTCTCGTTGTGATCAGCATCTAAGGACCGTATTTCAGAGGAGAGTTGCCATTTGCATTCAACATCATCGCCACTTCTTCATTGATCTTCACTTATATCTTATGAAAATCAATTTTCTTAAAAGGGCCATAAATCTTTTTAATTTATGCTCAAATTGTTTGGTTGGTTTATTCTTTATCTTTTTTTTACAGCATACTCAAGCCTGTGACAATTGAGGGTTAGGACTAGCTAGGACTAGGTGTTTTACTCATCTGTGGGGAGTTAGGTTAGATGATGGTTTCGGATAGACTTTAGGGTGTGGCCTTTGGAAGCCTATTAAATTAGGTTGTGATTCAAGTAAACTCTGATCATAGTGAGGAAGCCCTTTCATGAGAAGAAAGAGTGGACATAAGATTTCTATCTAAAGCACTATAAAATCTTGTATGTTCTCTAGTTTATTTTTAGTTTGGTTTCTTGCTTTTATTTTGATATTATTTCCATTGTAAATTCTGTGTTTTAGCAAAAATATGAAGCAAACATATTCACCCCCTCTAGGTTTGTATATTAGATCTAACAAGTGGTATCAGAACCTTGTTATACATATTTAGGTATCATAACCTATGGTAGTGATGTCAAGTCTCACTACCACAACAGCTTTTCCCAAGGGGCACTTAGTAAACTGACCCCCTCTTTTCGATGGGACATACTACACCTATTGGTAAGCACGTATAAAAGTGTTTTTGATGTCCACTAATTATGACATTTGGGAAGATGTTGAAAACGGCTACAAATAACCCACTACTGTTGTAGAAGGGGTTTCAATTGTCACACCTAGGGATAAGTGGTCACCTAGGACAGACAGTTTTACTCATCGAATGCTAAAGCTATGAATGAACTATATTGTTCTTTGAATGCTGAAGAGTTTAAGAATGTTTTAAATTATATTACTGTATAAGTAATTTGGAAAACATTGGACTTTACTCATGAAGGAACATCGCAAGTAAAGGAGGCAAAATTTACGATGCTTGTCAGCATATGAGAATTTCAAGATGAAGGCCTCAAAAAGCATTCAAGACATATTTACATATTTACCAATATTGTGAAACAAATCAAAATGTTTGGGAAAGGAGTATGATAACAAAGAGCCTTGCAAAAAAAAAAAAAAACTCGTTCTTTATCTAGAGATTGGGAACCAAAGGTGATAACTATTGAAGAACTACAAATTTTTTTAACTTAACTCTTGAAGATTTTGTAAGTAATCTTCTCACTTATGAAGTTCAATTAAAAGAGAAAGAAAATATTTCAGAAGATAATTTCAAGAAGTCATTAGCCCTAAAGTCCAAAAAGGAGAAATCTTGATCCAAGGAGAAGAAAGAATCAAGCTTGAGTTGTGAAGATGAAGACAGTCGATTTTGATTAATAGTGAAGGGATTCAAATTATTTCTCAAATCAAAGAATGGATAAAAACATCTTCAAAACAGACGCAACCAGTTTACAAAGAAGGTAAAAAGTTATTCTTCGAGTGAATCTTGTAGGGTCTGACTTATTGCATATATACCAAGTGTAGGATAATGACCCTCAAGAATAGAGTGTGCTCTTATAAAAATCTGCAGAAGCTTTATACTTAAACACTAGAGGGTGAGTTTGTAAAGTAGATTATAAATTACAAAGAAAGAATTGTTGGCCTTCTTGTTTTGATGATGATTTACAAATAATTTACTACTAATGTTGTTTGTCTAGTGTTTGTGTATTCCTATGTATTGTAGACAAACAACGTAGTTGGAGGATGGATGGAATAGCGCTTCAACGACGATATCAAATGGAGGTTGGCGGAATTGTGGAGTGAAGCATCGTACAATTCAAGTTAAAGATCAAGTTCAAGCTTCATCCACAACGTGTACCAAGTCAAGCTTAATTGAAGATCAAGATTGCTTGGGTAATGTAGTTTAGGATTTATATTATGTGTGTTAAGTACTCTAAGCTCAATTATCTATACACACATATTTTATTGGTTTCCTTGTATATATATGTAGTCACATATATATACAACACAAGTTTTAGTTTTCATGTTTATAAATATGAAATTACATATTTCATATTTATTATTGTGATTTGGTTTATCTACATAGATATGAAACAAATATATTTTCATATACATACTCATAGGTTTCATTTTCTATTGTATTTGTGAAAATATTGTATACTTAGTTTGTAGACTTCAATATCAGTTTATACATGTTTTACTAAGTCTATAAAAACATTTCACAAAGTTTCAAAAGTTGGTTTATGTCAAAACATCAAAATTCAAGTATCTCATATTTTTCATGTTTTGAACTATTTTGTAAAATGATGATATTTTTCATTTGGGAAGTCCTTTTTCGAAACCAGTCGTTGTAGCATGTTTATTATCATGTCTACAATCATTCCCCAAAGTTTTACATTTTTTGGAATTTATTTGATATTTTTAAACAGGGTTTTAAAATCAGCTCTAAAACCAATGATTTGTAGAATGGGGTTTTTGGCTGAGTTTTGAGAGGGTATAAATACCCATTGCTGATCTCTTTTCAAACTATCTAAGAAGTTTTTAAACAAGTTTTAAACAAGGGTTTAAGTGTGTTTAAGGGTTTGTTTTGTTTGTGAAGAAGTTTTCACAAGTGGAGGAGATCATCTTCTTGTTTGGGCTCCAATCTCCATCTCTCCATCTTGTCTTCCATTGAGAAGTTTTCTAAACTCTACTCTAGCTTTCATTTGTTATTTGCCAATTATCATTTCTATTAAAGCTAGTTTTATACTGAGTTTAGTTGATTTGATTTTATCTCATTGTTACACACACCCACTTGAGCTTTTAGTATTTACATACATAGTATAGTTGGGTGGTGAGAGATTGTAACCTTGAGTTGTGCTTTAATTGTGTTCTCATCTATTGTAGAGAACAAATTTGTTGTATTTACTTTGTGAGTGTTGTAAGGTTTTCGGTGAGCTAGAAACCGAGTGTGAGGAGTGGACGTTGATCGGTGAACGTTGAAAACCGACATTGTGAGGGTGAGTGTGAACGTTGATCGGTGAGCGTTGAAAACCGACACTGTGAGGTGTAAACGTTATTCGGGTGAGCGTAGAAAACCCGGTTGTGATAGTGGATTTCTCCCCGGGAGTGGGGAGCGGAGACGTAGGACGGAAGGTCCGAACTCCGTAATCATATTGTTTGTTTGTGATTGCATTGGCGTTCTTATTCTTGTTTTCATATCTTATACCGCCTTTGTGTATTGCTCATCATATTACCCTATCACTTGTGTAGATTGTTTATTTTACCCTTGTGTTGTTTATATATCCTTGCATATATACATATTCATCATATAGGATATATCTCTTTGTTTGCATTGCTTATCCTAGCGTATATATCTTGTGATATTTCATATTTGCTAGGATAACTTGTTAATTAGATTTAATTGGCCTTTAATCGGATTAGATTAGCATAAGACCCTAATCACCCCCCCTCTAGGGTCTAACAAGAATAACAATCTCAGAAAGTGAACATCACAAACACAAACATGTATACTGGTTCCACCTCCCCGGTGTACATTCAGTCCCCAAGCAAATCCCACTTGAGATTTCCACTATGATTTTGAAACCTTACAAAATCACAAGCAAGCCTAACCAATTTGCAAGAACATGGAAATTGTAAACCCAATTGATAATACTATGCCAACTGTAAACTGACCTCTAGACCAAGAGATCAACCCCTCTCACAAACCGAGAGAAACTTTCTTTGAAGCAAGCCAAGAGATCAACCCCTCTCACAAACCGAGAGAAACTTTCTTTGAAGCAAGTACAAATCCAATCCTATAAGCCTTGAATGTGTTGTGAACACTTTCTTTGAAGCAAGTACAAATCCAATCCTATAAGCCTTGAATGTGTTGTGAACGTGTTTCTCACTGTAGCTATAGGTTTTTCTCTTTGAATTTGCCTAAACACTTAGTATGAAATGATCAAAGGACATAGGCTATTTAAGAACTTTTATTCTAAGGTAAAATCTGAATTTTAGAACACTTAGAATGTACAAATGTTTAATCTTTTGAGTACAATACTTATCTATTATTTTCTAAAATTTTTCCTATTTATAGCCCCTGAAAAGACATATTTTAAACCCAAATAACACCTTAAAACGGCTATAAACAGTTATATATTCAAAATCTATAACAGTCAGAAAACTGTCTTAGTAGTCGACTACAAGTCTTAGTAGTAGACTACTCTGAGTTCAGACAAACTTTGTGTTGGATATATTGTCTCAAATATATAGTTTTGATGATAACAATTTATGTACTATGTGTATTATTATGCACTAATTTATCAATACAACTATCAACATCTAATATGATCGAGATATGTGAGCAAAGTGCAGGATGAGTAAGGCAACATCAAGAAAAGAAGAAGATATGTTATGTGTCAAAAATGTAACTTTTCTCATTTTCTTTGCTTAGATTTTATGTACAAGCCTTGATCACTCACAACACATACACACACATAGTATTAGAATATACTAACATATGTTTAGTGTGTGGTTAACAATAGAAATCCCTTATGTTAACCATTAGAGTTTATAGTTAAATAATGAGTCTCAAAATAAATCATATATCTCATTTATAACCCTCAAATAGTCGACCAATACTAATATTAGTCGACTAATCAACTCTTAGACATAACTTTAGAATCTGTATTTTTACAGTGTAGTTGACTAATTGACTTTGTAGTCGACTACTAAGTATAGAATTAAAATTTTCAGAACTTCTGTTTTACAGAATAGTCGACTAATGACCAATATAGTCAACTACTAAGCAATTTTCCAGACTTTACAAAATGAGAATTAACACAGAGTAGTCGAATACTATGTTTCTAGTCGACTACAGATACAGTTTTTCTGTATATCTGAATTTGAATTTGAAACTGTATATAGCCATTTATATCCATTTATTTGGTTTAAAAAATTCTCTTTTCAAGGGATATAAATAGGTTATAAGTTTCTCCTTGTGAACAAATAAAAAAAAAAGAAAAATTACAACTTTCTCCTTGTGAACAAATCGCGAGCTCCTGTTTTGCGGTCGCTCGCTTGTGTGGGTTCTTTGCCAACGCCGGGGTTAATTCGTGGACCACCATGCGATCTAGATCCGGTCGGATCTATACGATTTGACGGGTATTATTCCACGAAGGGAATAATAGCCGGGAGGGATTAGTTCACTAAGGAAATAATCGCTCGGATCTCGGGATCTAAGACCAAGCTTAGATCCGGAGTGTGATCTCGTGTAGGTCTCAGATCTGTTCTTCCCCTCTCTCGAACTCCTGCCTTTTGTGACGTGGATGCTCGTCGAGGATCAGATCTGGATGTCCAAGTCTTCAAGTCTTCAAAACTCTAAGCTCGATCTTCAATCCGGCAGAGTTTCGGCTCTCAAAAGTCCAACCTCTTAAAATGAACAACCCTTGGCCTATTTATAGGCTCTCTTTACTGTGCCCGCGCACGGAATAGTATCGGCCACCTATAGGTGGCCGGCACTGGGCCGAGCCACCCATAGGTGGCTCGGCTTTGGCCGAGCCACCTAGGTGTTGGGTTTTCTGTCGTTTTGCGCTGTATCCGTTTTCCGGTTCTATCCGTGATTCGGTTCTGTAGTTAATTTATCCAGACTTGACTCGTTGACCTGATTTAGCAGTAAGTTGGATTCCTGATTTCGAGTCCGAAACTGATCTTGATTCGATCGTGATTCGTCCGAGTCCGCTCTTGTTTGAATGACTCGTTGATTCCCCGAACCGTTGGCTTGATTCCACGCACGAATGGATGTATTCCGTGGCTTGCGTGCGATTCGTCGATCTCGTCGCCTCGTTGGCTTGTCGGTTTGTGCCGAGCTGTGCTAAGGGACCTATAAGCAATTTTATATGCCTACAGATACCCCCTCCAAAGTATTTCAGCCTCGTTCTTTTATAGAAGAGTCTGGAATACTTTGGATATGATTGTCCCCACCTTCAGTCGGTGTAATGGGACCTTGGAATGACTTCCGTTCTTGATTCCTTCAATCTTCCAGGCTATTCGGTGCTTTGTCGAGTGGCTGTAAGAGTTCCGGTGCTGCATTTATTGTCTGACCGTTGCCAGAATTTTAAACTTGAAGTCGGTTCCTGATTTTCGATCTTTAGCTCGTAGAACTGACCATCGATTGCTGGCGTTGAGTCTTTATTTGTGACGCGTTGTCCGGCGTAGTGTTGTTGAGTTATCCTTAAGAATATTTTTAGAAAAATATTCTCCAGAAACTTCTCAACCAAAATAGGGAATAGTTTATACTCGTATACCTTATTAGAGTATTAAGAAGCAGTTTATACTCATATACTTTTCGGAGTGTAAGAAGCAGTTTATACTCGTATACTTTTCGGAGTATAAGAAGCAGTTTATACTCGTATACTTTTCGGAGTATAAGAAGCAGTTTATACTCGTATACTTTTCGGAGTATTAAGAAGCAGTTTATACTCGTATACTTTTCGGAGTAAGAAGCAGTTTATACTCGTATACTTTTCGGAGTATAAGAAGCAGTTTATACTCGTATACTTTTCGGAGTATTAAGAAGCAGTTTATACTCGTATACTTTTCGGAGTATTAAGAAGCAGTTTATACTCGTATACTTTTCGGAGTAGTAAGAAGCAGTTTATACTCGTATACTTTTCGGAGTATAAGAAGCAGTTTATACTCGTATACTTTTCGGAGTATAAGAAGCAGTTTATACTCGTATACTTTTCGGAGTATTAAGAAGCAGTTTATACTCGTATACCTTTCGGAGTATTAGTTCTTTCATTGCAATGCATTGATAGGCGTTGACCTAGGGTTACGCGTTGTCCGGCGTTGACCTTAGGGTTTTGAACGTCGTACGTTGGCTTTTTGATTGCAACGCGTTGACTGGCGTTGACCTAGGGTTACGCGTTGTCCGGCGTTGACCTTAGGGTTTTGAACGTCGTATGTTGAATTTTTAATCGCAACGCATTGACTGGCGTTGACCTAGGGTTACGCGTTGACCGGCGTTGACCTTAGGGTTTCGAACGTCGTTGGATGCTCATGTCACGAGACCAACTAATGAAGCTGATGCGTCAGTGACCCTCGTATTTATAGGATTTTTGGCAAACCCTATCAACGGGTTTGATGCGCCTTTACCGACTACCGTTTGAGTCGGGCTAGCATGCGGATTGTTTAAGTCCGTTCCGCATGTGACGTTATGCTAAAAGAGTTAACCCTTTTAGTGCTACGATATTGAATACGTAGACTTCGTCTTTCTCCTGTGAAAAGACTAAACAGCAACGTGTATCAGACGTTGACTTAGGATTTTTGGCAAATCTTCAGCCTTCAACGGATTTGACATGCTTTTACCGCTTACCATTTGAATCGGGCTTACATGCGGATTGTTTCAAGTCCGTTCCGCATGTGACGTTGTGCTAAAGGAATGAACTCCCTTAGACTTGATGCTACGACTTCGAATACGTAGACTTCGTCTTTCTCACGGGAATAGACTACCCGGCGACGCGTGTTAGGCGTTGACTTTAGGATTTTTGGCTAATCCCCAGCCTTTAACGGGTTTGATGAGCCTTTACCGACTACCGTTTGAGTCGGGCTAGCATACGAATTGTCTAAATCCGTTCCGCATGTAACGTTATGCTAAAGGAATGAAATTCCTTAGACTTGATGCTACGACTTCGAATACGTAGACTTCGCTATTGTTACGGGAATAAGCTACCCGGCAACACGTGTTAGGTGTTGACTTTATCCCTACTTAGGCTTCGAGATAAAATACCACAGACTGGTATTCTGGTGTCTCTTTCTATGGCGAAAGACTAAACCAACGACGCGTGTTAGGCGTCGGCATACCCTTCCTTAGGATTCAGGATGAAGTTCCCCATGCGTGTAAGGCCTGGATTTTGGTGTTTATTAATAACAACCTGCCACAACGTTGAATATGTGGACGGGTGTTCTTTTTAGCGGTTAAGAACTAACCGGCAACGCAGGTTATGCGTAGACTTATCCTTACTTAGGTTTCAGGATAGAATACCCCAGAATCGAACTCTGGTGTCTTTTTGTACGGAAAAAGACTAAACCGGCAGCGCGTGTTAGGCGCAGACTTATCCCTGCTTAGGATTCAGGATAAACTTCCTATAATTGTACTCTGGTTCTTCGAAAAGGATTGGTATGGGGAAGGAAGAATTTTATATTCTATTCCCCGAACAAAGAAGGAAAGGAGACTCGAGGTGGGATCTCCACCCCCAGAATCCGGAAAGGTGAAACTAAGAGTGGGATCTCCACTCCGAGAATCAAAAAGATTCGGATAACCCTAACTGTCGGAAGGTTTGATTATCGAACTAAAGATGAATTTCTCGTTTATCGAGAATGAATCGTGGTTTTGGTCCTAACTGTAGGAAGGTTTGACCAAGTGGGAGGTTTGAGGTGACCCTAACTGTAGGAAGGTTTGATCACTCGATTTGAAAGTGGACCTCTCGTTCATTGGAGGAATCGAGAGGGGTTTTTGGTTTTGGTCCTAACTGTAGAAAGGTTTGACCGAATGGAAGGTTTAAGACGATCCTAACTGTAGGAAGGTTTGATCGCTTGATTTGTGGACCTCTCGTTCATTGGGAGAATCGAGAGGGGATTTTGACTGTGGTCCTAACTGTAAGAAGGTTTGACCAATCAGGAACTTTACGTCCAGACTCTAACAGAGAGAGTGTTGAGTGCACAGACACAGTGAGAACTTGAATGGGAGTCCTTATTCATTACATTGCTGTGGTTTTGGGAACTTCCCGTTACATAAATCGTCCACCCCCAGTTTCCTCTGCGGAACTGGTTCGGACATTATTATCAGTTAACTAACCGGGTTATCCTTAAGAATATTAGCTTAATATTCTCCAGGAACTTCCCGTCAAAAGTGGGGAAACAGTTTAGACTCATATACCTATTGGAGTATCAGGGAGTAGTTTAACCTCTTATACCGGTCGGAGGATTGAGAAACAGTTTATACTCGTATACTCTTTGGAGTGTCAGGAAGCAGTTTATACTCTTATACCGGTCGGAGTTTTGCCGTTTTTATTTGGCTTACCTTAGCGTTATAACGCCGGCTTCGACCAAGGTCTGAATGCTATTCCTGAGAGCAAAGCAATCCTTGGTGGGATGAACAACCCTTCTGTGGTATGCACAGTACTTTGGGTCCGTAGTGTTATCAGCTTCCTCCTGATTCGTGATAGGTGGTAGCTTGATCTTGTTGCCTTCGAGGAGCGATTCGAAGATGGTTGGAACGTCTTCGTCCTTGAAGGAATACTCTCTCTGGAGTCTCGGACCCGAAGTCTTCTGCTGCCTTCGGGATTGCTGTTGTGACGCTTGATTAGCACCACCAGCAGCTGCAGGTGCTTTGCCCTTACCACGGGAAGCGAAGTTTGAGTCCAGCAGATTAACCGTCGGTTGGTTCCTTTCGGCCTTCTTCCTTTTAAGGAAGCGTTCGGCTTGTTCACCGCGCACCTTCAGATCCTTCCAAGTGTCAGACGGTGCTGTCCCCATTGCCTCCAATACGTCCAATGCGAGGTTGTTGTGGCAAGTCTGGAGAATGAATTCCTCGGTGATCGGGTCCCGGCAATTCATCGCCTTGTTCCGGAACCTTTTGACGAAGGTGTCGACTAACTCCCCGTCCTTCTGCTTCTCATCGAGCAGTGATCCGATAGATATCTCGGTGTCGTCGTCGAAGAAGTTAGCGAGGAATTTTGTCTCCATGTCGTCCCAGCTATTTACGCTTCCTGGCTTGAGGCGGCGATACCAATCGAAGGCGGCTCCGCGAAGAGGGCCGACGGATGACCGCACCATCAGAGGCTCGTTCCCAGAGATAGCACCCAGGTGCGATTTGAAATAAATCAAATGCTGGGTGGGGGAACCCCTTCCATCGAACGGCGTGAAGTTGATTAGACTAAACTTCGCCGGATAGGGGATTGATTCCCATTCCCTCGGGTATGGACAAGGAATGCCCGTTTTCTTTACCTCTTGAGCAGACAGCAACGTATTGATTTTACTCTCGAGGCTTTTGATCTTCAAGTCTTCACTTGTATCCCCGTTGGCATCCTCACTACCACCCCCTGCATTGATGGGAGGGTTATTGGCATTGTGAGCTTCATCCCCATCCGCGTGCTCCTTTTCCTGAGCAACCTGGTTACGGTGGCTTGGTTCACCTTGTTGGTTCCTGAATGCTTGGATTTGCTGTTCATGCATCTCTCTCATCTGCTGCATGGCCGTCTCCATCTCGAATTTAAAACTTTCTTTCTGCTTAGCCAAAGCGTCTTCAAGCATTTTGGCCATTTCTAGATACCATGTTATCTGATGCGACAGCAGAGCAGGAATCCGATTCTTCATCTTCCGACGGTAATCTTGTCCGAACCCTACCATAAGTTCCTCGTGCGATGGCTCCAGATTGCAGACGGATTAGACGCCGGGATGCTTTCAGAATCGACTCGAGATTATCCCGTGACGAGGTCTCTTTGCTTGTCATATTAGCGGTGACCCTCGGGAATTCTCCGTTTTCCACCACCGCTCTCTTTCGTCAGAAACGCCTAGGCCTTGGCTTTGGCATTTCAGTGCTGAGCCTCTCGAAAACTGAAACTCTTTCGGGGACCGTCTTGATGCAATTACACTCAGACAATACCGCCCGAATGAGTTTGGAATAGGGGCATTGGGCCTCTAGTCTTTGAGGACTCCTCTTCCTGGTTTTCCTCGTACCCCCAGCATGATAGTACAGTTCGTCCGTTTGAAAGTCGGAGCAACCTATCGCGTGTTGGCACGACTTCTCAGGTATAACGTTATCATCATCGGATGACAACGTTTCCTTCTGAGGGCGAACTGCCTTCTTCGGGTTTTTAAAAGTTATGCGTCTCGAAACATGCCTTTGCGGGCGTGAGTTCTCAGCGGGCTCTTGGACTTTAATGCGCAAATTGGCGTGCGCAGCTGCTTTGAACTCCTTGTCATGTTGAGAATGACGGCGACCCCCAGCATGTTGAGTCGTTCGGAGCTTCTTCATCGGGCCCAAACGTTCTTGAATTGGAATTTTGCTTCGCTCCTCGGGAAGTGGACCGAGGCGCTCCAAGACTGACTTCCTTTTCTGGGATGATTCTGCATGATCTCCCGGAGTAGCTATGGGAATTCTCGGCGGCTTAGCTTGGTTCGCCGGAGGTTGAACTTTGGTTGGATTGACGCTCTTTGGTTTGAACCGCCGCTTCAGACTTCGGCCTCCAAACTTTGCGGGTTGATGGCGGCTTCTTGGCCACCTCTTTCTGCAACTTCCTACGGGCTTCTTCAGCTTGAGCCCGTGCCTGCGCTGATAGTGCGTGGCGCTTGCGAATGCGCTCCTCCAGCGTTGATCGGTTCCGTTTGACACGGACCCATTCCATTGTTGGCGGCTTGGAGGAACCACCATTCATTGATTGTTGAGGCTGCTTGCCTCTTTTGTTCTTCAGATCCGCGTTGTAGCGGATCCCGTCAACGGACTCCATGGCCTTTGCGAACTGTTTCGCAAGGCGTTGACGTTGCCTTTGGCGGGCTCTCTTCGAGAGAGTCACCACGCCCCCTGCGGCAGAAGGGTTGGCCAGAGCAGATCCGACCTGGTTGGGAATTGGAGGAATCTCACCGGATGCGACTTTGGCATCAAACGGGGCGAGATCTTCGTTGGTATTTTCAACGTCTTCATACCAACGAATTTTTCTCCTGGAAGAGAACTTGGACTTCTTGGACTTGCGGGGGGAGGTTGATCCGGACGAGGACGACAAGTATTCCTCGAACTTCTGTTGGTCGAACTCGTATTCGACTTCCTCCACGACCGGGATCGAGATCCGCGACTGCGACGCTCCGATCTCGGCAGCGAGATCGGTGGCTCCCACTGTGGTCGCCAGATTGTTCGCGGGGAAAATCGTTTTCTTCATTGATGTCATTGTGATCTTAAAATAACAACTTTTTGTGGTTACAAAAGATCCGGTCTTTTTTTAGATCCGGTTACAACGAAATCAAAAATAAAGAAAAAAAAGAAAATTACAACTTTCTCCTTGTGAACAAATCGCGAGCTCCTGTTTTGCGGTCACTCGCTTTGTGGGTTCTTCGCCTGCGCCGGGGTTTATCCGTGGACCACCGCGAGATCTAGATCCGGTCGGATCTACGCAGTACGACGGGTATTATTTCACCAAGGAAATAATAGCCGGGGAGGATTGGTTCACCAAGGAAACAATCGTCTCCCCTCTCTCGAACTCCTGCCTTTTGTGATGTGGATGCTCGCCGAGGATCAGATCTGGATGTCCAAGTCTTCAAGTCTTCAAAACTCTAAGCTCGATCTTCAATCCGGCAGAGTTTCGGCTCTCAAAAGTCCAACCTCTTAAAATGAACAACCCTTGGCCTATTTATAGGCTACCCTCACTGTGCCTTGGGCACAGTGCAGCCGGCCACCTTGAGGTGGCTCGGCTCTGGGCCGGCCACCTCAAGGTGGCTCGGCCACCGAGCCACCTCAGGGTGGCTCGGCTT
>NC_033799.1:53059372-53106482 GCF_001876935.1 Asparagus officinalis
TTGTTCGCGGTGAAAATTGTAGCTTTCATTGAAGTCATTGTGATCTCAAAATAACAACTTTTTGTGGTTAAAGATCCGGTCTTTTTTTTTAGATCCGGTTACAACGAAATCAAAAATAAAGAAAAAAAAGAAAATTACAACTTTCTCCTTGTGAACAAATCGCGAGCTCCTGTTTTGCGGTCGCTCGCTTGTGTGGGTTCTTTGCCAATGCCGGGGTTAATCCGTGGACCACCGCGCGATCTAGATCCGGTCGGATCTACACGATTTGACGGGTATTATTCCACGAAGGGAATAATAGCCGGGAGGGATTAGTTCACTAAGGAAATAATCGCTCGGATCTCGGGATCTAAGACCAAGCTTAGATCCGGAGTGTGATCTCGTGTAGGTCTCAGATCTGTTCTTCCCCTCTCTCGAACTCCTGCCTTTTGTGATGTGGATGCTCGCCGAGGATCAGATCTGGATGTCCAAGTCTTCAAGTCTTCAAAACTCTAAGCTCGATCTTCAATCCGGCAGAGTTTCGGCTCTCAAAAGTCCAACCTCTTAAAATGAACAACCCTTGGCCTATTTATAGGCTCTCTTTACTGTGCCCGCGCACGGAATAGTGTCGGCCACCTATAGGTGGCCGGCACTGGGGGCACGGGGCCGAGCCACCCATAGGTGGCTCGGCTCTTGGCCGAGCCACCTATGGGTGGCTCGACTTTGGCCGAGCCCCCTAGGTGTTGGGTTTTCCGTCGTTTTGCGCTGTATCTGTTTTCCGGTTCTATTCGTGATTCGGTTCTGTGGTTGATTTATCCAGACTTGACTCGTTGACCTGATTTGGCAGTAAGTCGGATTCCTGATTTCGAGTCCGAAACTGATCTTGATTCGATCGTGATTCGTTCGAGTCCGCTCTTGTTTGAATGACTCGTTGATTCCCCGAACCGTTGGCTTGATTCCACGCGCGAATGGATGTATTCCGTGGCTTGCGTGCGATTCGTCGATCTCGTCGCCTCGTTGGTTCGTCGGTTTGTGCCGAGCTGTGCTAAGGGACCTATAAGCAATTTTATATGCCTACAATCCTGATACTCTGAGACAACTCTAGTCTCCAATAACTCAGCACCCTGATCCCTTCGCATCACCTCCTCGATGTATACCAGAAATGACTCCGCAAATCGGTTGCCCTGAGAGGTGGCTACAATCATCTCGGACCCATCGGACGCTCGCAACTTGACTGTCTTCGCAAAGCAGTCAATACTAATATGGTAGGAAGACAACCAATCCATACCAAGTATGACATCGAACTCGGACATATGCAACACTATCAAATCAACTATGAACTCCGACTCGTCTAAACTGACGGTACACCTCCTACAAACGCTCTTCAGAAGCGATACCTCACCTAAATGGGTGGAAATAGATAAAGGGGTGTCTAGAGGCTGAGCTACGAGATGGAGTCTAGCCATAAATGCATGAGAGATGAAAGAATGCAAAGCTCCCGAATCGAAAAGAATACGGGCGGGGAAAGAATCCACAAGGAACGTACCCTCCACTACGGCTCCGCTAGCTCCATGATCACGGGGAACTACTGCATAAACCCTGCCTGTGACTAAAGACTGCTCTGCTACTGGAGATGGAGAATATGGGACAATCTGCCCCTGAGGAACCTCCTGAACTGCTCGAACCTGCCCCTTATTCCTCTGAGCTGCTAGCGGTGCCTCGAGTCTGTTCTGCTGGCCCTGACCTCTGCCCTGCTGGCGCTGCTGCTGGTTCGCTGCTAGCGGTGCCTCGAGTCTGTTCTGCTGGCCCTGACCTCTGCCCTGCTGGCGCTGCTGCTGGTTCGAACCCTTGCCCTGCTGGGCTCCTGCTAGTGCGCTACGACACTCCGATGCCTTATGCCCGACCTTGTGACAGTTAAAACAAGATCCCTGGAAATTGCGCTACTGATGCGCTCTCTGATCTTGCTGGGGTCCCTTCTTATAAGAGCCCTGATGCTACTGCTGATGTCCAGAAACAGATCTCTTGTTCTTGCCTTTGTCACCGCTCTGCCCTGCCTTGGTCTTCCCTTCCTTATCCTTCTGGAACATGCTAGTCTCAATCTCCTATGAGGTGGCGGCCTCAGCTACCTTCCTAACTAAATAGAATCTCCTCGAGACTAGGTATCGGCGGAGATTAGGGCGAAGCCCTGCCAAGAACATCTGAGCCTAACGCTCTCCTGTCTGCCACATACCCGTGAAATGTAGCAACTCCATGAACCTGCTCTCAAAGTCTGCAACTGTCATGTCTCCCTGAGTCAACCGGGATAACTCAAGCTCCTTCCCAGTCCGTGCTGCAGAAGAAATGTACTGCCCATCAAAGAAGTATATGAAGTCCTCCCATGTGAGGGTCATCCTCTGCTCTGGAGCAAACTGAAGTCGGTACCATCTCCCGGCATCTCCCTTCAGGCTGTAGGATGCCAATCTCTGCTTCTGAACTGAATCCACACTGAGTATGTCAAGAATATTAGCCACATCTGTTCGCGGGAAAAATTGTCTTCTTCATTGATTCCATCGTTTTATCAAGTAATTGCTTTTTGGTTATAAAAGATCCGGTCTTTTTATAAGATCCGGTTACAACGAAATCAAAGAAAAAAAGAAATAAAAATTACAACTTTCCTTTCGAACGAATCACGAGCTCCTGTTTTGCGGTCATTCACTTTTGTGGGTTCTTCGCCTGCGCCGGGGTTAATCCGTGGACCACCGCGCGATCTAGATCCGGTCGGATCTACACGGTATAACGGGTGTTATCTCACGAAGGAAATAACAGCCGGGGGGTACTATTTCACCAAGGAAATAGTAGCCTTCTCGGGATCAAAGGCCAAGCTTTGATCCGGAGGGAAACCGTGTAGATCTCAGATCCGATCCCTCTCGAAAACTTTCCTGCCTTTTTGAGTAGCGCGATCCGCCGCAGCCACCGGATACTTGAAGAGCAATCTTCAACACTTCAAAGCCTTTTCAATCTTTTTTTAGTTTTGAGCCTTCAATCAGCAGAGCTTTCGCCCGTCAAATAGTTCCCAACCCTTGACAAATGAACCAACCTCTCCTATTATAGCACTCACATCTGTCGCCTTGGCCCCACCAAGATCTTAGGCGTCCCGGCCACAGCGTGCGGCCCACCTATGGCGTTGCTCGGCCACCGAGCCACCTTATGGGTGGCTCGACCGCTGAGCCACCCCCATTGTGGCTCGGCCATGGCCGACGCACCTGCGGTGCCCGCTTCGCCGCTTTGCCGAGTCGCCCGGGTGTGGCGCCGTTGTGTCCGTTGTCCGGTTCTGCGCTTCGTTGTTGATCTGGACTTTGATTTGGGAGTCTGGATCTTGATTTGGCAGTAAATCCGCCTTGGTGTTTGAATCCGTTCTATGGTTGGATGACTCGTTGACTCCCCAAACCGTTGGCTTGATTCCGCACGCGAATGGATGCATTTTGTTGCTTGCGTGCGATTCGTTAACCTCGTCGCTTCGTTAATCCGCTTCGTCGCATCTCACTTAGCTTCGATGTTGTGGTTTAACGACCACGCTTGGATACATCGCCTGATGGTTCGTTGGTTTGTCGAATCACCATACCTATAAGCAATTTTATACACCTACAGATACCCCCTCCAAAGTATTTCAGCCTCGTTCTTTTATAGAAGAGTCTGAAATACTTTGGATATGATTGTCCCAACCTTTAGTCGGTGTAACGGGACCTTGGAATGGCTTCTGTTCTTGATTCCTTTGATCCTTCAGGCTATTCGGTGCTTTGTCGAATGTCTGTAAGGTTTCCGATGCTGCATTTATTGTCTGACCGTTGTCGGAATTTCGAATTTGAAGTCGATTCCTGATTTTTTGATCTTTTAGCTCGTGTTTGTTGGTTCAACATAGAACTGACCATCGATTGTTGGCGTTGAGTCTTTATTTTGCGACGCGTTGTCCGGCGTAGTGTTGTTGAGTTATCCTTAAGAATATTTTTAGAAAAATATTCTCCAGAAACTTCTCAACCAAAAATAGGAAATAGTTTATACTCGTATACCTTATTGGAGTATTAAGAAGCAGTTTATACTCGTATACTTTTCGGAGTATTAATTCTTTCATTGCAACGTATTGATAGGCGTTGTCCTAGGGTTACGCGTTGTTCGGCGTTGACCTTAGGGTTTTGAACGTCGTACGTTGACTTTTTGATCGCACTTTATTATGATTCCTCATCACGTTTGACATGATTGACCATAATACTCATAGGATTTTTGGCAAACCCTCAGCCATCAACGGGTTTGATGAGCCTTTACCGACTACCGTTTGAGTCGGGCTAGCATGCGGATTATCGGAATCCGTTCCGCATGTAACGTTGTGCTAAGGGAATGAACTCCCTTAGACTTCGTGCTATGATGTCGAATACATAGACTTCGCCATTGTTACGGGAATAGGCTACCCGGCGACACGTGTTAGGTGTTGACTTTAGGATTTTTGGCTAACCCCCAGCCTTCAACGGATTTGATAAGCCTTTACCGACTACCGTTTGAATCGGGCTAGTATGCGGATTGTCTAAATCCGTTCCGCATGTGACGTTGTGCTAACAGAATAAACTACCTTAGACTCACTGCTACGACTTCGAATACGTAGACTTCGCCATTGTTACGAGCATAGGCTACCTAGCAACGTGTATTAGACGCTGACTTATCCCTACTTAGGCTTCGGGATAGAATACCCCAGAATCAAACTCTGGTGTCTTTTTCTACGGAGAAAGACTAAACCGGCGACGCGTGTTAGGCGTCGGCATATCCTTTCTTAGGATTCAGGATGAAATTCCCCATGCGTGTAAGGCATGGATTTTGGTGTTATTAATAACAACCTGCCACAATGTTGAATATGTGAACGGGTGTTCTTTTTAACGGTTAAGAACTAACCGGCAGTGCGGGTTAAGCGCAGAGTTATCATTGCTTAGGTTTCAGGATAGGATACCCCAGAATCGAACTCTGGTGTCTTTTTCTACGAAAAAAGACTAAACCGGCAGCGCGTGTTAGGCGCAGACTTATCCCTGCTTAGGATTCGCGATAAACTTCCTAGGATGAATCCTAGATTGATAAATTTTGGAAAAGATCGGTGCGAGAAAGGAAGAATTTTATATTCTATTTCCCGGTCTTCTTTTAGGGTGAAGGCGAACCCGAATACAAGGAAGGAAGAATTTTATATTCTATTCCTTGATTCTGGAAAGGAAGAATTTTATATTCTATTTCCAGTGCAAAAGAAACTAGGAGTGGGATCTCCACTCCGAGAATCTGGAAAATCTAGATAAACTTGCCTTTTATAGGATTGATTATCTAAACTGAAGATGAGTTCTCCGTTTATCGAGGTGGAATTTCAACTTTGGTTATAACCATGAGAATGCTTAACCAAAGAGAAAAAGAATAGAGTTCTTTTGTTTATCGAAAGGGGACTCCGAACTGAAGGTGGACCTCTTGTTCATGAAAAGAGTCGAGAGGGCCAGAAAGACACTTTTGATGGACTCACTGTCAATTGAAATTGATCAGTGAGGGATTTTGATGGTGAAAATGATTTTGGGTTATCCTCTAGAATATTAAGTGTAATATTCTTCAAGGAACTTCCCGGTAAATGAGTTATCCTGAATGTACTAGGGATAGTACTTTTTCAGGAACTTCCCATTTATTGGCATTAATTGCCTGGCGCCCTCTTGAGTAATCAGGCGATATGCGCCGTTTGAGTAGACTGTGTCTATCACAAACGGCCCTTCCCATTTGGGTTCGAATTTACCTTTCTTCTTGGAGTTGAGGATTATTGGTCGGCGAGCAGCGAGGACCAGATCTTCTTCCTTGAAGCTTCTCTGTCGGACTCTTTTGTTAAAAGCCCTAGATATTTTGGCTTGATAAAACTCAATGTATTGTTGAGCTTCCAAGTGCTTTTCATCCAACCTCTCGAGTTCTTCGAGACGTTTTTGATGTTGTTCTTCTGTTGTCATCTCAGTCGCGAGGGTGATCCGAAGGGATGGGATTTGGATTTCCAATGGTAGCACAGCTTCACATCCATATACCAACGAATATGGGGTGGCCCCTGTAGGCGTGCGTATGGTGGTGCGATAAGCCCAGAGTGCTTCACCGAGTTTATCGTCCCAGTCTCGTTTATTGGTCTTCACGAGCTTTGACAGAATTTTAATAATCGTCTTGTTAAACGCCTCAGCTAATCCATTCGCAGCGTGATAGTACGCTGTTGACGAAATATCTTCAATTTTGAACTTGTCACAAAACCTGACGAAGGCGTTGCTTATGAACTGTGGACCGTTGTCATGAATGATCCATCTTGGCACGCCGTGTCGGTATATGACATGATGTTTGATGAAATTGATGACGTTGTTCGTCTTCACTTCTCTAAGCGGAATTGCTTCAGCCCACTTTGAAAAGTATGAATCGATCACCTTTGATTGAAGGGGGAAAAATAGGACCGACAATGTCCATACCCCATGTTTTGAACGGCCAAGACGTGGTTGATGTGTGCAACTGCTCTGGTGGTTGATGCATATAATTTGCATGTATTTGACAAGCATGACACTCTCGGGCGTATTCGATTGCATCACGAACCATTGTCGGCCAAAATATCCTAATCTCCTGATGCGATCATACAGTTTGGGACCTGGCTGATGCGCACCATATTCTCCTTCGTGTGCTTCCTTAAGAACCTCTTCTGCTTCTTTGTTCGAAAGGCACCGGAGTAACAAACCATCGTACCCTCTACGGTATAGTGTATGGGTCTCAGTATTATAGAAGAATATTGGTGCTCTTCGACGGATTGATTCCCTTTCTTTTACATCCTTCGGCAGAATACCATATTGGACGTAGTCAATGATAGGAAAATGCCAATCTCGGGACTCAGACTCAATTTGAGTTGAGTTCACCTCCTTGGCGTTTATGTTTCCGTCATCTTCTTCTTCAATATCCATACCGTATATGGGTATGCAGAGTTGATGCGTCCTTACTGTGACTAACAGCTCAGTTTCGGGGGGCTGCGCAAGTGATACCGCTAGTGCTGCCAGTGCATCCGCATAAGCGTTCTGGAGACGAGGGATGTATTCAATAAAGAATTCTTCAAAAGAATCTGCCATTTTGATGGCCTCCTGGTGGTACGGGATCAGGTCTTGGTTCCTGACTTCATACTCTCCACGGACTTGGTTGACTATTAATTGAGAATCCCCAAAAGCTTCGAGATATTCGACCCCCAGCTCCTTGGAGAAACTGAGTCCAATGAGAAGCGCGTTGTACTCGGCTACGTTATTGGAACACGGACTAGTCAGTGAATAAGCCTGAGGCATCACATACTTCCCCGGGGAAATTAAGACAACTCCAACTCCGGAGGAAACTGTAGAACCTCCCGGGGTGATTTCCCTATTAACTGCCCTCGAAGCACCATCGAAATATAATTGCATACTTGTTGGTGCGACGTAGTGTTAACCTCGTGGGTTTCATCCGGCAAGTCATCATATACTTCTGCCGTATCCGTTGTCGGGTTTGCCGCCAAAAGATCGCAAATCGCTTGTCCTTTGATCGACTTCTAATGCTTGAAGTGCAAATCATATTGGGACAAGAGAAGGGCCCATTTCGCTAACCGCCAATTCATCGAGGCCGGTTGCGTTATAAATACCCGTACTGGATTAACGTTAGAAATAACGTAAATCGTCTGTCCAACTAAATAATGCCGCATCTTTTGCATTGCGAATACCAATGCATGGCATTCTTTCTCAATCATTAGATATCGAGACTCGGCGTCTATCAAGGTCCGACTTAGGTAATAGACTGCCTGTTCGTGACCATTATCATCGTCTTGTGCTAGTAAGGCACTTATCGAGTGGTTCATCGCCTTGAGATAAATCAAGAACGGTCTACCTGATTTTGGGCTGCAATTCATGTATCGCCTTCACCTTATCAGGATCGATATGTATACCCTTAGTGGTGACGACGAACCCAAGAAATTTTCCGCTGGACATTCCAAGAAATGATTTAGTGGGGTTCATCTTCAACTGATGACTCCTCATGAGATCGAACATTGTCTTCAAATCCTTGATGTGATCTTCCTTGTTGCGGCTTTTCACAACCAAATCATCAACGTAGCATTCGACTGTTTTCCTGAGATGTTCTTGGAAAATCTTAGTCATTGCTCGCTGGTACGTGGCGCCTGCATTCTTTAGACCGAAAGGCATTACGGTGTAGCAAAAGACACCGAGGGGCGTTCTGAATGCTATATGCTTCTCGTCATCTGGGTGCATCTTGATTTGGTTATATCCTGAAAAACCATCCATAAAAGACATTCTCTCAAACCCGCATGTGTTGTCGATAATGACATCCGTGATTGGGAGATGAAAGCCGTCTTTTGGACATGCCGTATTCAGGTCCCTGAAGTCGATGCAAATTCTGATTTTACCGTTCTTCTTCATGACTGGAACAATATTGGCTAGCCAGTCTGGATGTTGCTCCTCTCGGATAAATCCTGATTCGATCAACTTCTTAACCTCTGCCTCAATGGCTTCCATAATCTGTGGACGAAACCGTCTTTGTTGTTGCTTGACAGGTTTGGCATCCAATTTGATATCGAGGCGGTGCAATGCCACATTGGGGTCGAGCCCTAGCATATCTTCATAGTTCCAAGCGAAGACGTCAATATATTCCCTGATGAGAGCAACTAATTCCTCCTTCTTTGGCCTCGTCGCCCATGTTAACTTGGACTATTTTATCTTCAGTGGGGGGTTCTCTCTGTTCAAACCTATCACCATACTGCATGTTCAGGTGATGAACCCACGGGTCTTCCCATGTTGGTATTTGATCATCGTTCTCCATTGTGGACGGATCAGCTGTAGCCATGTTCGCCATTAGAGCTTTGAAAGCTTCCCCCAGACTTGTATCAGAATCCCATTCCGAGGAATCTGACGAATTTCCATGTTTGTATTGCCCAGATAATTGGTTATTGATTAACCAGCAACATTCGTCTTCTGAAGAAGATTCATACCCCAACCCTCGTCTGTATTTATAATAATCATCGGGTTTCCCTTTTGGTACATATGTCGCTTTGGGTGGAATACGAGGACCTCGATCGAAGTATAGACCTTCTCCGAGTGTGAAATCATACCCCTGCTTTTCCATGAGCTTGCGCGCTTCCGGACTATACTTAGATAGATGCTGACCATGTTTGTCGCTATTCTCATCTTCCCTTAAGAAATGGTCTGGTAATGGAAAACCCTCTCCTTTACCATAAATCACTTCTCTTTCGCCTCCTATTTTGGTAGGAATGACCAGGGTGGTTCCGAAAGAATGCTGGAGGTGTTTCTTTGTTACATAGGACGATCGGAGCGGCATATATAAATCAGGATTGTCATACAGTTCTTTTATCACATCATCAAGGGACAGGGAGTACTCTAAATCGTTATTTATTTCATTATTGGCAAGTTGCCAGTTACAACTGCCCTCTGACAATTGTTCATCGTCAAGGTTGATTACAAAGGGTACAATATCGTTTAAAACATAACCTCCATTGTAATCAAATCCGGCTTCGGTATCAGCTTCTTCTCCGCTGTCCGTGCAATGGGCCGATGATTCAGTATCAGATTCGTTACCATAAAGGAGAGAATCAGTGAAATAATTCTCATACCCTTTGAATGGTTGCTTATCCGCGACCACCGTCCTAACCTTATTATCAGTGTCGACATATTTCAAACACTGATGGAGAGTCGAGGGAATTATAACATTACTATGGATCCAAGGCCGACCCAATAGTAAGTTATATGAAGTTTCGGCATCGATCACATAACATGTGACTTCTGTCTTCAAATCTCCCATTTGACACTTTACCCAGATCTTACCCAAGGGTCTTGACCCGCTAGTGTTGAATCCATAGATAACAGTACCTGTGGACGCCAACTTGCTAACTGGAATACCGAGGAAATGCATCAGGCGAAGTAGCATAATACTCACAGTAGAACCCGGATCCACTTGGATTCGGTTGACTTTGCTGGAGCCGATGTACCCGATGAAATATAGCGATCGATCGTGGTTCGAATTCTTCATCTGCATATTCTCTTTGGTGAAAGTAATGCAGGGAAGGTTCTTAGTCGCTATATTGCAATGTTGACTCAGCGGTTCTGGCTCTTTAGGCGCCGGCTTGATTTGAGTCAGAAACACCTCTGAATTGGCCAAAGCTTCTTGCAAGGCCTCCCTGGTTTCCTTGGACAACCGCAACAACTCATACAGCGTTATCCGTGCTGGAATGTTGGCTAGTTGAGCCATTATATCGAAGACTTGCGGAGTCTTCGAGCTTTCCGGTTTGTCTTTTCCAATCGGGCGACTGAAACGAGACTGCTTCGGATTCTGCACCTCCTGGGGATTCTTCTCTTTCGGTTTATTCACCGACTGTCGTCGAGCCTCTTCGCCCGGTGTAGGACTTGTAATC
The DNA here is from genome assembly GCF_001876935.1 of Asparagus officinalis. Taxonomy (NCBI): domain Eukaryota; kingdom Viridiplantae; phylum Streptophyta; class Magnoliopsida; order Asparagales; family Asparagaceae; genus Asparagus; species Asparagus officinalis. The sequence goes on from NC_033799.1 coordinate 53,069,805, forward strand.
ACCCCCATCTCCTTGAGAGTTTTGGCTGGTCCCCGTTTATTCACCCCCTGCTCACTAGGTGGTGGATAATTGTAGTGATACTCATTTCCGCTTCTAGTGGCGAAGACTTCTTGTTCTTCTTCGGAGAGCGGGAAAGTAGGAGCTTCATCGCCATCCTCCTCGAAGATTGCGGATGTAGCATTGCAGGACTTGCCTTTACTCTTTCTTCTCGAGGAAGTCGCCCACTGTTCGTCTTCAATGAGATCGGGATGAACCCAGAGGATTTCACCGTTTGGGGCTGTGTGTGGCACAAGTCCTTTTTGGCGCTGTCCATGTGGGTCATCATTCACTGTCTTCATTCCTACTTTGGTGATGCGCTTTGGTTTAAACCATGTTGTGGGCACCGATCCAAAGATGATTGACCTTCGTTCGCTCCGACATTCTTGGACGGCTTCGGGGTTATGACGCCTACATCAATTAGCGCCTGGATCTTGTCCTTGAGGTGGTAGCATGACTTGGTAGGGTGATGGACCGCTCTATGGTATGCGCAATACTTCGGATCCGTCACTTTGCTCACGATCGCTGGCAGCTGGATTTTGTTATTCTCCAACAGGTACTTAAAGATGCCGGGAACTTCGTCATCTTTGAAGGAATACACTTTAGGAAACCTCGGCTCCGAAGATTTCTGCTTCTGAGGCCGTTGTTGCCATTGCCCCCGAGATTGTTGTGGCGCTTGTTGCTGCGGCTGTTGCTGGGGTTGCAATTAGAAAGTTTGATTAGCATCAACTGCATTAGCATGTGCCTTACCTTTCCCTCGTGGGACGAAATTCTGTTGCGGAGCATTATTCGCCTGTTGGCCTCTTTCCGCCTTCTTCCTTCTGAGGAACCGCTCGACTTGCTCTCCTCAGACCTTCAAATCCTTCCAGGTTTTGGACGGTGCTGTCCCCATTGCTTCCAACACGTCCAGTGCGAGGTTGTTGTGGCAAGTCTGGAGAATAAACTCCTCAGTGATCGGGTCCCGGCAGTTCATCGCCTTGTTTCGGAACCTCTTGACGAAGGTGTCTACCAATTCCCCATCTTTTTGTTTCTCGTCAAGAAATGACCCGATGGATATCTCGGTGTCGTCGTCGAAGAAGTTAGCGAGGAATTTAGTCTCCATGTCATCCCAGCTATTCACACTTCCTGGCTTGAGGCGGCGATACCAGTCGAAGGCGGCTCCACGAAGAGTGCCAACGAAGGACCGTACCATCAGAGGCTCATTACCAGAGATAACCCCCAGGTGCGATTTGAAGTAAATCAAATGCTGAGTGGGTGAACCCATCCCATTAAACGGCGTGAAGTTAATTAGATTGAACTTCGCCGGATACGGGATCGATTCCCATTCTCTTGGGTATGGACAAGGAATGCCTGTTTTCTTCATCTCTTGAGCGGAAATCAATGTATTAATTTTGCTCTCGAGGTTTTTGATCTTCAAGCTTTCACCTGTGTCTTCACTAGCATTCTCGTTACCACCCCCTACATTGACGGGAGGATTATTGGCATTGTGCGCTTCATTCGCATTTGTAGCCTCATCTTCCAGATTAACCTGGTTACGATGACTTGGCTCGCCTTGCTGGTTCGTCAATGCTTGGATTTGTTGGTCATGCATTTCTCTCATGTTCTGCATGGCCATCTGTATTTCGAACCTGAAGGTCTCCTGTTGTTTAGCCATGGCCTCTTCAAGCATCTTGGCCACTTGTTCCGCACTTATCATAAGTGCCTCGTGGGGTTGTCCCTCGCTGGATACCGTATTATCTGATGCGACCGCAGAGCCGGCATCAGATTCTTCATCTTCTGAAGGGAGTCTTGTCCGAACCCTACCATAGGTTGCTCTCTTGATGGTTCCGGACTGCAGACGGGTTATAGGTCGGGATGCTTTCAGAATCGAATCGAGATTATCCCGTGCCGATGTCCCCTTGCTGGTCATATTGGTGGTGACCCTCGGAAATTCTCCATCTTCAACCACCGTTCTTCTTCATCGGAAACGCCTAGGCCTTAGTTTTGGCATTTCGGTACTAAGTCTTTCGAAAACCGAAACTCTTTCAGGAAATGTCTTGATGCAGTTGCATTCCGACAATACTGCCCGAATGAGTTTGGAACAGGGGCATTGGGTCTCTAGTCCTCGAGGACTCCTCTTCCTGGTTTTTCTCGTACTTCCATCACGATAGTACAACTCGTCAGCTTGACAGTCCGAGTAACCTATCGTGTGTGGGCACGACCTCTCAGGTATAACGTTATCGTCATCAAACGATAATGTTTCCTTCTCAGGGCGGACTGCCTTCTTCGGGCATTCAAAAGTCACACGCCTCGAGACATGCCCTTTTGGGTGTGAGTTCTCACCGGGCTCCTAGACTTCGATGCGCAAATTGGCGCGCGCAGCTGCCTTGAACTCCTTATCGTGCTGAATGTGGTGGCGACCCCCAGCATGTTGAGTCGTTCGGGGCTTCTTCAACGGGCCCAAACGTTCTTGAACTGGAGCTTTGCCTCTCTCATCGTGAATTGGACCAAGGCGCTCCAAAATTGGCTTCTTTCTTCAGGATGATTCTGCATGATCTCCCGGAGTAGCTATGGGAAATCTCGGCGATTTAGCTTGGTTCGCCGGAGGTTGAACTTTGGTTGGAAGCTGCAAAGGTTGCTCCTTAGCCTGAATCGCCACTTCAGACTTTGGCCTCCAAACTTGGCGGGTTGGTGGCGGCTTCTTCGCCACCTCTTTCTGCAATCTCATGCGGGCTTCCTGGACTTGAGCCCGCGCTTGTGTTGACAGTGTGCGGCGCTTGCGAATGCGCTCATCAAGTGTCGAACGATTCCGTTTGACACGGACCCATTCGTTCGTTGGCGGCTTAGAAGAGCTGCCATTCATTGGTGGTTGAGGCTGTTTGCCTCTCCTGTTCTTCAGATCCGCATGATAGCGGACTCCGTCGGTGGACTCCATCGCCTTCGCGAGTTGCCGCGCCAGGCGTTGACGTCACCTCTGGTGGGCTCTCTTCGAGAGAGTCACAACGTCCTTAATGGTGGAGGCATCGGCGAGAACAGGGTTGACCTGGTTGGAGGTCGGCGGAACTTCACCCGACGCAACTTTGGCGTCAATTGGGGTGAGAGCTTCGTTGGCGTTCTGTACCTTTTCGTACCAACGAACTTTTCTCCTGGAGGAGAACTTCTTGGACTTGCGAGGGGAGGTGGATCCGGACGAGGATGAAAGATACTCCTCGAACTTTTGTTGGTCGAATTCATACTCGACCTCCTCCTCGACCGGGATTGAGAGATCGGTGGCTCCCACTGTGGTCGCCAGATTGTTCGCGGGAAAAATTGTCTTCTTCATTGATTCCATCGTTTTCTCAAGTAATTACTTTTTGGTTACAAAAGATCCGATCTTTTTATAAGATCCGGTTACAACGAAATCAAAGAAAAAAAGAAATAAAAATTACAACTTTCCTTTCGAACGAATCACGAACTCCTGTTTTGCGGTCACTCGCTTTTGTGGGTTTTTCGCTTGCGCCGGGGTTAATCCATGGACCACCGCGCGATCTAGATCCGGTCGGATCTACACGGTATAACGGGTGTTATCTCACGAAGGAAATAACAGCCGGGGGGGGTACTATTTCGCCAAGGAAATAGTAGCCTTCTCGGGATCAAAGGCCAAGCTTTGATCCGGAGTATAGTCGTGTAGATCTCAGATCCGATCCCTCTCGAACTCCTGCTTCTTTAGACGTGGACGATCGCCGAGCACCGGATCTGAAAGAGCAAGTTTTCAAAGTTCCAATGCTTCAATCTTTTTTAAGTTTTGAGCCTTTAATCCAGCAGAGCTTCGCCGTCAAAAGTTCCAACCCTTGACAAATGAACCAACCTCTCCTATTTATAGGCACTCAGATCTGTGCCTTGGCACAGATCTGGGTCGGCCACAGGTGGCCGGCCACCGAGCCACCCATGGGTGGCTCGGCCACCCCATGGGGTGGCTCGGCTTTGGCCGAGCCACCATGGGGTGGCTCGGCCATGGCCGAGCCACCCCTTGGTGGCTCGGCTTTAGCCGAGCCACTCGGGGGGTTTTGGCTTTGGCCGATTCGTCCGGGTGTGGCGCCGTTGTGTTCGTTGTCCAGTTTTGACCGTGATTCGGTTGATTGAGACTCTGATTGGTTGATCTGATTTGGCAGTAAGTCGGATTCCTGATCTACAGTTGGATGACTCGTTGACTCACCGAACCGTTAGCTTGATTCTGCACGCGAGTGGATCTATTCCGTTGCTTGTGTGCGATTCGTTAACCTCGTCGCTTCGTTAATCCGCTTCGTCGCATCTCACTTAGCTTCGATGTTGTGGTTTAACGACCACGCTTGGATACATCGCCTGATGGTTCGTTGGTTTGTCGAATCACCATGCCGAGCTGTTCTAAGGGACCTATAGGCAGTTTTATACGCCTACAACATCCTCCTTCCACTTATGGGCTGCAAGAGGGTCTGGTGATCCCTGGAACACTGGTGCCCTCATCTTCTGGTACCTCTCTACCATACGGAGCCAAGCCTCCTGCTCTGTGGCTCTATCTGGGACTGCTAGAGGAACAGCTGCAGGCGTTACCTCTGGGTCTCTCTCTCTGATTGGGACGGCTGGTATCCCCTGTGGTGGAAGATGGTGTCTGTTGTAACTCTGCCTGGCTAGCTCTCCGAGTACGAGGTCTACCACGTCCTGCCATCTCTCTGATCATAAGAAAATGAGAGTTTATGAGTCAAAATAGACCTTTATAAATAACGTATCACATTGAAATTTTCACAACATATAGTATTCACACAAATACTTTGAATTTACACCAAATAGTTATCATAAAAATAAAAATAAATTCTCAAATTTTGAGATATACGCATATATCGTCCTCACTCATACTAGGAACTCCTTACGGACTCTATACATGAATCCTAAGAAACTCTATCCTAGTTTCACGACTCGACACAGGATGATCCTAAGGATACTGGAACTAGAGCTCTGATACCAACTGTGACGCCCCTGGGTTCACACAAGTCTGCAGTCCAACAATAACATGTTTTACCATCACAATTAACATCTATCTAGTAGAGTCAACAATAGGTGTAGGTACAAAAGCAAGTAAAAGATAGTGCAAGAAATAACTGATAAAGTGATAGTGGTCACATTAATGTCTCATCATCCAACATACAGAAATACATAGTCAATGTCTGAATAGATAACTGGAATACTCAATAAGTCTCGAATACAAATATCTGATAAGAGGAAATAAGACACACAGCCTTTACAACTTCTAGAATAAGACTCTCAAATACCTAAACAAAAGTCTACTGTGGACCTCAAAAAAAAAAAAAAAACTAAGTACACAGCTGAAGCTAAAATGCCTCACCATCGACCTGCGGCTCTCCGGGCTCCTGGCTCGTTACCTGAAAGGGGGAGGGACAACGAGCGTCAAAGCGCTAGCGAGCAACATCACAACCAACCCCAAGGGAACATGGCTCGTTGTAAGAAAATATAGATACTACATAATAGATCTAAAATCATTGATCTTACTAAAGAGGATTTTAGTATTTAGGAATTTACAACACAAGCATAGGTACGTCGAGCGAAATAATCCAAACAAGGAAACCCTCATGTATATACCTTGTATCTCAAATTGTAAATCCCTAAACACCAAACCCGAAGTTCTAGTACAGGAACAATAATAAAAGAAATACACCAAATATCAGAGCATAAATACAGTGCCATGTCATAGCCTACATGAGTATCATGTTATCATGCCAAAATCTACATAAGTGTCATGTCATAAAACTCCTGTGAGAAAGTCATATACAGGGTTAAGAAATATGTCCGATACAGGAACTAGATACTGTGGTTTTCCAAACACATGGAATAAGTGGCAAATGTCCAACACGAGGACAAAAATGGATTATAGTCCAACACGAGGACTTCTATGGATTATAGTCCAACACGAGGACTGTGTAACTATGAAAAGTATATGCGGACTGATATACATATTCTATACTCACACGCGTCTCGGTGTACATATCTAAACTTGTGTCAAAAGTCAACCCACATGTATAGATAAATCATTAGCATGGTGAACTAGTGTCAGGTCATCGAGGTGACCCCGAAAAAGAAACTCAAACAGATTAAGAATCTGTAAAACACCTCATCAGTCGACTGATGTGTCGACTGATGATGTCAGTCGACTCATATGTCGACCGATAAGCTCAGGCAGCACAGCCTCAGCTCACCAGTCGACCGATCTGTCGACTGCGGAGCTGAGAAAACCAAATCAACTCATCAGTCGACTGATCAGTCGACTGATGACTGAGATTTCAGCCCGTCCATCGACTGATCAGTCGACCGATTGACTGTAGAAACTCTGCACAGGTTGTTATTCACCCAAAAATTTCTCTAAACTCCTCCCCATCTATCCCAAGCATGAAAATACTGATTTTATCATATATGTACCAAACTGAAATAAAGGATCTACATGTAATCATTTATCAAAAACCTTAAACACATAAAAACATGTTTGAAAACGTTTTGAAATCAATAAATCATGAATTTACTCTTGTCAAACGTTCTCAGATCTAGATTCCTTTAATAAAACATTGTTGGTCTTTTTATAAACTGAGATGCTCAATACTTCACCTCATATACCATAAAGATTCATTCTTTGTACTAAAAATACGTTTTTGGCTAAATCAAAACTCATTAAAGTTAATAAATTCATGTAAGACAAAAGGGACAGAGTTGGGCGAGATGTTACTCGCCTCTGGGTGATGAACAACTCCTGGATCTGAGAGAGAGTGGTTCCCCTTCGCTGCAACGTGAAGATTTCGACGAAAATCCTCCAAGTTCTTCCCCAAATCACCAAGAACAAGGCTAGGGTTTGAGATAGAGGAGAGGGGGCTAGGGTTTTCTCAGATCTGAAGATGAGAGGGGTGAATTCGGGTGAAAAAGAATATATATGAACAGCTAAACCCGACCCAAACCCGAACTAAAACAAAATAGACCCGAAACTTAAAAAACTGGAAATCAGCGTATCAGTCGACTGATGTGTCGACCGATACAGTCAGTCGACTGATGTGTCGACTGATCTGGAAAAATTCAGTTTTGTGCATGTTTTGCTAATTTGAAAAACCAACGTACAAAACTCTTCACCCATACTCTCATATCATCTCAAATAACTTGCTATCATGTACTTCAATAACCTCAAGCTATTTATCATAAAAGAATTATTTATTTACTTATAATTCACATATATTCATATAAAAATTATGGGGTTCTACAGGTAGAAAATCTAATTGGTAACCTCATGGTTTTTGAAGTTCAAATTAAAGATAGAAAGAATGAGGATGAAATAAAGAACAAGAAAGTGCTTGCATTCAATACTACTTCTGATAAAGAAGATTCAGATGATGATGAAGAAATGAGCATGTTTGCACACAAGTTTTGAAAGTTCATAAAACAAGGTAAATTCAAATCAAAAAATTCAAATTCAAATAACTTACTTTGTTTCAAATGTAACAAACTAGGACATGAAGAAAGATTGTCCATTGTTGAAAAATAAATAAAAATCAAATTATTTCAACAACTTCAACAATATTCAAAGCAACAAGAAAAGGAAGGCTTTGGTGGCTACATGGGATAATAGTGATGATTCATCTTTGGATGAAGAAATCGAAGAAAAGGAAAGCATCCTTATGTATTTTATGGTACAAGATGAAGTAAGTGATAATGAAGAACTTTTAGATGCTTTCAATGAATTATATGAAACATTTTTGAGATTAAAGGCTTCACATAATTTTCTTAAAGGTGAAAATAAAAGATTACTTGAAGAAATTTCTGATTTTAATTCTTCTACTATTTCTACTTATCAAGTAATTGAATTGAAAGATTAGATACTTGCTTAAAGAAAATCATATTTTGACTAATGAGAATGTTTATTTAAAATCAGAATACAATAATTTAAAAAATCGCATTAATGTTTTAGATAAAGATATTTCTTCTATTAAATTAAAATATGATGATATATGTTTGAATGTTAGTAAATTCAATAAAGGTAAAGAAAATCTTAATGATTTACTTTCATATCAAAAAGTATCTCAAAAGATAAAAGGTTTGGGTTTTCATATTAACAAAAATATTTCTAAAAAAACCATTTTTGTAAAACCAACTTCTAAATTGCATGAACATAATGTTAAAGATAATGTTTTATGTGAAAAAAATCAAAATACTTATCTATTTGGGTACCTAAAGAATTAACTTCGTTAAAGAAAAAGTCTTATATTTCTACATTTATTGAAGATGTTTGTGTATCAAATAACTGTTTAGGCAAATCAAACTCTTCATGGGTTTGGTTTCCTAAAGGTTAATTTTATGGACCTAACATAGCATGGGTATCAAAATTATAAATGCTTATATTTCAGGTACCTAAGAAAAATAGGTGGATTTTGGATAGCGGTTGCTCTAAACATATGACCGGTAATATACAATTATTGTCATATTGTCTAAATAAGGATGGTGGTCCTGTCACTTTTGGAGATAATAACAAAAGAAAGATTATCGATATTGGAATTGTCGATAATCCAAATAAACCTATTATTGATAATTTTTTATTAGTAGATGGTCTTAAACATAATCTGCTTAGTATAAGTCAACTTTATGATAAAGGTTTTAAAATTATTTTTGAAAAATAATCTTGCTTAATTTATGATATTGATATGATTACTATTTTATTTAAAGGGCATAAAAAATAATATAAATGTTTTATCAATGAAGAATATTTTTAATGAACATTATTTTCTTGCATCTTCTAATGATTCTATTTTATGACATAAACATTTTGGTCATGTTAACTTTAAACATATTTCTAAAATTTTTAAGAATGATTTTGTTAAAGGTTTACCTAAGCTTTCTTATGAAGATAATTTTTGTGATGCATGTCAACAAGAAAAAAAATGTATAAATCATCTTTCAAATCTAAAGATGTAATTTCTATAAGTAAAGCACTAGAATTGATTCATATTGACCTTTGTGGTCCTTCTAGAGTAGCATCATTAAATGGAAGCAGATATGCATTTGTACTTATTAATGATTTTTTAAGATTTACATGAGTAATATTTCTTAAACATAAAAATGATGCTTTTAATGAGTTTTCTATCTTTTGCAACAAGATTTACATGAGTAATATTTCTTAAACATAAAAATGATGCTTTTAATGAGTTTTCTATCTTTTGCAAAAGGATTCAAAAAGCTTTTAATGAGTTTTCTATCTTTTGCAAAAGGATTCAAAAACAAAAGTCTCTTTCTATTATTACTATACATAGTGATCATGTAGGAGAATTTGAATAAACTTTTTGTAAATTTTTGTGATAAAAATGATATTTCTCATGCTTTTTCTTTTCCTCGAGCAGCTCCACAAAATGGAGTTGTAGAAAAAAAAGAATAGAACTTTACAAGAATATGCTAGAACCATGTTGTGTGATAGTAAACTACCAAAGTACTTTTACGTGTAAGCTGTCTCTATAGCATGTTATGTTCTAAACAGAATATTATTAAGACTTGTTTTAAAGAAAACACCTATTGTTTTTAAAGAAAACATCTAAGTATGTTTCTTTTGATGAGTGTTTTACAAAAACACCTATTGTTTTGAATAATAATGATGATTTAGTTGATTCTATTCATGATACTCTAATGCTAGATATTTCAAAAGATGACAATTTACAAAATGATTTACCAAAGGATTTTGTAGAAGTTAGATCTCATCCACATGATTTGGTTATTGGTAATATTTCTGATAAAATTACTACTAGATCTCATTTTAATTTGATTGCTCATGCTGTTTTTATTGCTATTAGTGAACCAAAAAAATACAAAAGAAGCTTTACTTAATGATTTTTGGATAATTGTTATATAAGATAAACTAAACCATTTTACAAGAAATAATATTTAAGATCTTGTACCTAGACCACAAGATAAGTCCATTATTGAAACCAAATGGATATTTAGAAATAAATTAGATGAATCTGGACAAGTTGTTAGAAACAAAGCCACATTAGTTGCACAAGGATATAATCAAGAAGAATATATTGATTATGATAAAACTTATGCACTAGTTGATCGTTTAGAATCTATAATAATTTTGCTTGCATTTACATGTTATATGAATTTTTAATTATATCAAATGGATGTTAAAAGTGCATTTTAAATGGTTTTATTAAAGAATAAGTTTTTGTAGAACAACCTCCTGGTTTTAAAAATGAAAGTTTTCCAAATCATATGGTCTAAAACATTATATAGTCTAAAACAAGCACCCCGTGCTTGGTATGATAGATTAAAGAATTTTCTTTTAACTTCCGATTTTGAAATTGGAAAAGTTAATTCTAAACTTTTTATAAAATAAATAAATAAAGATATACTATTAATTCAAATATATGTAGATGATATAATATTTGGTTCTACTAATGATAATTTTTGTTAAGAGTTTGCTAAGACTATGCAGGATGAATTTAAAATGAGTCACACGGGTGAACTCAATTTCTTTCTTGGACTACAAATCAAACAATTAAAGAAAGGAATTTTCATCAACCAAGACAAGTATGCTAAAGAATTACTCAAACGCTTTGGAATAGAAAATACCACAAGTAAACCAACACCAATAAGTACAACTACATCACTTGACAATGATGAAAATGGTAAGAATGTTGATCAAAAGCTATATTGAGGTATGATTAGATCACTTCTTTACATTACTGCAAGTAGACCTGATATTATGTTTAGTGTATGTTTATATGCAAGATTTCAGTCTAATCCTAAAGAATCACACCTTAAAGTTGTAAAAAGAATTTTTAGTTAACTCAAAAACACTATAGATTATGGTTTATTTTATCCTAAGAATAGCACATTTTATTTATTATCATATAGTGATGCTGATTTTGTTGGATGTAAATCTGATAGAAAAAGTACAAGTGGTTCATGTCATTTCCTTGGACATTCACTTGTATCTTGGTTTAGTAAAAAGCAAAATTCAGTATCATTATCAACTACTAAAGCAGAATATATTGCTGCTAGTCTTGCATGTGCTCAAGTTTTATGGATGAAACAAACTTTATCTAATTATGGTATAGTTTTTCCCACCATCATCAATAATGTGTGACAATACTAGTACCATTAATTTATCTAAAAATCCTATTCAACATTCACGTATAAAACATATTGACATAAGACATCATTTTTTACGTGATAATATTCTAAAAGGTGTTATTTCTGTAGATTTTATTTCAACCGATAAACAAATTGCTGATATATTAACAAAATTTTTAAAAGAAGAAATATATGTTAAATTAAGAAGAGAATTAGGTATATGTTCTTTGGAAGATTTAAACTAAGTTTTAAAATCAATATATATGCATATTCAGCCATAATAGTCGACTAATCAAGTTAGTAGTCGACTATATGTACAAGCATTACATATAAGACATTCTATTGATTACAGTGTAGTCGACTAATTTGACCTGTAGTCGACTATTCTGAGTTATATCTAAAATCTAGAATTATGTCGATTACAGTGTAGTCGACTATTTTTCTTAGTAGTCAACTACATGCACAAATTTTTCACATTTATAGTTTTTGAGCATATTGGATTTTACCTATCAAATCAAAAACCCAATACCCGTTACACTTAAGTGAACTTCATCTCAACCACTCTTTTTTAACCTGAGAAATCCTAGCCCTATATCAAATTCTATTTAGATCAAATCTTAACCATACGTTTGATTTTTTGATCTAATCTTGACCATACATTTTTAAGTTACAAAAACTACCCTAACTCCTAAACTACCCACTCCCTCACTTACCAAAAACCGATCTGTAAAACCCCGAAAATTTTATAATAAAAATATGTGAATTATTAATAGTGAATAATTCTCGTATGATTTATAATCATGTAAATATATCAGATGTATATATTTATGAACCCAACAGGTGTTTATATATAAGAGACATCGAGTGATATGTGTCCAGCAGGTGAAATGCCTACAGAAGGCAGTTTGTTTTCCAGTTTGTTTTCTTTTACGGTTTTTATTTTGGTCTTATTGGGTTTCGGGTCGGGTTAGGGCTTTGGTATACATTCTAAACCTACCCAGGAGAGCCTCCCCCTTCATCTCAACGTAAAACCCTAGCCTCTTTGTCTCTCCCCTCTCAGAACCCTAGCCGCCTCTGGTGATCTTTGAGGAGTTTGGAGGAGTTCCAGGGGATTTCAGCAGATTGGATCTCAGGAGAATCATCTCCAGAACGTTCGTCAACACCCAAGGCGAGTATCATCTTGCCCAATCCCTCACCCCTGTTTTCCATGATTTTTATTTTGGATTTTTGAGTTTTGGATGAGCCAAAATAGTATTTTTGTTAAGAAACGATTTCTCTATGGTATAATAATATGAATCAGATGTTTTAGTTTATAAAAACTCACCCAATACCTGTTTGATGACGATCTAGATCTGAAATTTTGCCTAAACAAGAACTAAATCATTTTTACTGTCATTTAAACGATTTGGAAATTGTTTCTCATCTTTTTATAATATTGGAAGTATAGATTTCAAGCCTAAGATTTGTTGTTTATGTTCAGTATGATTTTAAAACCTTAGAACTCTTGTTATCGTAGAGATTTGCAAATTTCGTTTCAGGTGTTTCGAGCTGACAGAAACCCAGATTTGGGTTTCTGTCCGCTCGGCGGTCGACCGACGCGGTCGACCGCTGAGCTCGTTTTGAGTTTTCGGTCGACCGCCCGTTATTTCGGTCGACCGCGTCATTATTTCGGTCGTCCGCCGATTATTTTGGTCGACCGTGACATTATTTCGGTCGACCGCCAGGCTCGGATCAGGGATCGGTCGACCGACTCGGTCGACCGACGCACTGTCTGTGGTGTTTTTCCCATTCTGGGTATTTTTGAGTGTTCTGTTCGGGTTTGGGAGTTTGAATGGACTATCTGTCATTGATATTTAGACTTGCTATGTACCCAGGCACAATAGATAACCCGAGGGTACCAAATACGGATATATACATTGTTTTGACTGTGAATTGATATAGATAGAATTCATTATGTATCCCAGTGATACTTCCACTATTTTTCACAGTCCTCGTGATGGACTAAAATCCATAGAAGTCCTCGTGTTGGACTATAATCCATAAAAGTCCTCGTGTTGGACTATAAATTCATTCCAGTCCTCGTGTTGGACATTTGACACTTATTTTAGGAATTTGGAAAACTACGACACAAACAGTTCCTGATTTGGACAACGTTCCTAATCCCGGCACATGACTTCTTCACAGAAGTTCACGACATGATGTTGACATGACACTTATGTAAGTAATAACATGATATTCATGTTAGCTATGGTATGGCACTGTATATTGTTCTGAGAATAGCTGTATTTCTTTTATTATTGTTTCTGTACTAGAACCTCGGGTTTGGTGTTTAGAGATTTACAATTTGAGATACCAGGTATATTCATGAGGGTTTCCTTGTTTGGATTATTTCGCTCGACGTACCTATGCTCGTGTTGTAAATTTCTAAATACTAAAACCCTCTTTAGTAGGATTAATGATTTTAGATCTAATATATATTATCTGTATTTTCTTATACAACGAGCCCTGTTCCCTTGGGGTTGGTTGTGATGTTACTCGCTAGCGCTTTGACGCTCGTTGTCCCTCCCCCTTTCAGGTCACGAGCCAGGAGCACGGAGAGCCGCAGGTTGATAGCGGACCACATTAGTGTCCAGCTTTACTTTCCAGTTATGCATTATTTTTCTTTGGGCTCCACTGTAGTGAGGTTAAACATTTGAGGGTATTATTCTAGAAGTTGTAAAGGCTGTGAGCCCTATATCCTTATCGTCAGATATTTGTATTTGAGACTTGTTGAGTATTTCAGTTTATCTACTCAGATCTTGACTATGTATTCTCTGTATGGTTGGATGATGAGATATTTAAGTGACTATTATCATTTCATCAGTATTCCTTGCATTATCTCTTACCTGTTTTGTACCTACACCAGTTGTTGATTCTACTAGATAGATGTTAATTGTGACAGTGAAACATGTTATTGCACGGTGTGATGCATAGCAGGTTTGACATCCTTGGTTTCACCTTGGACTGCAGCCTTGTGTGAACCCAGGGGTGTCACACGATCCCTCTTCTTCCCCACTTCAGAACCCACAGAATCCAGGTTAGGGCATCATCAATCTTTTATTTTCCTTAAAAATTTTCCTCAAGTTCCTTGTTTTTCTTGAGTTTGTCAATTCTTGTAGTCGACTATAACCAATATTAGTTGTCCATTTCTAGGGTTCTCAACAACTTGGTAAGTTCTTCAACTTGATCTTTCTAAGTTCTTGTTTTTTGAATTATCATGTCCAGAGCAAAGAAGGCTAAGCAAATTCATACAAGTGTTAATGATGAAATCATTATCTATTTGAAAAGTCCTGATTTACTTGAAGAATTTAACAATATATCTACATTTGAAGTTCTTCCAGAACATTTTGTGAAATTTGATGATTTCATCCCTTGGAACTTTGGTTCATACTTTGAAAATGTGGGATTGATCGAGTTATTTTCATCCGAAAATAAAAAAACCCACTTATCCTTTTTTGGTTCAACTGTTCTTCACAAATATCACTCGTGTAGGAACTATTAGCTGAATTGAAAAAAATTAACTACACTTGTGAAAGGGATAGAAATTGAATTGACTTCTAAGTCAATTGGAAATTTTTTTAACATTCCCTTCAAAGGTGTATCTCTTAGATCAATCAAAATGACTGATGAAAATTTGCTATCTAATCATATTTTTCTTCCGGGTTATGGTCGACCTTTGAATAATTCAAATAAACTTCGTCCAAATTCCTCGTTTCATTGCTCGAATCTTAGTCTATAATATGTTTACAAAAACTAGGAGTTTTCATTTTATTTTCCTAGATTTAACAAAAGCCTTATATGCTATAATGGGGAATATCCAAGTTAATTGGGCTAAAGTTTATTATGACAATCTCTTGACTGTACCAAAAGTATTTCATCCTTATGGTGCATTTTTAACAAAGGTCTTTGATAAATTTCATGTCGATCTTGAGTCAGAAAATTTTGTAGTTCGTTCCATTGAGTTCTTTGACTCTAATGCCCTAACTAGGATGAAGTTAACTAACTTTGAACTTCATGATCAAAATCCCCAAGATGAGCCTCACCCTCCTCAAGAACAAATTCCACAAGATATTTCACAATCCTCAAGTCATGCAGGCCCTTCCTCTAGCCAACAACCACCTCAAATGCAATCAGAACCTTCCTACTTCTCGGATGTGCGATATAACACATTGTCTGCACACATCCTTGAGTTAGAGACTAGTCAGCGAGCCCTTTATGCTCAGAACACTTACATCATCAGTAATCAGGAGGATTTAATCAAGAAATTTGATAACTTGGATATGAAGCTTAGCGCATTTTTCCAAGGACATCCACCTCCTCCAGGACCTTCATGTTAGAGGACCATGCATGCATCATGTAATGTTTAGCTTAGTTTCATGCTTGTGGTGAAAACTATGTGTTAACTTAGTTTGTTTAAGATTATGTGTCAAAAACTATGTGCTAGTTATTTGTTTTAAGACTTGTGTAATATGTTGTAGGTTGCTACTATATTCTATGTTGCTACTATGTTTAATTTATGCTTAGTATGTTTTACATTTAGTGTGATAATTGCTTAGTATATTCATGTGCTAAATATTCTAAATAGATTGTGATGATGGAAGTTGTGGAACTTTTGGTATTTATCGCAAGCCTATGCCTACCCGTTTGGATGGGTGAAGTACTGGACTATGTTCATAATTTGGATGATCTTTTTAAAGTGTTAGCTCATGAAGAAGAAATTATGGCATGCTTAGAATAAATGTTCATTTCTTTTTGTTAATGACAAAGGGGGAGAATGATATATGAATTCTATGATATATATAAATTGTAGACTGTAATATGCTTTTATGCAGGGGGAGTAAGTAAGTATAAGTTAGTATAATATTCATCACTTTTCTATTTATTTTGTGATATACTTACATATGCTTAAATTGTTTGTCATAATTAAAAAGGGGGAGAATGTTGGATATATTGTCTCAAATATATAGTTTTGATGATAACAATTTTTGTACTATGTGTATTATTATGCACTAACATATCAATGCACCTATCACCATCAAATATGATCGAGATATGTGAACAAAGTGCAGGATGAGTTCAAGGCAACATGAAGCAAAGAAGAAGATAAGTTATGTGTCAAAAATATAATTTTTCTCATTTTCTTTGCTTAGATTTTATGTACAAGCCTTGATCACTCACAACACATACAGTCACATAGTATTAGAACACACTAACACACTCTTAGTGTGTGGTTAAGAATAGAAATCCCCTATGTTAACCATTAGAGTTTATAGTTAAAGAATAAGTCTCAAAATAAATCATATATCTCATTTATAACCTTAGTAGTCAACCAATACTAATATTAGTCAACTAATCAACTCTTAGACAGAATTTCAGAATCTGTATTTTTACAGTGTAGTTGACTAATCGACTTTGTAGTCGACTACTAAGTACAGAATTAAAAATTTCAGAACTTCTGTTTTACAGAATAGTGACTAATGACCATTATAGTCGACTACTAAGCAATTTTTCAGACTTTACAGAATAAGAATTAACACAGAATAGTCGACTACTATGTCTTGTAGTCGACTACAGATACAGTTTTTTTGTATATCTGAATTTAAATTTGAAACTGTATATAGCCGTTTATATCTATTTATTTGGTATAAAAAAATTATCTTTTCAAGGGATATAAATAGGTTATAAGTTCAGAAATTTGGTACATTAATTCCTATCCATAAGCTTTAACATTTCTGCATTCTCAAGAGTTCAAAATTCAGATTTTTGCCTAAGTGTTGAGAAAAATCAATTTCTGAAATAGCCTTTGATCTTCATCCTATATACAACTTATTTAGGTAATTTTCAAATATTAACAAGTTCTTAAAGCCACTGCTACACATCACTACACATTCAAGACTTATAAGAATTGTGTTATTCCTTCAAGGAAAGTATTCTCTCGGGTATGAGAGGTGTAATCTCTTGGTGAAGAGATTGAGTGTAATTTGTAGAGACTTACAAATTACTCAGGTTTGCTGTTTTGGTTTTGTAAGTTTTTCAAAATCATAGTGGAACTCTTAAGCAGGATTTTCTTGGGGACTGGATGTATACCTCGGCGGTGGAACCAGTATAAAATATTATGTTTGCAATTGTTATTTTCTATGATTGTGCTATCTTCTTTGAAAAGTATAATCTTTTTTACATATATTTTTAAAAGAATACTATTCACCCCCCGTCTAGTGTTTTAGTATGATTGGATTCGATCCTACACTCTGTGTAGTCAGTATTTTTCTTAGTAGTCGACTACTTTGTCTATTAATCGACTACTCTATAAAAACAGAAAGTCTGGAATTTAAATTCAACTCTTATTAATCGACTATAATGCCTAGTAGTCGACTAGCCTGTAATGACACAGAAACTGATATTCGATATGTGTCTGTTGTAGCCGACTACTCACGCTATTGGTCGACCATTAAGGGGTAGATATGAGCTATATGATATGTTTTAAGTCTCACTCAATATCTATTAATTCTAATGGTTAACATAGGAGATTTCTATTATTAACCAACACACTAAGCATGTGTTAGTGTGTTCTAACACTATGTGTGTGCATGTGTGTGAGTGATCAAGGCTTGTACACATTTCTATTAAAAGAAAATATAAAATTACATTTTGATAATAAAGTATATCTTCTTCTTTGCTTCATTTTGCCTTGAACTCATCTACGTCTTGAGTATCTCTTTGAATATATTTGTTGATTTAGCTCTGTTACTGCAAAACAAATGTTAGCACATAATACACACAACATATAATATTTGTTATCATCAAAACAAACTAATCTTGGGGTCAAGATTCCTAACATTCTCTCCCCTTTTGATGATGACAAATATATGTTATTAAGATATAAAAATTTTAATACCCTTGCGTGAAATCATTAGATAAAACCTTTTACTCCCCCTGCATCAAAGCATTAGTAAAAAATTTAAAATTTTCTATATAACTCCCCCTTTGTCATTAGCAAAAAGAAATAAATATAATTTTAGTTAATTTTTTTTCCTGAGTACCTTAATAAAAATATTAAGCACTTTGGTACCTTTTTATATTATATCATTATGATTAGCCCTTAGGAATTCAAATCCACTTAGAATTTGGTTTCTATTTATTAATATAATTATAATTCTTTGAATTTCATATATTTTTCTTAAAACTTGAAATATAATCATCTCTTTCATTTAAACAAGCATCTTTCGGTACCCAAATGTACATAGATTTCTTATACAAAGATACTTTATGAGATGATGCAAAATGTGTTCTATTAACATATTTATTTTTTCTTGTGAACATATCCTAATCCAAACTTTTGATTAGAAGACTTTTGTAAAAATAATAAATTAGCCAAGTCTTCTTTTCCTTTGTTGAATTTGTTCACATTAAAAAGTAACTCTTCATATTTGAGTTTAAGAGAACACATTTATTTATCTAAATCTGAAACACGAGTTATTAATTTATCACATTCAGATTTTAGATAAGTATTATCATTAGTCAATAATTTATTTTTAGAAAATAAATTATTATTTAATTCATTCAATTTTTCAACTTGTGAAGAATTTGAAGTTACTAATTCTAAGTTTAATTTTTCATTTTTAGTTTTCAATAACTTATAGTTAGACTTTAAATCCTTATATTTAACATAAAGTTCATTGAATGCTTCTAATAATTCATCATTATTAAAATTATCGCATACCTTATCTTCATGTGCTATAAAACACAAGTGAGCGGATTCCTCTTTTTATTCTTCTTCTTCTTCGGAAGAGGATGAGTCGCTATCATCCCATGTCATTGCCAAATCCTTCTTCTTTTTATCTTTTAACTTCTTGAAGTTTGTAGACTTTGACATTGACTTTAGAAGAGGACAATCCTTCTTCATGTGTCCTGGCTTATTGCAACCATAACAAATAAAATTATTATTAGTATCTTTAACCTATTTATACTTACTTTGGATAAGGAACTTTTTGAATTTTCTTGAGAGAGCATCAATGTCTTCATCATCTTCATCTGATTTATCGCTGTCAGAAGATGTATTTAAAACAATGATTTTCTTCTCTGGTTGTTCTCTCTCTCTTCTATCTTGAAGTTGTACTTCATTTGCCATTAAATTCCCAACAAGATCTTCTAAGGTAAGTGTTGAGAGATCATTGACTTCTTTAATTGCTGTTGTCTTTTTCTCCCATTTTGGTATTAGTGCACGAAGAACTTTTCTCATTATCTCCAATTGCGTGTACTCTTTTCCAAGACCAATTAGAGAGTTGGTGATGTCGGTGAATCTTGTGATCATTTCAGTGACCGTCTCATGTTCTTTCATTTTGAATAACTAAAAACCTGTGCACAAGAATAGAGATTTTAGATTCTTTAACTTTATTTGTACCTTTATGTGTTACCTCTAATGTATGCCAAATTTGATAGGCTGAATTACAAGTAGACACATGATTGAACTCGTTCTTGTCCAAGGCACAAAACAGTGCATTCATCACCTTAGAGTCCAGATTTACATTTGTCCTTTGAACAACCGTCCATTCAGTGTATGGAGTCATTGGCTTTGTGAATTCAGTCTCTACAATGTTCCATAAGTCATAGCCAAGAGATTGAAGGTAGATCTTCATCCTGCACTTCTAGTAATTGTAGTTCATTCCATCGAATAAAGGTGGTCGTTGTGTGGAATGTCCCTCTTTGAATTGTGAAGTGTTTGTTGATGAACTTGATGATGCCATCTTTTACCGTGCTCTGATACCATTTGTAGAGTCTGACTTGTTGTATATATACCAAGTGTAGGATCGTGACCCTTAAGAATAGAGTGTGCTCTTATAAAAAGCTACGGAAGCTTTACACTCAAACACTAGAGGAAGAGTTTGCAAAGTAGATTATAAATTACAAAAAAAGAATGACAATCTCAGAAAGTGAACATCACAAACATAATCATGTATACTGGTTTTACCTCCCTGGTGTACATCCAGTCCCCAAAAAAATCCCGCTTGAGATCTCCACTATGATTTTAAAACCTTACAAAATCATAAGCAAACATGACCAATTTTTGCAAGACCATGCAAATTGCAAACATGCCAATTGTAAACCAATCTCTAGACCAAGAGATCAACCCCTCTCACAAATCGAGAGAAATTTTCTTTGAAGCAAGTACAAATCCAATCCTATAAGCCTTGAATGTGTTGTGAACGTGTTTCTCACTGTGGCTATAAGGTTTTCTCTTTGAAATTTTCCTAAACACTTAGTATGAAATGATCAAAGGACATAGGCTATTTCAGAACTTTTATTCTAAGGAAAAATCCGAATTTTAGAACACTTAGAATACACAAATATTTAATCTTTTGAGTGCAACACTTATCTATTGTTTTCTGACGTTTTTCCTATTTATAGCCCCTGAAAAGACATATTTTAAACCCAAATAACACCTTAAAACGGCTATAAACAGTCATACATTCAAAATCTGTAACAGTCAGAAAACTGTCTTAGTAGTCGACTACAAGTCTTAGTAGTAGACTACTCTGAGATCAGACAAACTCTGTGTAGTCAGTATTTTTCTTAATAGTCGACTACTTTGTCTATTAGTCGACTACTCTGTAAAAACAGAAAGTCTGAAATTTAAATTCAACTTTTATTAGTCGACTATAATGCCTAGTAGTCGATTAGTCTGTAATGACACAGAAACTGATATTCTGTCTATGTCTGTTGTAGTCGACTACTCATGCTATTAGTCGACTACTAAGAGGTAGATATAAGTTATATGATATGTTTTAAGTCTTACTCAACATCTATTAATTCTAATGGTTAACATAGGAGATTTCTATTATTAACCAATATACTAAGCATGTGTTAGTGTGTTCTAACACTATGTGTGTGCATGTGTGTGAGTGATCAAGGCTTGTACACATTTCTAAGCAAAGAAAATGTAAAATTATATTTTGACAATAAAGTATATATTCTTCTTTGCTTCATTTTGCCTTGAACTCATCTATGTCTTGAGTATCTCTTTGAATATCATTGTTGATTTAGCTCTGATACTGCAAAACAAATGTTAGCACATAATACACACAACATATAATATTTGTTATCATCAAAACAAACTAATCTTCGGGTCAAGATTCATAATAAATCTGAAACTGAATCTATTTGTTATCATTGTAGGAAACCAGATCACTACAAAAATAGATGTCCTTTAAACACAAAAGATAAGAAGATAGAGGGCAAGAGTTTGAAAGTGATAATCTAGGATATGATAAGTGATGAAGAATCAAAAGTAGAATCAAGTGAAGATGATAAAAAAGGCAAATTTGTGTCTTATGGGAAGAAGTGTTTCGACTTTAGATTTTGAACAATGTGAATTGTGTGGTTTTGATAGTGAAAATTTAGACAATGAGGTATATTCTTCATATGATAAATTATTTTCTAAATATAAGGAGATGCTGATACAACTTAAAAAATGCTAAAAAATATGAAGTGATAAAAAGGTCAAATACAAATTTGAAAAAAAAACTTATGTTCAAGAAAGTTGAATCTTTTGTTTAAATTTGGATTCAAACACTCCTTGATATTACAACTATCAAATGCACACAATGGTCTGAACTTAAAAATCAATCTTCTTGTTTATCTAAGCAACTACATGATAAACTCTTTAAAACGAGAAATTAGTTGCTAAGATAAATGAGTTATTGTGTAATTTATCATCTAAACAAATTAGGTTTGAAACTAGATGCACAACCATTGTTTCTAAAAATGAACTACTTAAGTCCAAAAATAGTGATTTTGAAAAGACCATGAAAAATTTCTCATTGGATTCAAAACGGTTGAACATGGTCCTTTCAAATCAACAATTTGCTAAAGCTAAAACTAGAGTTGGTTATTTATATTCTGAAGAACACAAAAAGTTCCAATCTTCATTTGTGAAAGTAAATAATTTTTGATTGTTTTGCACTTATACCAAATGCTACTTATCATACTATGTGTTCTTTGTGTGGTAAAATGGGTTGTGTATCTATGCGTTTGTCATATGAGATACATGATTAAGACAGTTAAGCAAATTTGGGTACGAAAAGGCTTTATTCCTAATCATCGTGGACCTATGAGGATACCTAGGTCACACTTATCTATTTTTTTGTACAGGATGATCGGGGATTGAGGCAACACATGATAGTTGCCGATATGCATTTTTTAAATTAAAATCCAATCCTTGGTCTAAATAAATATAAGGAGATACATGCTTGCTATAATATTTTTATTTATCTCCTTATATGGGTAAGGTTTTTTTTTACATTTTCATTTTTTTCTTTCTTCTTTTTCTATTTTTATTAAAAAACGAGGAGCACCATCGATGGGCCTTCATGAGACCATCGATAGTGGATGATCATTTCACCGATATAAAAAGAGGGAGCAAATTATTTTATTTTTACTTTTTACCCCCTAACTGAATTCTCTCTGAATCTCTTTGATTTTTCTTGGTTTTCTTCGGCTAACATCTTGTTTTCTTGGTTTTTTTGATGGATCATTATCCTCTTATTTGATTTATCTTCAATTTGGATGATCACAAGATATTTTGTAAACCCTAAATTATTGTTTTATAAATTTTTTAAGTGTTTCTAGGCGTTTGTGTCGTAAATCTTATGGGGATTAGATTGTTTTGATGAGAACTTATGTTTAGAATCATTATATTATTAGTTTGTATGAGAAAATAAGCGATTTCAGGGAGAAACACATTGAGTTCTATTCTTGGACCATTAATGGTTGAAGAACACCATTGATGGTCTCATAAATCATTGATGATTGTCAGTTATCTATGTACGGTTAAATGACTAAAACTTGTGTTTTTGATCCTTTTTCATTTTTTCTTCCATTCTCTTTGATTCTAACCCATATACTTGAGTATTCTCTAAACTAAATCATATTTATTTGTCTTTGTAGAGAATGTGATCACACAAAAGATCTTGAAGTGCACAACTTCCTACCTGAGAGACTCAAGAACAATATGAGAAGCTCTTTATTATCTATGAAATAGGTCTTGATACACGCCATCTAGAGGAGTATGGCAACATGTAGGCACTAAAAAATGCCAAGAGACAAAGGAGGGTTGAAGCTCACGACAAGTCTGACGAGGGTCGTCACGGTGATGAATCTCATCTCAGTCAATGAAACTCGCACAGAATGATGAGACTCAACAAGAAGCCGAACTTCGTCTCAAAGTGTCGAGGCTCGCCTAGAAACGACAAACTTTGCCTGGAACCATGAAGTTCCCCTTAAATCATCGAAGCATGCCAAGAGCCCAAGCTCATCATAGCCAAGAATGTTCAAAGTATTTCAGACCCCATACAACCTAATTTAGGTCTGAAAAATTTGAAGGGGGTTTTGTAGGCAAATAAAATTGCCTCTATCCCTAACAAAGGAAGCTTTTGGTCAATATTTAGGTATGAATGAGTTGTACAACAAACACATCAAGATTTGAGCAGTATATTTCCCACTTCACCCTTTTGGGTAAAAGCTAACAAGGAAATATAGAGATTATTTGAAGAAAGTTGCTCTAAATCAACTTGGAACAAGCAAAGAAGCTCAAAGGTTCTCTTGCAAGGCTGAACTTCGCGTGAAGTTTGCCCGCAAATAACGAAGTTTTCCTGAACAATGAACTTCGCCTGAAAGTTGACCTTCACCTGAAAGCTGAACATCACCTGAAGTTTACCCGCAAAGAACGAAATTCGCATTAACACTGAACTTCGCCTGAAAGCTGAACATCGCTTGAAGTTTGCCCGCAAAGAATGAAGTTTGCCTGAACACTGAAATTCACCTGAAAGTTGAACTTTTCCTGAAAGCTGAACTTTCCCTGAAAGCTGAACATCATTTGAATATGGAACTTTGCATGAGCATTCAAGTTTGCCTGAACGAAGTTAAGTTCGCCTGAACACTTAACTTCGCCTACAAGCTTCACCTGCATGCTCTAGTTTGCTTGCAAGCTTGCCAAGTTTGCCTGAATGTTCAAGTCTGCCTGCAGTGTCAAGTTCTCCTGCACTGCTTGACCAAGTTAGCCACTAAGGCTTAAAATGTGGAAGTGGTTGCGCCCACTTCCCACATTCATAGGAGACGGTGGCACACCATTGTCCTCTATAAATATCCACTAATGGCTACCAAAAAAGAGGGGGAGGAAGGGCCTAGCATTGAGAGAATTGTGCACTCGGCCTTCAAGCATCCTAGCTTGGGTACGCGAACTCTGACAAAACTTCTACCACGCGAGGAAGTTTGTTCACAATCTTATTCAAATTGTCAACGGAAAGCAAACTCGATTCAAGCATTGAGTGAGGCATCCTTTTGCCCTAAAGACGCCATAATAAACAAAAAGAGAGATCAGATCCATTCTCTCTTCTTCTATGTAAAAGAGATTTCTAGTTTGTAATACACACATCAATCAATACAAATTTAGAATCATCTTTTACGACCTATAGAAGATGGCAACCATAGTGGGAGAAACCATTTCGTCAGATGAATTAGTGGTGGCGCAGTTCGACGAGGTTGCTACAGGGACTACCGTTGAGTCCCTCATCATTGAGTTCGATCAAGCCATGTATGAAGAGTACTTATCTTCTATTTCCTCTGGTGGCAAAATGTCACGTAAGTATCACAAAATCTTGCGTGAGGCTCAGCCCTAGCAAACTGAGGCTGTAATGCCTAAGAGTTCTACCCGAGCAATCACTGGGGGTTTCATCCCTCCCAAGACTATTGATACAGGCCAAAAGGCTAAAGATGCAAACCGAGAGGCCACTCGTTGGGTTGTTAAGCAATCCACACAAACTCTTGTCTTTGAGAAAACCAAAGTTCATATTGGTGCGGATTATGCCTTCACTGTTGACATGAACACTCCTCTCTCAAAGAAGGCTAAGCAGAGGAGATAACAAACCCGTGCTCGCCATGAAGCACGTGCTCTAATATCCTTCGTTGGCCTAAAATATTATTCAGGCCTGATGAATAATGCTAGTGCCAAGAAAAAAGGCGAAGTTCCTAGTTTAGCGAACTACGCTATTCAGGTGGACCTTACATTGCTGGCGAAATTCACCGATCAGGCGGACTTCTCCAATAACGCAAACTTCACCAATCAAGAAGATTTAAATCGATTAGATAACCTCGCCAAGGTCGGCTGAAAGTTCAACCCTACCTGCAAGCTGAGTTTCGCCAGAAGAGTAAGGCGGTCGAATTTTACTCGACAGACGAACTTCACCAATGTGAGCAAGCTGAATGCATGCAAGCTTGCCATACAGACAAACCTCACCAAGAAGAATAGAGAGCTGAACTTCGTCAAGTTCGCTAGACTATACCTCTTTGCCCACAGGTTCAAGTTCGCCAAACAAACAAACTTCGCCCGATCAAGTAGGTTCGCCAGCCTAGGCAATCCAACACTTGGAAATTTCTCCAAATGTTCTCTTGAACCTTCTTCTCACAATCAATCAGCTAGTCCTTCTGACACTGGGGGTTGTAAGCATCGACACATGGTGGATCTCAGAGAACACTTGACGTGCGAACACAATATTCACGAGATAACACCTCGATGCTACTGTGAGAGGCCTATCATGGTAGTACTCACTGGTTATCAGTGTGTTGAATTGTTAAACCATTAGTATTTAAGAGGCTCTTTGAGCGACCAGTAGAGACAAGACTTCCTCATCGAAGATGCAACCGTGTGAGGAAACAAGCTCTCGATGATTTGGATCTCCCAACTGCGACTGTCAACATGACATGGAAGTCCAAGGCAAAGACTTCAGACTCGTCTGATGCTAAATTTTCACCAGGACACAAAGGCCTCTTCTTTGAGCCTGAGGGTATCTACCAGCACACCCAGACTCAGACAGGGACTACCATACCGCTTGGTTACAGGCGATTAGTATCCATTTTTAATGACAATGATGATGATTGCTCAGCAGTAGCAACATCTCAAGCTTCAAGCTTAATTCAGGGCAAGTACACGTAGGTGCACATGGCTGGAGTTCCTGATGATGTAGCTAAGAAGCTGAAAGATCACCAAGCTGCAATTGCCATGCAGCAAGGAACAATCAACACCATAAAGGAGATGCTAGAGAAACTCCTGAGTAAGAAGAAGAAGAAGAAGAAGAAGAAGAAGAAGAAGAAGAAAAAGAAGAAGAAGAAGAGGACATCATGCCCCCCCAAGGCCCTCAACCAAGAATAAAGAGAGGGAACCTACTCCTCCGTAGAAACCAGAAGTAGAAGAGAATCCCAGATCACCCTTTGATTCATCATTCGAGTCTTTAGAAGGGACATTGTATTCTGGTAGCAATCCACAAGACAAGAGGTTTGATGAGTTCCAAAGCCAACTTGACACCTTGAAACTGCAGAATAATATGAATGAACAGGGGGTTGTCAGGCTGTATCTGGTCGAATGGGATATAATCTCCTATTCGGCAAAGTTTAAGCCCATGAGCCTAGTCTAGTTTAATGGTAAGGGTTCTCCTTCGCAACATATCTACTATTTCTTGGCTCAAACAGGATTTCTTATGGGGGAACAATCCTATCTTGACTTGGCTGTTCATTGGAACTCTGAAAGGGGTAGCCTTTGAATGGTTCCGCAAGCTGGAACTAGGCTCCATCAAATCTTGGGCTGACTTGGAGAAGCTATTCTTGGCCCGCTTCTTCAATGACGACACGGAGGTGTCAATGTGTAATGACCGTAAAATTTTGATACTAGTTAAAATAAATTTTTGGTATTTTAAAATATTTAATTATGATTTTTAAAATAGTATTTGTATTTTTCTCGATTTTCTATAATTTTCTATGATTTAAAGTCTAAGTTTTATATTTAATTAAATGGTTTTTATATTTATAAATTAATTTAGTTCAATAAAAATTTCTGGGATTTATCCGTTGTGTTACTGATACTATTACGTATTATTTTAAATAATACGTCGTATTATTATTACTATTACGTATTAATTCTTGTATTATATTGAATTATTAATTACGTATTATTTGTGTAAATTATTGTATTATTACGTATCAGTTGTCGTATTAGCATAACTGGTACGTTTTATCGTGTAGATAATTGTCACAAAATTATTTGATTTTAAATGTAAGTAAATATATTTTTATTATTAATTATTTCCGTTTAATTGTACAATACGGGTATATTTTCGACAGTTTCATATCAACTGTTGTATTAGCTCAAAATGTACGTTTTTATTTGTAGATAATTATTATGTAATTAGTTTAATTTTTAAGTACCCGAAATTATTTATTTTAATTATTTTCGTTTAAATACCTGAACCCATTTGAAAATAACCCCAGCTTTTGTTTCCCGCGTCGAACCCCCATCAGCTACCCAACAACCCCGTTCTCTCCCTCCGCATTTTTTCAAAAATGACGGCTATTTTAATTATTTTCGTTTAAATATCCGAACCCATTTGAAAATAACCCCAGCTTTTGTTTCCCGCGTCGAACCCCTATCAGCTACCCAACAACCCCGTTCTCTCCCTCTTCTTCTTTTCAAAAAATGCGGCTGCACGCGCATATCATGCAGTATTTTACGTTATCTTTTTTAATTTTTTATTATTATTTTTATCTATTTAAACCCCCTGACCCAGCTCGTGATCACCCACACCATCTTTTTTCTCTCTCTCGAGCACGAGCTCGCGCTCCGACCTCGCCCTCGTTCCACCTTCGCCGCTGGAAGGCCGCAGGCCGACCGCCCGCCCCGCGAGCTTGACCGCGCCGCTGCCCTCTTCCGACCGCTGGGACTGCTTCCCATCTCCAGCATGCCCCCTCTCTCATTCCTCCGCTCGATCTTAGCTTCTCTCGCGCCCGCTCC
Source organism: Asparagus officinalis (assembly GCF_001876935.1). Classification (NCBI taxonomy): domain Eukaryota; kingdom Viridiplantae; phylum Streptophyta; class Magnoliopsida; order Asparagales; family Asparagaceae; genus Asparagus; species Asparagus officinalis. The sequence continues at coordinate 53,097,820 of NC_033799.1, forward strand.
TCCTCCGTTAAGCCGCACGATGAGGCTCCGCAGCTCGCCGCGTCACCCTGTTCGAGTCGCCTATCCTCTGCCTGCACAGCGCCTATCTCCTCGCGTGCTCACCTCCAGCCACCCGCCTTGACCGCCCAGATCCGCTGCTCGACCACCGCCGCCTTGCCCCAGCGCGCTCGCCAAGCCCTGCTCCGCCAGACACCTCCATCCACCGCGTGTCTTCGACCTCCGCCGCTCAGATCACCACCAGCCACCCCCTTCATCCTCCTTCCCCAGCTCTCTCCCTTCCTCCATCGGGTCCGAGCTCTGTCGTGCCGCCCGTCTCTTCCCTGCACGCCGACCACGTCACTGTTCGAACGAGACGCTACCCCATCGCACAGACAGCCCTCGTCGGAGGTTCAGACGACGCTCTTCGAGACCCGCCGTCAGACTTCGACGTACGTCAACGTTGCATTCGATCGACAAAACCCCGAGGCAAGCATCCCGATACCTTTTGACTTTCATTCAATTCTTAGATCGCGCCTAATTTAATTAGCTGCCTATGAGATCCCTATTCTTGCTCGAGTACAATTTTAGATTGATTACAGATCTATTATGCCATACGAACTCGTACCGAATAATTACGTTACAAATCGGGACTGTCCTCGTGAACATATTGGACTTGAGAACCAATAACGCTATAGAACTGTTGTGAACGAAACAGACTGTGGACAATAACGTATGACCATTCACATTGTAATACATATACGGTGATGACCTGTACGGATTTATTTGACGAATGATATTAAAAATAATTTTGTGATAATAGATACTGTAAAGATAAATAAGATAAAATTATTTTAGATTAGTTTATGATTTTTTAAGGATTTATTTGACAAAATAATCATTTTAAATAATTATAATAAATTATTTTGGTGAAAAATCATTTTAGAGTAATTATAATAAAACAATAGAATTTATTTGACAAAAGAATTATTTTAGAATAATTATAATTTAAAAGAATTTATAAGTATCAATTTAGAATAATTTCAGTAATTTAAGAAAGTTTTATAAAAGAAATTATTTAGAATATTTATAAATATTTTTTTAGGATTTATTTTATAAAAGGAGTTATTTAGAACATTTATAAATATCTTTTAAAAGAGTTATTTTAGAAAAGGGATTATTATGAATTTTTCATAATTTATGTTTCTTAATTTTAATTATGTGATATGTTATGATCTTGCTGTATATGATTAGTTGTGTTTATTACTCTTTGTTATGCTTGAGAACCGTTAGAAAACCATGACTAGTGTGGCCTAGTGTGTCCGGTTTAAGACTTAGAAACCTGTGTATAAGTTAGCTTAGAAAAACAAGAGAGTTGGGATGGGGAAGTTAGTGTTCATGTGATCGGATAAGACTGTTGATGTATCTTCCAGGCTCGCACCAGTGAATTCGTGTAGTCACTGGGGTTGGTTTGTTGGGCTAAAGTGAATTCGTGTAGTCACTTTAGTCAGTGAATTTGTGTAGTCACCCGAGTTCTGCTTGAGTTCGGACCAGGCCGAAATCGGATTGCGTGTAGTCCTCTGACCGATTCGTGTAGCGGTATTGGATGCACGTAGGGGATTTGTGAACAGCCAGTTATCCGATGACAGGAGCATTGACTCTGTGTGAGATGTGACCAGTGACCTGTTATACAATGGCTAGTAGTATGACCTCGTTACTTGGATGATTAGTTTGATTGCTAGCTGCAGGACCTCATTACCCGATCGATTTTTGATTCTTCTGATTATTATATTCTGGTGGTGGATTTCATTTAGATTATTACTATTATTATTATTATTGTTCTTGCATTGGTCGTTCGACCGTTTCTACTTTCCTTGTGGGATCTTGCCGTACGTTATGTGCGCTGACGTACACCTGTTTTCTCTGGTGTACGTCAGATTTAGAGGACGGACAGGTCCAGTATGATGATGCATTAGAGCAGGAGTATGCCCAGCCGGAGTGTCTTCCAGGTGGAACAGAAGAACAGACGGAAGCTTAGTTTATCTTTTACGTAATCACTGATGGACACTAGATTACTTATGTAGTACCTTACCCTTTAGTCTTTCGATGGACTTAGTTATTTTGCAGTACTTCCTTCTTATTTTGTCGGACTATATATTTTCCTATTTTAGTTGGACTGTTTTGTAATAAGGGCATGTTTGACCCAAACTTTGTGTCTCGGATGATATTTCAGTTGTGATATGTATATTTTCTGTCTGTGTTGTTTATTATATTTTCACTACTGTGATCGGGGACCTGTGCCTTTGCATTGTATTGTTTCCAGACGCTTAGCGTATTAGGTTGAGAAGAAAAGAAAAAAAATGATAGCGTATATTTCTTCTTAATCTAATACGTCGCGGGCTTGTTCACGTTCCGATTCTCGGTATTTTAGGAAGCGGGGCGTGACAGGTTTTAGTGGTGGCCCATGCAGGTCAAGGTCCCGGTCACGATCCCGATTTCCTACCAGTGAGAATATAATGAATAATTTAGACGCATATCATATTTCATCCGTGAGACTATACTTAGCCCTTATCCTAGTATCTTGACCAATCATGTTTCCGTCCCTACCTTACCCAATTTCGATTTTGATCTTGACTTGATTTTTCCTGCAATAATTTTGATCCTCGTTGCCTTCCCTTCAGAACCATGGTGGGTACACGAAGCAATGGTAAGCCATCCAGTAGTGATGTCCCTCCGCCCGAAGTGGACCCACGCTAACTTTTGGCAATGATTCAGGGACTGGCGACGAATCAGTAGCATTTGGCTGGGCACTTGCAGCGGGAGCCTCACCAGCCTCCCCCTCGTACAGAACCTGGTGTTATGGAATTTCGGTATATGCGACCACCTTCTTTCTCCGATGCCGAAGGATCTCTAGCAGCAGAAGAGTTCCTGAAAGTTACCGAGACTATCCTTACGGTGACCCGCATTGCTCCTGCAGAGTGGGTGGACCTTATGGATGTCCAGCTCACAGATACAGCTCGAATCTGGTGGGTTGCTGAGAAGACACACCTAGAGAGGCCGATTCTGTGGGAGACATTCACGGATCGCTTCAATAGGAAGTATTTCCCTCAATCGGCCCGAGATGAGCTCCTGCGTAAATTTGTCGAGCTCAAGCAAGGGGGTCGATCAGTCGATGAGTATGAGGCTGAATTTTCTTCCTTGAGCCGATATGCTCCACACTTGGTCACAGACCCCACTATCAGGAGGCACTAGTTCCAGAAAGGTCTGGACAAGTATATCAGATTGGCTTTGGCTGGTAGGGCTCTCACGACTCACGACGCCGTATTGGATGCAGCACGTGAGATTGAGAGCGTGCAGAAGGAACCAGAAGATTCACACTTGATTCAGAGTAGGACACCATCGTTTGCCCCCACCTCCTGTTCGAGCAGCTCCTCCAGCTCCACCTCGACCTGCACCAGCAGCACAGCCCCAGCACAGGTCCTACCCTCGAACTGGACCTCTCCCTCCACAACAGCAGCTTTATCAGCAGGCACAAGGGCAGCAACCTCCACGTCAAACATTCATGATGTCAGCTGTGGAAGCTGAGGCGAATGATCAAGTTATCACTGGTAAGAACTGTTCATTCTTAGTTTTACTTGCATATAATTTCCCTTATCTAGCCTTACCTGATGATAGCATGATAGGATTTGTTATGAGTACTAAGTTTAGTCGCCTTTACCTCCTCCTGTAATAGGCAAGGTCCTTGTTTCCTCCGTTCCGGCTTTATCACTCTTTGATTCTGGGGCTTCCCATTGTTTCTTATCTCGTCGATTTGCGACCGCCCACTCTCTTCCTATAACTCCTCTGACCACAGGCTGGAATATCAATACTGGCAGTGGTGTTTTAGTAGCGTCCAGTGGTTATGAATCATGCCCTGTAGTCATCAGCGGGAGAGAACTCTTTGCAGATTTCCTGGTGATTGATCTGCCGAGTTTCGATGCAGTATTTGGAATGGATTGGTTGGGATCGTTCTTTGCCACCATTGATTGTCGTCGTCGGAGTGTAGTATTTGAGATACCGGATCACCCGAGGTTTGAGTTCCTCAGTGGTAGCACATCGGCTGGACCGGTAGAGTACAGAGCTAGACCGAAGAAGGCGACGTTTGCTGCCATGCAGGTGGAATCCGAGAAGCCAATTGTAGTTCGGGAATTTGAAGATGTGTTTCCCGATGACATTTACGGATTACCACCGGATCAAGCAATTGAGTTTTCCATAGAACCGAAGCCTGGAGTTGCTCCGATTTCCAAGACCCCTTATCGTATGCCTCCGGCTGAGTTGACCGAGCTTCGGACTCAGTTGGATGATCTTATGCAGAGAGGCTTGATACGACCCAGTGTATCGGCCTGGGGAGCACCTGTGTTGCTCGTGGGAAAGAAGGATGGATCCAAGCGGATGTGCATCGACTACCGGGAGTTGAATGCGGTGACAGTGAAGAATAAGTATCCTCTTCCCCGTATTGATGATATCTTTGACCAATTGGGAGGATCGAGAGTATTTTCTAAGCTGGATCTGCGGAGTGGATATCACCAAGTGAAGGTCAAGGACTCTGATGTTCCCAAGATTGCGTTCCGGACAAGATATGGACATTATGAGTTCTTAGTGATGCCGTTTGGTGTGACTAATGCGCCAACAACATTCATGAACCTGATGAATTTGTTATTCTATGATGTGCTGGACAAGTTTGTAGAAGTCTTTATTGATGATATTCTGGTGTACTCTAAGAATGAAGCGGAACATGCGGAGCATTTGCGGTACGTGTTGAAGACCTTGAGAGAACATCGGCTATTCGCCAAGTATAGTAAGTGTCAGTTCTGGCTGGACCGCATTGCATTTCTAAGACACGTGGTGTCTGGAGACGGTATATCTGTGGACCCGGATAAAGTAGCTGCTGTTAAGGATTGGCCTACCCCTAAGTCGGTATCCGACATTAAGAGCTTCCTGGGATTAGCTGGTTACTACCGTCGCTTCATCAGAGATTTTTCGAACATTGCGGAGCCGATGACACGACTTACGAGGAAGGATATTAAGTTTGTCTGGTCCGACGCTTGTGAGCAGGCGTTTGAGGAGTTAAAGTCTCGATTGATTTTGGCCCCAGTCCTGACGATACCAAATAAGAGCGGGAACTTTGAGGTGTTTTACGACGCATCAGGTAGAGGATTGGGATGTGTTCTACAGCAAGATGGTCATGTGGTAGCGTATGCTTCTCGTCAGTTGAAAAAGCATGAGCAGAATTACCCTACCCACGACCTGGAGTTGGCAGCTATGATTTTTGCCCTTAAGCTTTGGAGACATTATCTGTTGGGAGAGCAAGTGAAGGTGTTCACTGACCACAAGAGCTTGAAGTACATTTTTACTCAGAAGGAGCTCAACATGAGACAACGCAGATGGTTAGAGCTAATGGCAGATTACGACATTGACCTTCAGTACCACCCTGGCAAGGTCAATGTAGTACCAGATGCTTTGAGTCGTTTGCCGGCAATCATGACCCTCACGGCTCAGTGGAAACTTTAGCAGGAAGTGAGGGATATGAGTATAGAAGTTATACTTCCAGGGGTCACCGCTTCCTTGATGAATCTTCAGATTCAATCGACATTGGTCGAGCGGATTAAGACTGCACAATCAGATGACTCATTTCTTCAGAAATGTAGAGAGCTAGCAGTGGCTGGTCTTCGACCGGAATTTGTTGTTCATGAGGACAGATCCTTACGATTTGGGAGTCGTATCTACGTACCAGAAGGAGATATTCGAGAAGAATTATTACGAGAAGCTCACAGCTCACCGTACTCTATTCACCCTGGAGGTACGAAGATGTACAAGGATCTGAAACTAAACTTTTGGTGGCATGGTATGAAGAGAGATGTGGCTCGTAGTGTGGCGAAGTGCCTTGTATGTCAGCAGGTGAAGGCAGAGCATCAGCGCATCGCAAGTCTATTACAACCGTTACCTATTCCAGAGTGGAAATGACAACATGTCACCATGGACTTTGTTACTGGCTTACCTCGGAGTACTAGACAGAATGATGCTATTTGGGTGATCGTAGATCGATTAACCAAATCGGCTCACTTTATTCCATTCCGAGTAGGACAGTCAACGGAGCATCTTGCTCAGAGATACATGGAGGAGATCGTACGATTGCACGGAGTTCCAGTATGCATCGTTTCGGATCGTGATACCCGATTTACTTCAGAATTCTGGAAGAGTTTGCAGGCGAGTCTTGGGACCAATCTCAGTTTCAGCACAGCTTATCATCCTCAGACCGATGGGCAATCGGAAAGGACCATTCAGATTTTGGAGGATATGCTTAGAGCATGTATGCTTGACTTTCACGGGTCGTGGGAAGATCACTTGCATTTAGTGGAGTTTTCATACAACAATAGCTTCCAGGCTAGCATTGGAATGGCTCCTTTTGCGGCATTATATGGGAGGAAGTGTCGCTCTCCTTTGAGTTGGGACGATATTGGTGAACGAGAGATTTTTGGGCCGGAGCTGATTGACAAGTCAGTTAATGCTGTCAGAATCATTCGGGAGCGACTTCACATACCGCAGGACCGATTCAAGCATTGGGCGGATGCGAAGCGTCGACATTTGGAGTTTCAGCCAGGAGACCATGTATTCCTAAAGATTTCCCCCAACCGAGGTAACATTCGCTTTGGAAGGCGTGGGAAGTTGAGTCCACGATATGTGGGACCTTTCGACGTATTAGAGAGAGTTGGAGAAGTGGCGTATCGACTTGCATTACCACCCGCATTGGCTGGAGTGCATGACGTATTCCACATTTCTCAGTTGCGGAGATATGTCGGAGATCCGAGTCATATCGTAGATTTCTCGGAGATTGAGGTGCGACCTGATTTGACATACGAAAAACAACCTGTGGCAATTCTGGACCAAAGAGAGAAGACTCTCCGAAACAAGACCGTCACGCTCGTTCGTGTGATGTGGCACCCAGATTCTCCTGGCGAGTCGACTTGGGAGACTGAGTCTGAAATGAGACAACGATACCCTCATCTGTTTTCTGAATCTTAGTTGTTACATCTTGTACTTTACCCTGTATTGTTCTTGTCCTACTTTCTCCCTGCTTATGAATATGCAGTTATTTGAATCATTCTCTATATGTGTTGAGTTGAGTATCTCTTTCAATATCTCTGTCCTTGGGTTCTTTTGTGTTCACCATTATTTTAATTCCGAGGACGGAATTTGTTTTAAGGGGGGTAGAATGTAATGACCGTAAAATTTTGATACTAGTTAAAATAAATTTTCGGTATTTTAAAATATTTAATTATGATTTTTAAAAGAGTATTTGTATTTTTCTTGATTTTCTAGAATTTTCTATGATTTAAAGTCTAAGTTTTTATTAATTAACGTATGCGTTTTATTCATTTCATAAATTAATTTACGTTGCAATACAAAATTTTCTGGGATTTATCCGTTATGTTACTGCATACTATTACGTATTATTTTAATATAACTACGTCGTATAGTGATTACTATTACCGTATAATTCTTTTTAAATTTTTATTAAGATGAAATATTAATTACGTATTATTTGTGTAAATTATTGTATTATTACGTATCAGCTGTCTGTATTAGCATAACTGCTACGTTTATCGTGCTAGATAATTGTCACTATATTTGATTTTAAAGTAGAGTAAATATATTTTTATACTTAACTTATTTCCGTTTAATTGTACAATACGTGGTAATTTTCGGACAGTTTCATATCAACTGTGTATGCCAAAATGTACGTTTTTATTGGTAGAAATTTATTAGTGCTAATCTAGTTTAATTTTAAGTACCAAAATTATTTATTTTAATATGTTTCGCTTTAAATATCCGAAACCCATTTTAAATACCTCGCTTTTGTTTCCCGCCGTCGCAACCCCTTATCAGCTCACCAACACCCCGCTTCTCTCCTCTTTCTTCTTTTCAAAAAATGCGGTACACGCCGCAGATATCATGCCAGTATTTTACGTTATCTTTTTAATTTTTATTATGTATTTTTAATCTATTTAAACCCCCCTGACCCAGCCTCGTGATCACCCACACATCTTTTTTTCTCTCTCTCGAGCACCGAGCTCGAGCTCCCCCCCTCGCCCTCCGCCCACCTTTCGGCCGCCTGAGCCCGACAGCCGCGGACCGGCCCCCCGGAGCTTGACCGCCGCCGCGCCCTGCTCGACCGCCGGCGACCGTTCCCCTCTCCAGCACCGCCCCTCTCTTTCCTCCCGTTATCTAGCTCCCGCCGCGTCCTCCTCGTTAGCTGCCACCGAGGAAGCTCCGCCAGCCCTCGCCGCCCGCTCACCCTGTTCTGTCCGCCGTCCTCTGCTGCACAAGCCGCTCATCTCCTCCGCGTGCTCCACCTCCAGCCACCCGCCTTGACCGCCCAGATCCGCCTGCTCCGACCACCGCCGCCTGCCCCAGCGCCGCTCGCCAAGCCCCTGCTCCGCCAGCACCTCCTCCACCGCTGTCTCGACCTCCGCCGCCTCCAGTCACCACCAGCCACCCCCTCATCCTCCTTCCCCAGCTCTCTCCTCTCTCCTCCCCATCGAGTCCCGAGCTCGTCGTGCCGCCGTCTCTTCCCTGACGCCGACCACGTCGCTGTTCGAGACGCCGACCCGCTACCCCATCGCCGGACAGCCCTCGTCGGAGTTCAG
>NC_033799.1:53106493-53181032 GCF_001876935.1 Asparagus officinalis
CGCTCTTCAGACCCGCGTCAGATTCGACCGTACCGTCAACGTTGATTCGATCGACAAAACCCCGAGGCAAGATCCCGATACTCTTTTGACTTATCATTCAATTCTTAGATCCGCCCTAATTTAATTAGCTGCTTGCAAGATCCCTATTCTTGCTCAGTACAATTTTAGATTGATTACAGATCTATTATGCATACGAACTCGTTACCCGAATAATTATTCGTTACAAATACGGGACTGTCGTGAACATATTGGACTGAGAACCATAACGTATAGAACTGTCATGAACGAAACGGACTGTGGACAATAACGTATGACCATTCACGTTGTAATACATATACTGTGATGACTTGTACTGATTTATTTGACGAACGATATTAAAATAATATTGTGATAATAGATACTGTAAAGATAAAATAAGATAAAATTACTTTAGATTAATTTATGATTTTTTTAAGAATTTATTTGATAAAATAATCATTTTAAAATAATTATAATAAAATATTTTGGTGAAAAATCATTTTAGAGTAATTATAAGAAAACACTAGAATTTATTTGACAAAAGAATTATTTTAGAATAATTATAATTTAAAAGAATTTATAAGTATCAATTTTATTTTAGAATAATTATAATTTAAAAGAATTTATAAGTATCAATTTAGAATAATTTTAGTAATTTAAGAAAGTTTTATAAAAGAAATTATTTAGAACATTTATAAATATTTTTTAAGGATTTATTTTATAAAAGGAATTATTTAGAACATTTATAAATATCCTTTAAAAGAGTTATTTTAGAAAAGGGATTATTATGAATTTTTCATGATTTATGTTTCTTAATTTTAATTATGTGATATGTTATGATCTTGCTGTATATGATTAGTTGTGTTTATTACTCTTTGTTATGCTTGAGAACCGTTAGAAAACCATGACTAGTGTGGCCTAGTGTGTCCGGTTTAAGACTTAGAAACCTGTGTATAAGTTAGCTTAGAAAAAGTGGCCTAGTGTGTCCGGTTTAAGACTTAGAAACCTGTGTATAAGTTAGCTTAGAAAAACAAGAGAGTTGAGATGGGGAAGTTAGTGTTCATGTGATTGGATAAGACTGTTGATGTATCTTCCAGGCTCGCACCAGTGAATTCGTGTAGTCACTGGGGTTGGTTTGTTGGGCTAAAGTGAATTCGTGTAGTCACTTTAGTCAGTGAATTTGTGTAGTCACCCGAGTCCTGCTTGAGTTCGGACCAGGCCAAAATCGGATTGCGTGTAGTCCTCTGACCGATTCGTGTAGCGGTATTGGATGCACGTAGGGGATTTGTGAACAGCCAGTTATCCGATGACAGGAGCGTTGACTCTGTGTGAGACGTGACCAGTGACCTGTTATACAATGGCTAGTAGTATGACCTCGTTACTTGGATGATTAGTTTGATTGCTAGCTGCAGGACCTCGTTACCCGATCGATTTTTGATTCTTCTGATTATTATATTCTGGTGGTGGATTTCATTTAGATTATTACTATTATTATTATTATTGTTCTTGCATTGGTTGTTCGACCGTTTCTACTTTCCTTGTGGGATATTGCCGTACGTTATGTGCGCTGACGTACACCTGTTTTCTCTGGTGTACGTCAGATTTAGAGGACGGACAGGTCCAGTATGATGATGCATTAGAACAGGAGTATGCCCAGCCGGAGTGTCTTCCAGGTGGAACAGAAGAACAGACGGAAGCTTAGCCTTTTCTTTTACGTAATCACTGATGAACACTAGATTACTTATGTAGTACCTTACCCTTTAGTCTTTCGATGGACTTAGTCATTTTGCAGTACTTCCTTCTTATTTTGTCGGACTATGTATTTTCCTATTTTAGTTGGACTGTTTTGTAATAAGGGCATGTTTGACCCAAACTTTGTGTCTCGGATGATATTTCAGTTGTGATATGTATATTTTCTGTCTGTGTTGTTTATTATATTTTCACTACTGTGATCGGGGACCTGTGCCTTTGCATTGTATTGTTTCCAGATGCTTAGCGTATTAGGTTGAGAAGAAAAGAAAAAAAATGATAGCGTATATTTCTTCTCAATCTAATACGTCGCGGGCTTGTTCACGTTCCGATTCCTGGTATTTTGGGAAGCGGGGCGTGACACAATGTCCACTCTGCTAGCTAAAAAGAAGAGAAAAGGGCAGTCTGTTAATGACTTTGTGAAGAGATTTAGAAATCAGTCGCTACATTGCTGTGATCAGGTTTCTGAAAATACATTCGTTGAGATGTGCCGCAATAATTTCCCAATTTATATTTTATCCAAGATTGGAGTGGTAGAAACCCGAGCTTGGAAGGAGCTTGTTCGCCAAGGTGAACAGGTAGAAAACATGCTAATGAGGATAGATGCTGAGGAGCCGTATGAATCTCAAAGAGGGGGTAACTAAGGCAACTTTACCCATCAGATCCGTTCAAAAGGGAAAGATACTTTGGCAGTGAAAACTGCTTCCTCATCTAAACCCTCTTCAAAATAGCAGGGCAATTCTTTGGACAATCATTTCTAGAAGCAGTACGACTTCAAAGATGAACAAGTCATCCTAATTCTCAAGTCCTTAATTAAGATGAAGAAGATCAAGCTTCCAAAATTGAAGCGACCTGAGAAGGCTTTAAGGACAGATGATTCTAATTACTGCATGTGCCACAAGATGGTGCATCACCTAACGAAGGCTTGCTACATCCTGAAGGATAAAATCTAAGCTTTATTGGATGCAAGCTTCATGACCCTTCAGTCTTGATTTGTACCAAGATATGCAGGATGAGACCTGCGAAGCCAATGTAGTCTCTAAAGACCAAGTATGGCAACTATTATTTGACATTGCATAAAGAATAGGCCCTAAATCTACGATTATCACTGGAGTGGGGGTAGTCTTGGTTTCTCCACAAAATCATGTACTACCTCGAGCCTTCTCTCAGTGGAGCCACGGAGACTCGAAGCACATCATCAATCAGTCCAAAGGGGAGTTTGAAGTTAGACATGAGGATCTGGTCCCTTACCACGAAGCGGCCATCACATTGACTAATTCTTTTGAAGGCTTCTATGTAGGAATAAAAAATTGCCTATAGATTGCAAAGAAGCTCAAAACTGACAAAAAAACTGATATCTCTCAAACCAGAGGGAATTTGTCAAAATAGATAGTGGAAAACTAAACTTTGATTGGTTTGGTTAGCCCCATATCGTCGAGATAGGTGATTTTTATATATAATTCGTCCATTCTGACTTACAATTTGAAAGTTTTGACCCGTTCTCTGCAGCATGTTCTGAAGTCCGTCGGAACTGATCGAACCTCGCCTAAATTATTAGACCAAGCCTATAGATTCCCAGAACACAGCTCAAGACAAAGAGGAGACTATGAACATCATCATCCGAGTCAAAGAAGTTAATCTGATACCAAAAGGAAGCAAAGGAACATGTGAAGGAACACGCAAAATGATGAATCAACGAAACAAAGAAGCATGAAAATCGACAAAACATCAGAACAAGGCACACGCCAATGTTTCTCACCCACGAGCCCCCTCAATGTGTCTGACGAGCAAGACACCTCAATGTGTCTCGCACATATATCAATGCCTTGCTCGATCAGCCTCCCGACGATGCCTTTTTCGATAGATTACTCGTGATTCGTTCGTTCCAGTGGCCTCCTAACTACCTTGGGGTTATCTTTAAACATGATAAAGTCATTATTAATTGAAGATAAGGCCAAATCATGAATTCTTATATGCGAACATGGTGTTCAAGCTATATAAATACTCCCCTTCATGCATTCGTGAAGGGTACTGACGATTGACTGACGAACGTGCGAGAGAACCCACATTTTTCAGAGCAGAGCCATGATTTACAGAGAGAGAGGCGAGGTCTTGGCTATTTTCTAAACATAAAAGGAGAATTTCGAGAGATCCATAGCCTTCCACCCATTTCCTTGAGATCATACCTTGTTTTAATCTTGAGAAGAGTGCTAATATCACTTTGTTGGGGTTATTCGCTTATGTTCTAAGTTTCCCCTATTGAAACAAAGAACACCGAACCTTCTTTCAGATCAACCCGGATATGTTATTCGACATCCTCGGCACAAACAAAGATTCCACGCAAGCAACGACTGATAAACGATCCTACGTATGTTTCTAGGAGATTTCTATTTATTTCTTTTGTGTAGAGAAGTCTTATAAAAAGGCTCACTCTTTTAAATCTTGTAATTCGATAAACAAGTTGTAATGGATTCCCAAATAAAATTAATTTCTGACGCAAACACGCTGGCGACCAAAATGGGAGCCAACAGCCTCTATGCCGAGGTTGTCGTATTGCAACCAAAGATTAAGATTCTGATTGATGTATAGGTCGAATACGAGTTTGACCAGGCTAAGTTTGAGGAGTATCTCTCCTCCTATTCATCAAGATCTTCCTCATCCCACAAGTACATGAAGATTTTAGCATCGAAGAAGGTGTTTCAGTCTTCAAAGACTGTGAGTGATGATTCTCGCTCGATCGTTGTTGAGGCTACCCCTCGCAACATCCCTCCGGCATTCAATGAAGCCGGAATTTCTGCTCATAACAACTCCTCTTCGATCAAGGAGTTATTTGCTGAAGGCGTGCCAGTTCTGACAAAGAGGGCTCGTCAGAGGTAGCTCTAACGTCTCACACATCAGCTCGCCAAAGCCTTGGAGCCAATTGATAGGATCCGTTATCACACAGATCTGGAGTTTATGAGGTGTCAAGAGATTTAGCCACCTCAATGGCAACTAACCGATTCTTCCTCTAAGCCAACCAGCGAATGAGTCCGTGTCAAAAGGACTCATTCAACTCTCGAGGAATGAATCCAAAAGTGTCGTGCACTCTTTACACACACGTGTATTCTTGTGTAGAAGGCACATGAATTACAGAAAGAAGAGGTGGCAAAAAAACCACCAAAACAATGCCAAGTCTGGATGCCAAAGTCCGAAACAACGTCGAAATCAACTTGGAAGACAACCGAACCATCGCTGATGGCCGAGACACATCAGAGTGTCTCACAGGTCGAGACACTTTGAAGTGTCTCACACGCTGAAGTGTCTCTCTAGCCAAAACACTTCAAAGTGTCTCGACCATGTCCGAGATAGTCTGCCCGAACCTCCATTAAAGCCCCCACAGTAGTGTTGATCTGTCCAGATTTAAGATAGCAATGGTGGATCACCTTGGTCCTTTGCATGAGGATCAAGGTAAAACTTTGGTTAAAGAACGCTTGGGTTCGGTGAACAAATCCCAAGTGACTCTTCAGACTGGGGGCCGTACGCATCCTCCTATTAAGTTAAAGTCATCCTTTATTGAGAAAGCTCCGATTTCCACCCGCTTAAGGGTGCGTGTCAAAGTCCAAGAGCCCGTTGAGGTTCCACACCTGCAAGGGGGTTGTTCCAAATTTGCGACTCCTAAGAACGCCAACAATTCGTTACATCCCCAGAAGGAAACATGTTCATCAGACGATGATGTTACACCTAGGAAGTCATACTAACATGATATAGGTTACTCCGATCATCATGCCAATGAGTTATACTATCGGGCTGGGGGTATGAACAAGTCTCGGAAAAGAAATATCCGGGAAATAAACTCTTACTGTCCTTGTGAGAAGCTTATCAGAGCAGTATTATCAGAGTATAGCTGTTCTAAGATCACTCCACAGAGGGTCTTGGTATTCCAAAGGCTTTCCATTGAAGTAGTGTTGAAGAGAAAAGATCAGTCATTCAAGATGATGAATTCCCAGAAGTCACCATCAATATGGCTGATAAAGGAAAGTCAAAACAGCGCTCGACTAACTCTAGTCCCGACTCTTATCCGGGGATATCCCAGCATATAAATCGGCTCCAACAGAGGATGATCAGACATAGGGATTATCAGATGATGGAAAAAGGACTATCCTCAGATGATGAAGTGTCAGACACTTGCTCCACGGTCGCTTCAGACGAAACAATGTCTAGCATGGGACTAACCAGAGAAGTGTTCACTATCACGCTAGACCAATTAGCCCAAATACTTCAAGATGCTCTAGCCAAGAAAAAAGAAGAGTTTAGAGCTGAAATGAAGACATAGATGGAGTTGGCCATGCAACAGATGAGGGACTTGCACGCTCAACAACTACAAGCTCAACAGCATCAGCTGCCCGAGTCTAGTCAGCGAGCTAAGTCTAGTCATCGCAATGCTATGGTGGTTCAAGCCAATGTGATTGATAGCGACACAAAGGTGAACATAACTTCACCAACTCTCCTCTCAACAGTAATAACACTAGGGGTGGTCCAGTTAATCCTCCTCAATGTCCCCCAAAGAAAAATGAGGATGGAGACAACAAACTTATGGAAGAGTTGGAGAATAAGGTAAATGCCTTGATGCCTGCTCAAGAAGTAAAGAAGATCGACATTCCATGTCCATACCTGAGGGAATGGGAACCAATTCCATACCCGTCGAAGTTCAATTTGATTAACTTTATGCCATTTGACTAAAAAGGCTCGCCCACTCAGCACTTGATTTATTTTAAGTCATACCTGGTCCCACCTGAGTGTGATCTCTGGCAACGAACCTTTGATGGTTCGATCATTCATTACCACCTGTCGCGGGGCAACCTTTGATTGGTACCGCCATCTTAAGCTGGGGAGTATCAATAGCTGAGACGGCATGGAGAGCATCTTTCTCACCAATTTCTTCAATGATGACACTGAAGTATCAATCGGAGGTTTGCTAGATGAGAAGCAGAAGGACGGGGATTCTATTGATAGCTTTGTCAAACGCTTTTTTAACAATACAATGAATTGCAGGGATCCTATCATGGAGGAGTTCATCTTGCAGACATGTCACAACAATCTCTCCATTAATGTCTTGGAAGCCCTGGGGGTCGTGCCATCCAAAACCTGGAAGGAGTTAAAACTATAGTGAACAAGCTAAACGCTTTCTCAGAAAAAAGAAAGTTGAGAGAGGCCAATCAACAGCGCCTTCAATTGCTGTTGATGTTAATCAAACATTACAACAACGATTGTTGTAACAATCACCACAACAGTTGCCTCAAACGCAATGGCACTCCTTCAAGAACGATGAGGTTCTAACCATCTTTAAGTATCTCTTGAACAACGACAAAATTGAGTTGCCACCTATTAAAAATCAAGAGGAAGCCAACAAGAGTTCAGACCCAAAATACTATGCATACTACAGTAAGGTTCTTCATCCCATCAAGGCTTGCTTTATTCTCAAAAATAGAATCCAAGCCTTGATTGACGCCGACATCATAATAGCGAAAGAAGCCAAATGAGAACGGCGAATACTCTGAAGAGTACATGAGTATAAACTGCTTCTCCAAAACTCCAAAGAGTATAAGAGTATAAACTGCTTCTCTCTTTCTTTCGATGGGTATACAAGGTTAAACTACTTCCCTTATTTCCAATAACAAGAAGTTCCTGGAGAATATTACTATTAATATTCTTAAGGATAACCCAAAAATATGACCGAATATAATTGGATTCAGGTGTGCTAAAGAGTTGGGGGTGGAATACCTCAATGCATTCTAATAGGAAGTTCTTGGAGAGTACTACACATGGTATTCTTAAGGATAACCCAAAACCAATTGATTATTCAAGGTGAAAACCAATCATCAGAATAATTCATTCTTAATAATGATAAAATGATTAAGAACCTCCCACTGTGGCTATTTGATCATTTTCAAGATGATTAGAACTCTCCCACCGTGACTTTCAGAGCACTCTTTTGTTGAGATGAGATTCAACGATTGCATATTGTCAATCTTTCCTCACGAAACTTCCCGGGTGTAATTGTAAAGTGCTTAAATGATTCACGGTCCTCCACCACAAAATCCTCACTGACCAAATTAATTAACGGTGGGTCTATAGGCATCAAAAATTGCCTATAGGTTCTCACACGTAGCTCGAGATAGAAAGAAGATGATGAATGTCATTATCCAAGTTAAGGAGGATTATTTGACGCTAACAAGCAAATGAAGTGTCAAGGAGGATTATTTGACGCTGACAAGCAAAATAAAGTGAATTGATGAAGCATACGAATCAACACGATGGCGGAATAATGAAATGATGATCCGATCGGGAGTTACATTTCACTCATGAAAAACAAAGCGCCACTCATGTCTCGTCCACTCCACGTATGATTCACTTATGGGAGGTTTAGATCTATTCTCCAGCTTTTCGATGCACTTTGAATCATGTCATTCTGATATCAGATCAGGAAATTATAGGAAGAACAATCAAGGTGCACAAAATGGCGTCTCGGTCGAAACCGAGACACATTGTGTCTCGACCAAGGTCGAGACACAGAGTCCGTCTTGCGTCTAATAGAGCTATTTTGACCATGATTAGTTTTAAATCTGAAGAAGCTCAAAGGACAAATGTTTTAGATCTATTTGTTATCTTTCCAATGCATATTGGATCACCTCATTCCAAGATCGTACGTGAAAGTTAGATCCAAAATAACCAAGATGGTCTAGGCTGTTTCACACCTACAGGACACCAATGATGTCTCACACATTTTGGCAATGATATGTTTCGAATCTAAAGAAGCTCAAAAGATAAAAGTTGTAGGCCACTTCCTCATCTTTTCAACAGATATTAATTCACTTTATTCTGAGATCAGATGCGAGAGTTAGAAGCAAAATAACGGAACAACACTAGTCATGTCTCGGCCAAGGCCGAGACACCAAGTGTGTCTCGACCATGGCCGAGACACCATTGGTGTATCACACCCAGAAATGCTGCTTTTCGCCCATTAACTGCCTGAAAACTATTTTTTCGATAAGTTTTTAGGATTTCTTCAGCCTAGAGCCTCTCCAAATGATTTGAGGTTATATTGGAACGTGGTTAAGTGGTTACAACTAAAGATGAGAGCAAATCGGCCTTTCTTATCTAAAAACCGAGCTTCTGAAGCCTATAGTTATGGCCCTAGGGCCTTCATTTATAGAGAGCTAGAATTTTTGAGTCTCGGTGAAGCTCTGTCGAATTGAAGAGTGAGGAGCACAAATTTCAGAGAGGAGGAAGAGATCTTGATGAGTTCTTCAGCATAAAGAGAGGAAGAGTTTGAGAGATCTGCATCTAGTTTATTCATTTCCCTTGAGATCACACCTAGCTATGATTCTCGAGAAGAGTGATTGTCACGCTATTGTCAAGATAGTCACTTCAATTTCTTATCTCCTTTGCAAGGCAACAAAATCTTTATTCAGATCTGATCAGTTGGTGGTCCACGGATAAACCTTGCACCGACAAAGATCCCGCGCAAGCAGAATACCGATAGACGGTCTCTCTTCATATGTTCTTAGGAAAGTTATAATATTCTTATTTTCATTGTATAAGGAGACTTATAAAAAGTCTTTATTTTTTTGAACTTATTATAACGACTGAAGTTGTAATGAGTCTCGTAATGAACAAATCAACTTTTGACGCGAACACGTTGGTGACCACAGTAGGAACCAACAGCCTCACTGCCAAGGCTGTTGTGCCGAAGCCGCTGATCAAGATTCTTGTGGATGAAGAGGTGGAGTATGAATTTGACCAGCAGATGTTTGAGGAGTACATCTCCTCCTCCTCCAGATCTTCTTCTCCTTGCAAGCGCAGGAAGACCACTTCTGTGAAGAAGGTTAATTGGCCTTCAGAATTGAAGACTCAGGGTGATAATCTTTGCCCGAATGCTATTGAAGACTCCTCTCCGACCTCCAAGAAAGCCGGATCCGATGCTCGTGACAACTCCACAAAGGTCAAGGAGTTTCTCGTTGAAGGCGTACCACTGCTGACGAAGAGAGCTCGCCAGAGATGCCGCCAACGTCTGGCCCGTCAATTCTCCAAAGCTTTGGAGCAGGTGGACGAACTCTACTACCAAACATATATATCTAGAGTTTAGAAGGCGCCAAGTGGCTAAGCCATCGCCACAGCAAGCACCAGGGTCCTCTTCCTAACCACCGACTAACAAATAGGTTCATGTCAAATGAACCCGTTCTACTCTTGAGGAGCACATCCAGAAGCACTGTACACTCCTTGTGCGTGCACGAATTCTTATGCAAAAGGCACAAGAATTATAAAAGGAAGAGGTAGTCAAAGAATCACCAAAATCCAAACAAGTCTGGGTGCCAAAGGTCAAAGCAGCATCTAAAATGGCACAGAAAATAGCCTAGACGCCTTCACTTGGGGAGAGACACCAGTCATGTCTCTCACCGAATTCTGGCTCCAAGGCTGATTCCAAGCCTCCGTCGGCCTCCGATCCCACTCCTCTTATTCCTGTACCTCCGGTGAAGCTTTACGGTAGCGTGAATCTCTTCAAATTCAAAATTCTGTTAAAGGATCTCCTTGGTCCCCTACATGAAGATCGAGGCAAAGCTCCTGTTAAGGAACACTTGGGTCCACTGAATAATTCCCGAACAACTATTCAGACTGGGGGTCATACGCACTCTCCTAACAAATTGGTTCCTAGAACCACACATTTAGGGGTTCGTGTGGAAGACCGAGAGCCCGTTGGAATTCCACATGCACGAAGGTGTAATTATAAATGTGTTACTCCTACAAATGCTAACAAGGCATTACATCCTCAGAAGAAGACGTGTACATTACATGACAACATTATACCTGAGGAATCAAATCAACAGCCAATAAGTTGCTCTGACCACAACATCGATGAGTTGTACTATCGGGCTGGGGGTACGAATAAATCTTGAAAGAGAAGTACCCTAAAATCAAACTCACACTGCTTTTGTGAGAGGCTAATTAGGGTAGTATTATCAGAGTATAGCTACCCCAATACCACTCAACGGAGGGTCTCGGTATTCAAAAAAATCTCCACTGAAGTGTCCAAATCTAAATCAAGATGCTTCTATAAGAAGAAATCTACTGGTCATGATGATAAGCTTTCATAAGTTACCATCAATGTGGCTGATAAAGAAAAATCGACAAGGCGTTACAGCCTTGACTCTTTCTCGGAGGCATCTCAGCGCATTGCTTAGTTACGTTCAGGAACTAGACGACCTAGATCAGATAGAGGACACTCCTCGGAGGATGAAATGTCAGACGCCAACTCCACGGTCACTTCTAACAATAAAGTCACCGGTACAGGACAATCTCGTGAGGCGTTTATGATCAATGCTGAACAAATGGCCAAAATTCTTGAAGACGCTCTGGCCAAGAAGAAAGAGAATTTCAAATTCAAAATAGAAATGACTGTGCAACGGATAAGGGATTTACATGATCAATAGATTCAAGATTTATCAAATCAGATTGGTGAACCTAGCTATCACAACGCTACTAATCAAGTAGATAGCGATTTAGACATGGATGAGAATCTCAATGTTGATACCCATCCTGTCGACCAAAATGCTGGGGGTGGTCCTACAGAGGATGACAACACTAGGGGTGGTCTAGTTATTCCTCCTGAAATTATTCGAAGGAAAATACGAGCGAGGACGACAAAATGAAAGACGTGGAGAGCAACACACTGATGTCCGTTCAAGAGGTAAAGAAGACTGATATTTCATGTCCTTACCTAAGGGAGTGGGAGTCAATCTCATATCTGGTGAAGTTCACCTTAATTAACTTCACGTCATTCGATGGGAGAGGCTCGCCCACTGAATGCTTGATCTATTTCAAGTCTTATATGGGAGTGATCTCTAGGAATGAACTACTAATGATCCGGTCATTCGTAGGCACCCTTCACGGGGATGCCTTCGATTGGTATTAACATCTTATGCCAGGAAGCATCAATTGCTGGTACGATATGGAAATCTCATTCCTCAGCAATTTCTTTGATGATGACACTAAAGAGTCAATTGGAGCTCTTCTAGATGAGAAGCAAGAAGATGGAGAATCAGTTGACACCTTCGTCAAACGCTTTCCAAACAAGGCGATAAACTGCTAAGATCCAGTCATGAAAGAGTTCATACTCCAGATCTACCATAACAATCTCTCCCTCAACTTACTCGAAGTCTTGTGGGTTGTCCCCTCAACCAGCTGGAAGGATTTAAAACTGTATGGAGAACAGGTCTAGCGCTTCCTCAGAAGAAAAAAGGCTGGGAGAAGCTAGCCGACAGCACTTGTGGTTGCTGCTGATGTTAATCAGACATCACAACAACAACCTCAGAAGCATCAAAAGACTCCTAATCCAAGGTTCCAGAAGGAGTATTCTTTCAAAGATGATGAAGTTCCAGGCATCTTGAAATACCTCCTTGCCAACGACAAAATCACGTTGCCACCGGTTACAAATTAGGAGGAAGCTAACAATACTTTAGATCCAAAGTTCTGTGCATATCACAGAAGGATCCACCATCCTACCAAGACTTGCTTCACTCTCAAAGACAAGATCCAAGCCCTGGTTGATGCTAACATCATAACGGCAAAACAAGCCAAATGAGGACGGAAATATTACTCCAACGAGTATACGAGTATAAACTGTTTCTCCCACCTCTAATGGGTATAAGAGGATAAATTGTTTCCCTTATTTTCAACAGTAAGTTCCTGGAGAATATTACTCGTAATATTCTTAAGGATAACCCGATATCAGTTGACCATTCAAGGTGAAAATCGGTCATCGGAATAATTCTTTCTTAATCATGATAAAAAATAATTAAGAACCTCCCACTGTGGCTATTTAATCATTTTTAAGATGATTAAAACCCTCCCACTATAACTTTCAGAGCATTCCTTCATTGAGATGAGGTTCAATGACTTAATCCAGTCAATCTTTCCTCACGAAATCCCCGCAGTTAAATTGTGGAGTGCTTAACGACTCAAGATCCTCCACTATAAAATCCCTCACTGATCAAATCAAATGTCGGTGGGTCCACCAAAATTCTTTGTGTTTGAATCCACCCGAACTCCCACTGTGTCCAAGTCTTTAACATTCCCACTGTTAGGGTCTGATACGACACCCCCCTCTTTGTGTTAAGTCCTTGTCACTTGACATCAAAAACCCCCACTGAGTGATTTGTACAAGTCCCACTATTATTTGTATCTTCACTCCCACTATTTCTTGGTCAAACCTTCCTATAGTTAGGACCAAAGCCAAAGTTCCCTCTCGATTCCTTCAATGAACGAGAGGTTTACTTTCAAAACTGGAATTCCCTTTCGATAAACGAAAGGCCTCCACCCAAGTTGAACGATCAAACTTATAAAAGTTAGGGTCGTTTCAAGCTCCCACTTGGTCAAACGTTTTAAAGTTAGGACCAAAATTGGATTTTCATCTCGATAAATGAGAAATTCATCTTTAGATTGGATGACCAATCCTATAAAACTTAGGGTTATCCAGATCTTTTTGATTCTCGGAGTAGAGATCTTACTCTTAGTTTTACCTTCCAAATTTCATGAAGTGGAGATCCCACTTTTAGTTTCTTTTACATCTGGAGATAGGATATAAAATTATTTCTCTCCAACCATGGGAGATAGAATAAAAAATTCTTCTTCTCCCGCCTCGAGTTTGTCTTTACCCTAAAAAAAGACCCGGAGATAGAATATAAAATTCTTCCTCTCCAACATCGGGTCCGTCTTTACCCCAAGAGAAGACATAATTTTTCCAACACCAAAATCCATGCCTTACACGCATGTGGGACTTTATCTCAATCCCTAATTAGAGATAAGTCTGCATCTAACACATGCTACCAGTTAGTCTTTTGCCGTAAGTCTTCATCTAACACATGCTACCAGTTAGTCTTTTGACGTGAAAAGACACCAGGATTTATGCCCTGGGGAATTTATCTTAATCCTTAATTAGAGATAAGTCTGTGCCTAACACGTATTGCCGGGTGGTCTATTCTCACAAAAATGACCAAGTCTATGTATTCAACATCGAAGTACCGAAATCCATGCCTTTTATGCATGTGGAGCGTTATCTTGATCCCTAAATAGAAATAAGTCTGCATCTAGCACATATTATCGGGTAGCGCATTCCCATAAAATAGCAAAGCCCACGTATTCAACATCTTAGCAGACTGTTATTAATAATGTCAAAATCCATACTTTACACGTATGGGGGATTTTATCTCGATCCTAAGTTAGAGATAAGTCTACGCCTAACACGTGATGTCGGTTAGTCTTTTACCATGAAAAGGACAAAAGCCCACGTGTTTGACATTATAGCAGGTTGTTATTAATAACTCCAGAATCCATGCTTCACATGCATGGGGAACTTTATCTCGACCCCTAATTAGAGATAAGCATACGTCCAACACGCGTTACCAGATAGTCCGTTCCCATGAAAACAACCAAGTCTATGTATTTAAAATCATAACACCAAGTCTAAGAGAGTTTATTCTCTTAGCAGAACATTACATGTGAAATAAGTTTTAAAAAAATTATATGCTAGCCTGATTTAAACGATAATCGATAAAGGCACATCAAATCCGTTAATAGCTGAGGGTTTGCTAAAAATCCCATGAGTATTATACTTATCTATTCTAAACGGAATGGGTAATCATAATAAAGGACAAAAGTCACTGATGCATCAGCTTCATCAGTTGGTCTCATGACTTGAACAACTGAGCTAACCTCAACCCTAGATGAAGCTATGAGGATAATAACTTCAGATATTTGGCAACTTCAGAGATAATAGTTGTATCAGCACCAACGACTGGTCCTATAATCAAATCTCGCACAAAGAGCTTAACCTGGTGAGCATCCGATGCATTCTCAGCTCATTCTTCCTGACACTCCGATGAGTATATGAGTATAAACTACATCTCCTTGAACATCCAATGGGTACACGAGGTTAAACTGATTTCCAAAACTCCCAGGAGTATACGAGTATAAACTGATCCTCCCCGCTCTAACGCCTTAAGAGCCTAAACTATATAGACTCTAGTTGACGTATGAGTATAAACTGTGTTTACACCGGTCAACGTGTTGTGATGAGAGTCAATGCCGGTCAACGCGTAGCAATCAAAGTCAACGCCAGTCAATGCGTAGTCAATGCATCGTCAATTTTTGCCAAAATAAGGCTCAGATCGAATCCGATACAAAGGATAATCCTAGGGAGTTCAATTGTAATTCAGATATGAATCCCTAATGAAGATAGTTAGTTCAACATCGACTCAATGACATGAGCTAAAATCAGAAATCAACATACCAGTTTTAGTTCGAGACTTCGATAACAGTCGGACAATAAACGCAGCGCCGAAAGAATTTTAGCTATTCGATAAAATATTGAATAGACTAAAAATAAAAGAAGTTAAGAACTGAAGCTAATTATAGGTCGTTTTATACTAACTGAAGGTTGGGCCTATCACATCCAAAGTATTCTAGGCTCTCCTATAAAAGAAAGTGTTCGCAGTGAAAGTTGCTTTCATTGATGTCATTGTTTTCTCAAGTAATAGTTTTTCGATTACAAAAGATGCGGTCTTTTTATAAGATCCGGTTACAACAAAATCAACGAAAAAATAAAAATTACAACTTTCTTTCTTTCGAACGAATCGCAAGATCCTGTTTTGCGGTCTCTTGCTTGTATGGGTTCTTCGCCTGCGCCGGGGTTAATCTGTGGACCACCGCGCGATCTTGATCCGGTCGGATCTACACGGTATGATGGGTGTTATCTCACGAAGGAAATAATAGCCGGGGGTACTATTTCACCAAGGAAATAATAGCCTTTAGTAATCAAAATCGACCAAGCAAAATCGATACTCTTCTCGGGATCAAAAACCAAGTTTTGATCCGGAGGATTACCGTGTAGATCTCAGATCTAATCTCTCTCGAACTCCTGCCTTATTTGGCGTGGATGATCACCAAGAACCAGATCTGAAATGTCCAAGTCTTCAAAGCTTTAAGATTCCGAAGTCGAGTTCTCAATCCAGTAGAGTTTCGCCTCAAAAAATCCAACCTCCAAAACAATGAGCCACCAAGCCTATTTATAGGCATTTAGAACCAGATCTGGGCTCAGATCTGGGCCCAGATCTGGGCTTGGCCCAGGTGGCTCGGCCACCGAGCCACCTCTAGGTGGCTCGGCCACCGAGCCACCTCTAGGTATCCGAACTTTGATTTTTTGACCTGGACTCTGATTTGGCAGTCCGGATCCTGATTTGGCAGTAAATCCGCTTCGGTGTTTAACCTCGTCGCCTCGTTAATCTGCTTCGTCGCATCTCACTTAGCTTCGATGTTGTGGTCTAACGATCATGCTTGGATATATCGCCCGATGGTTCGTTGGTTTGTTTAATCACCGTGCCGAGCTGTGTTAAGAGACCTATAAGCAGTTTTATACGCCTACAAATACCCCCTCCAAAGTATTTTAGCCTCGTTCTTTTATAGAAGAGTCTAGAATGCTTTGGATATGATTGCCCCAACCTTCAATCGGTATGACAGGACTTTTGAATGGCTTCTATTCTTGATTCCTTCAATCCTTCAGGCTATTCGGTGCTTTGTCGAATGTCTGCAAGGGTTCCGGTGCTGCATTTATTGTCTGACCATTGTCGGAATTTTGAACTTGAAGTCAATTCCTGATTTTCTGATCTTTAGCTCGTGTTTGTTGTTTCAACATAGAACTAACAATCGATTGTTGGTAATGCGTTGTCCGGCGTTTGACACAGTTTATACTCATACGTCTGTCGGAGTGTTCTTGAGTTATCCTTAAGAATAATTTTAGAAAAATATTCTCCAGAAACTTCTCAACAAAAATAGGGAATAGTTTATACTCGTATACCTTATTGGAGTATTGAGAATGAGCCGAACCGGCCTAATAATGACCCAAAAAAGGCAGTAATTAGGCTCCAAAAATCCTCCAACCCCTTCGAATATATGGGAGAGGAGTGAATAAATAAGGGACTGGACCGTCGGTCGTTTTGAAGTCGTTTCGACACTCGGTTCAGCTCTAATTTGAATTTTGGTTCAAATCTGGTTCAAACTGGTTCAGAACTGGTTCAAACTGGTCCAAAACTGGTTCAACCTGGTTCAAGACTAGTTTAGGACTGGTTCAAGACTGGTTCAGCCTGGTTTGGTCTGATTCAGCCAGGTCTGGTCTGGTTCAGCCTGGTCTGGTCTGGTTCAGCTTCATTTGAACTGATTTAGTCTGGTCTGGTTCAACCTGGTCTGATCCGGTTCAAGACTGGTTCAAGGCTATAAAAGAGCCTCTTTTCCTCTATCTAGGGCCGGCCCCCCCTTCTCCCCCTTTTTGAAATTTTCTTTTCCCTCGTGCCTCTTTTCTCCTTCAAACCCTCAAATTTGTCTTAGATCTACCTTTCCTCTTGATCTTAGACTGAAAAATCCCTCAAAATTTCCATATATAGAATTTCTCTCAGGCCCCTCGAGTACGTGGTTCAAGCTTCTTTCAAGATCTGACTTTTGTTGGATCCTCGAGCTTTTCCTCAGGTAAATCCTCTATAATTTTGGCATATTTCATGTTTAATCCAATATATGAATTTGTGGGATTGCATAAGAGGATTAGGGTTTGTGATTTGACACCTCAAGCTTGTCTTTCAGGGGGTAAAATTTGGAGATCTGAGGGATTTAATTATAATAAAGAGGGGATAAAATTTTAGGGTTAGAGTTTGTCACCCTAACTAAAATTTCTTCTGTATATGACTCCTGGATTTACTTTGCAGATCATCATGTCGCATATCTCGAGAGGTCGTTCCCCTACTGCGTCGGCTGATGGCGTGCTTCTCTCGTATGCTGGTGAGCTCTTTTTGTTGTATTTGTAGATTAGTCATTTATCCCCATTTTGTTCTCCTTGGTGAGATAATCGGGAAGAGCCTTGATTCTCATTGGTGAGGATTGACGCTTTAAGGATATGTTTTGCTTGGTCAAAACCCTATCTCAAAATAAATAAAGGGGACGTTTTGACGCTGCATCGTGCCTTATAAGGCAGGGATATGTTTTTGATATATCCTACCTTATAAGTGCATAATGTGGCCAAATCGTCTCACCCTTTATAAGGCAGTGACTCTATCTTATCCGTTCGTAGGATGAGTTCAACTTCCTTTTATAACTGAGACTAACAAACACTTAATTGCTTGTTTTCAGTGGAATATCCCTCTAGAGCGTTCTCATCTCATGAAGTGGACGGACATCGTGACGAGTATTATTCAACCTCCGATGATTTTTCACCTATTCCGCTTACCCTTCAGTTTGCTTCGGGCACGTCAACAGAGGTTGCCCAAGTGGTGAAGGAAGGTGGACATCGAGCTCTTCGACAGTTGATTACGGATGCGCCTTTCGTGAAGGATGCCAGCTCTGTTCAACCTCTCAGGAAGACTGACTTTTTATTTGGCGACTCTGTCAAAGATCCTGATGTAGTATTTATTGACGCAGAGCAGTGGCTTCATAAAGATGACGGTGGTTTTCTATATTTGCCCAAGATTCCTCAACACCGCTCATTGACTGAGCTCAGGCGTCAGGCCGTGACACGGGAGATGCCGTGGCGCTTGACGGAGGAGCATGAGAGCGTTCACTGTAGCTATATCACTCATCAGGCAGCTCCTGGTTCGAGCATGGGTCATATCGTTGGATTGCGTCCTGGAGTATTGAGGCTGGATGCACCGCCACGTAACGAATTTCTTGCTTCTGCTTCTACTTTGAAGAATCGTCTCGCCGACTTAGTACGGGAGTTGCCTGCGACACGCCACAGATTCTATGGCTGGGTCCATTCTTTAGACAAGCTTTGGTGGGATCGTATGACGAAGTACGTCTTAAGGAGTTGCACGCTTGTGGTCTATATGCAGCCATTCGTTCCACCATGTATGGTTTGCCCGTCAGCGCCAAACATTTCTTTGCTTTGTGCAAGCTCTATAATCCGAATTCGAACACTTTTCTGACTAGGCACGGAGAGTTAGGCTTAGCTCTCCATGAGATGCACAGGATTTCTGGTTTGCCCATGGGTCAGATGCTATATCAGGAGTACTTTCCCTCCAACCATGAGTTGAGTCAGCTGAAGGACCGCATGCCCGACCGCTATGAGACTTTATGGGATCTTACATGTCACTACCATATTGCGTTGGCGTAGTCTGAGCCTTTAGCGAAGAGGACTAAGTCACATGTGAGCCTGAAGCAGTTTGCGTGTTATCTATTCAGGAATTTAGAGAGCAATTCTGGCGAGGCTATTTGTGAGCTGGCAACGCTTACTCCTTCAGAGGTCAATGGTCTGTTGAAGAAGATTGACGCTCATTCCTATACCATTAGCAGTCCCGAGAGTGGCTTTCCTGTAGGGACCAAATTTAAATCATTCTTATGGCATGCGACCACATCGATTCAGCCGATGACCCTTCTCGCCGGTTACCCCACTATCTGGTTAAAGAAATGCGTGGTCCCGTATCAGTCCGGTGACATTATGCCATTGGAAGTGCTCTACCCAGCGGTTCGGCTTGCCTACAAAAAGGAACTTTCGCTTCTTCCGGTGATGGTAGCTAACATTCATCGAGGGCTTCGATAAATTTCTAGTACCTTCACACAGAAAGAAGATGCACTATCGGCTAAGATTCCTCTTACTAAGGTGGAGCTTCCATACACTTATTTGATGGCTTGGTTCGTCCTTCATCGTCCTGATGTGATGTCGGTACCTAGCACCGTAGACCACTCTGTTCCCCTACTGCAGTTGTTTGAGAATGGCAGATGGGAAGGGCGAGGATTCCTTGACATCAGGAAGCAGCTACAGGTTCACAAGTGTTGGGTATTTTCCACTTGCTTCCCGCAGTTCTCGAGCCAATATGACGAGTGTTTGATTGATGAGGAAAGGCCGAGGGAGTATCGAACTCATTTAGATGTCGGCTACTTTAACTGGCTAATGAACATTAGGCCAGGTTATCTGACCTTTTGGGTGAGGAATCAGTGTTTCATAGAGCCATATCTACACTGCCGATTCGCCCACCAGTTTGGTTATGACCAGCTTTATGTCGGGAATCCACGTCAGCAGCTTCGGACTCATGGCGGGTTGGGGGACGGTCTCCGAGCATGGCTGTGGACCATGACGGGCTGTACTGGTGCTAAGTTCAGTCTCCTGAGTGCTGAGCGGCAGTTGAATCTCACCTTCTTAAGCTGCAGGTGGTTGTTGGCAGCTAATAAGACCGTCCCCGTGAAGCCTATTGTAGAGCTAGTGGCTGAGGAAGCTTCTTAGGCTGATTCTCATGTGATTTGGGAAAATGCTCGGTCACAGAGGACACGGAGCAAGACTCGTCGGATTGACGAAGAGGGAAAGAAGATCTTCCATTCTGTTGATGAGGCTTCAGGCGGAGATCTTGAAGATTACGAGGACTATTCCGAGCGAGGTTAGCTACCTATTCTTTCCTTCTGTCTTCCAGAATTATTAATCTTGACAGTTATTTGATGTTAGCTACCTATTCTTTCCTTCTGTCTTCCAGAATTATTAATCTTGACAGTTATTTGATGTTTCAGGGACATCAGCTGACAAGGATGAAGAGTTCCGTCCTTTTTCCCAGGCGAGACCTTCGATTGTTGTCCCCGCTGCTAGGCGGAAGAGATTAGCCCACAAGCCGCATGCAGATTTGCGAGCATCTGAGATGGATTTGTCTGGTGATGATCCTGCTAGTGATGGAGGTAACATCTACCCTATAGATCATCCTCTTGATCATTCAGAACTTCGACTCATGCTTTTCCATCTCTATGTAGGAGAGCGTGGGGATAGCGAGATGATTTGATCATTCGGAACTTCGACTCATGCTTTTCCATCTCTATGTAGGAGGGCGTGGGGATAGCGAGATGAGTTCTGATCCTGCTCCTCATGATTGTGTATTTTCTGGTGAGCCTGACTCACCACACCAGGTAGAAAAGTCTGCAGAAGCTGCCGACGTTAGGGAGACTATCAATGTAGGACCCGAATCAGCGAATCCAGGTACATCTACCATTGACAATGTACCCTTTTGATGACATACAAAGGAGTTGAACGATTCAGACTTCGTGCATTTCCTAATTGTCTCTATGCTTCTTGCTCTTTTAGATAAATTGCAGGAGGCAAACGTGGATCTTGGGAACAGAGAGGCTAACACACCCATAAGAGGTAACTCATTTCTATTGGTCGTAGTCTCTTTATTCTTCTTTTGCACTTATATTCTCTTGTGTCAGATTTCTCGACTGATGATTTTGACGAGGAAGGTTTGCTTGTGGACACTCCTATACTCCACTTCATGTATGGCTCTCCTCAGATTGATGACCTGATGCCTGAAGATATGTTTCCTGAGTCTACACTCCCTAAGAATCCCGAGGATGGTCCTTCTGACGGTACGTGCCCCTTCTCAAGTTAATTATAGGACTAGCCAATTTTTGACTAATGCAGCTATAATGTGATGCATTTGAGAATTCCGTTTTGTGTTTAACAGGAGCTTTTGTCGAGACTGATCCTGTTGAGCCGGCTGTGAGAACACCGGCTGATACATCCACAGCCGTTACACCTCCACTACCCCCAGTGACTCAAGGGGAAGGAGGTATAAATTAAGCAACTGAGAAATGTCATTTATTTCCTCATTAAGGCTTTTGACGGATTTCTCCTTTTTGTGTAGGGCTTTCTTCTCGGCTTCATGTCCTTGTGAAGGAGTTGTTATCAGACAATGACCCTGAGAAGATCATCATCTGCATAGAAGTCCGCTCCTTCTTCTCCTTCGTGAATGCTATGATTGGCAAACTCTTCCACGGCGGACTTTTGCTTCACTAGTTTAAACCTTTCCTTGATTCTAGAATAAATTCAATAAGGGATGCAGGATACCCAGATCTGGCGAAGGCTATAGTTGATGACCTTGATTGTCTAAAGCACGAGCTTCAGATGTTTCGTGAGCTCCGGGATGCAAGTGCTTCTTCATTCATTGCTGCCAATTTGGATGCTCGCTTACAGACATGGCATGATACTCGGATTTTTGCTGAGCTCGAGATTCAGGTGCAACGGGATCGGGTAGACCGAGTTGAGGCCAACCTTGCTATTAGATCATCTTCACTCGACAAGCTTGATTTTTCTATTAACTCTTGTGAGACCAAGATAGACCAGCTCAGAAGAGAACTCCGTAAAGAAGAGGAGACTTTGAGTATTCTTCAGATGACGAAGATACAGGATCAGCAAGCCCACACTGCTTTTTCTGATGAGTTAAAATCCCTAAAGCAGAAGCTGGTTGAGACGGAGGAGATTGCTGTGAAGACTTTAGCCTCCACTGAAGAGTCCATTAGAGCTGAGTTGCAGGATGAGCTTAGGCAAGATTATGATGAGAAGCTGTCTAAGTTTAGTCAGCAGATTTTTAGCCATGGGCTTGATGTATGATTTCATTTGCTGAATACTTTGACTTTTGATCCTCTTAGTGGAACTGGTTTTATCTTTATCTGACTTTAGGGTTTTTGGCTAACCCCCAGCCTTCAACGGGTTTGATTAGCCTTTACCGACTACCGTTTGAGTCGGGCTAGCATGCGGATTGTCTAAATCCGTTCCGCATGTAACGTTGTGCTAAGAGAGTGAATTCTCTGAGACTTTGTGCTATGATGTTGAATACATAGGCTTTACCATTTGTTACGGGAATAGGCTACCCGGCGACACGTGTTAGGTGTTGAATTCAGGATTTTTGGCTAATCCCCAGCCTTCAACGGGTTTGATAAGCCTTTACCGACTACAGTTTGAGTCGGGCTAGCATGCGGATTGTCTAAATCCGTTCCGCATGTAACGTTATGCTAAGAGAGTGAATTCTCTGAGACTTTGTGCTATGATGTCGAATACATAGGCTTCGCCATTGTTACGGGAATAGGCTACCCGACAACGTGTATTAGATGCTGACTTATCCCTTCTTAGGTTTCAGGATAAAATACCCCAGAATCGAACTCTGGTGTCTTTTTCTACGGAAAAAGACTAAACCGGCGACGCGTGTTAGGCGTCGGCATATCCTTTCTTAGGATTCAGGATGAAATTCCCCATGCGTGTAAGGCATGGATTTTGGTGTTATTAATAACAACCTGCCACAATGTTGAATATGTGAACGGGTGTTCTTTTTAAACGGTTAAGAACTGACCGGCAGCGCGTGTCAGGCGCAGACTTATCCTTGCTTAGGTTTCAGGATAGAATACCCCAGAATCGAACCCTGGTGTCTTTTTGTACGGAAAAAGACTAAACCGGCAGCGCGTGTTAGG
Organism: Asparagus officinalis; assembly: GCF_001876935.1. Classification (NCBI taxonomy): domain Eukaryota; kingdom Viridiplantae; phylum Streptophyta; class Magnoliopsida; order Asparagales; family Asparagaceae; genus Asparagus; species Asparagus officinalis. The sequence continues at coordinate 53,129,552 of NC_033799.1, forward strand.
CGCAGACTTATCCCTGCTTAGGATTCGGGATAAACTTCCTAGGATGAATCCTAAATTGATAAATTTCGGAAAAGATCGATGCGGGAAAGGCAGAATTTTATATTCTATTTCCCGGTCTTCTTTTAGGGTGAAGGCGAACCCAACAGACAAGGAAGGAAGAATTTTATATTCTATTCCCTGATTCTGGAAAGGAAGAATTTTATATTCTATTTCCAGCGAAGAAGAAACTAGAAGTGGGGTGTCCACTCCGAGAATCTGGAAAATTTAGATAAACTTGCCTTTTATAGGATGGGTTATCTAAACTGAAAATTGGTTCTTCGTTTATCGAAGTGGTATTTCAACTTTGGCTATAACCATGGGAAGGCTTGACCAAAGAGAAAGAGAAGGGAGTTCTTTCGTTTATCGAAAGGGGACTCCGAAATGAAAATGGACCTCTTGTCTATGGAAAGAATCAAGAGGGCCAGATGGATACTTTTGGTGGACTCACTGTCAATTGAAACTGATCAGTGAGGGATTTTGGTGGTAAAAAAATGATTTTGGGTTATCCTTTAGAATATTAAGTGTAATATTCTTCAAGGAACTTCCCGGTAAATGGGTTATCCTGAATGTACTAGGGATAGTACTTTTTCAGGAACTTCCCATTTATTGGCATTAATTGCCTGGCGCCCTCTTGAGTAATCAGGCGATATGCGCCGTTTGAGTAGACTGTGTCTATCACAAACGGTCCTTCCCATTTGGGTTCAAATTTACCTTTCTTCTTGGAGTTGAGGATTATAGGTTGGCGAGCAGCGAGGACCAGATCTCCTTCCTTGAAGCTTCTCTGTCGGACTCTCTTGTTAAAAGCCTTAGATATTCTGGCTTGATAAAACTCAATGTGTTGTTGAGCTTCCAAGCACTTTTCATCTAACCTTTCGAGTTCTTCGAGACGTTTTTGATGTTGTTCTTCTGTCGTCATTTTGGTTGCGAGAGCGATCCGAAGGGATGAGATTTGGATCTCCAATGGTAGCACAACTTCATATCCGTATACTAACGAATATGGGGTAGCTCCCGTAGGTGTGCGTATGGTGGTACGATAAGCCCAGAGTGCTTCACCGAGTTTATCATCCCAGTCTCGTTTATTGGTCTTCACGAGCTTTGACAGGATCTTAATGATCGTCTTGTTAAACGCCTCAGCTAATCCATTCGTAGCGGGATAATAAGACCTGACGAAAGCGTTGCTTATGAACTGTGGACCGTTGTCATGAATGATCCGTCTTGGCACGCCGTGTTGGTATATGACATGATGTTTAATGAAATTGATGACGTTGTTCGTCTTCACTTCTCTAAGCGGAATTGCTTCAGCGCACTTTGAAAAGTAATCCGTGATTGCGAGAATGAATCGATCACTTTTGACTGAAGGGGGAAAAATAGGACCGACAATGTCCATACCCCATGTCTCGAACGGCCAAGACGTGGTTGACGTGTGTAAACGCTCTGGCGGTTGGTGCATATAATTGGCATGTACTTGACAGGCATGACATTCTCGGGCGTATTCGATTGCGTCACGAACCATTGTTGGCCAAAAATATCCCATTCTCCTGATGCGATCATACAGTTTGGGACCGGGCTGATGCGCACCACATTCTCCTTCGTGTGCTTCCTTAAGAACTTCTTCTACTTCTTTGTTCGAAAGGCATCGGAGTAACAAACCATCGTACCCTCGATGGTATAATGTATGGGTCTCAGTGTTATAGAAGAATCTTGGTGCTCTCCGGCGGATTGATTCCCTTTCTTTTACATCCTCTGGCAAAATACCATATTGGACGTAGTCAATGATAGGAAAACGCCAATCTCTGGACTCAGACCCAATTTGAGTTGAATTCACCTCCTTGGCGTTTACGTTTCCATCATCTTCCTCTTCAATATCCATATCGTATATGGGTATGCAGAGTTGATGCAACCTTACTGTGACTAATAGCTCAGTTTCGGGAGGCTGCGCAAGTGATACTGCTAGTGCAGCCAGTGCATCCGCATAAGCGTTTTGGAGACGAGGGATGTATTCGATAAAGAATTCTTTAAAAGAATCTGCCATTTTGATGGCCTCCTGGTGGTACGGAATCATGTCTTGGTTCCTGACTTCATACTCTCCACGGACTTGGTTGACTATCAATTGAGAATCCCCAAAAGCTTCGAGATATTCGACCCCCAGCTCCTTGGCGAAACTGAGTCCAATGAGAAGCGCGTTGTACTCGGCTACGTTATTGGAACATGGACTAGTCAGTGAATAAGCCCGAGGCATCACATGCATCCCCGGGGAAACTAAGACAACTCCAACTCCGGAGGAGACTTTAGAACATCCGGGGGTTATTGCCCTATTAACTGCCCTCGAAGCACCATCGAAGTATAATTGCCATACTTATTGGTGCGATGTAGTGTTAACTTCGTGGGTTTCATCCGGCAAGTCATCATATGCTTCTGTTGTATCCGTTGTCAGGTTTGCCGCCAAAAGATCACAAATCGCTTGTCCTTTGATTAACTTCTGCTGTTTGAAATGCAAATCATATTGGGACAAGAGAAGGCCCCACTTCGCTAATCGCCAATTCATAGAGGCCGGTTGCGTCATAAATACCCGTACTGGATTAACATTAGAAATGACGTAAATCGTCTGTCCGACCAAGTAATGCCGCATCTTTTGCATTGCGAATACCAATGCGAGGCATTCTTTCTCAATCATCGGATATCGAGACTCGGCGCCTACCAAGGTCCGACTTAGGTAATAGACTGCCTGTTCGTGACCATTATCATCGTCTTGTGCTAGTAAAGCACTTATCGAGTGGTTCATCGCCTTGAGATAAATCAAGAACGGTCTACCTGATTTTGGTGCAACGAGAACAGGAGGATTAATATCCTCGAATGCTTTTTGGCATGCGTCGTCCTAAATAAATGACACCCCTTTCTTGTTTAGTTTAGAGAATGGTTGGCACTTCCCAGAAAGATTTGAGATGAACCGCCGGATGTAAGCTAACCGCCCTTGCAATCCTCTGAGCTCTCTCAGATTTCTAGGGGGTTGCAGTTCATGTATCGCCTTCACCTTATCAGGATCGATATGTATACCTTTAGTGGTGACGACGAATCCAAGGAATTTTGCGCTGGACATTCCAAGGAAGGATTTAGTGGGGTTCATTTTCAATTGATGACTCTGCATGAGATCGAACATCGTCTTCAAGTCATTGATGTGATCTTCTTTGTTGCGGCTTTTTACGACCAAATCATCAATGTAGCATTCGACTGTTTTCCTGAGATGTTCTTGGAAAATCTCAGTCATTGCTCGCTGGTACATGGCGCCTGCATTCTTTAGACCGAAAGGCATCACCGTGTAGTAAAAGACACCAAGGGGCGTTCTGAACGCTGTATGCTTCTCGTCATCTGGGTGCATCTTGATTTGGTTATAACCTGAAAAACCATCCATAAAAGACATTCTCTCAAATCCGTACGTATTGTCAATAATGACATCTGTGATTGGGAGAGGAAAGTCGTCTTTTGGACATGCCGTATTCAGATCTCTGAAGTCGATGCAAATCCTGATTTTACCGTTCTTCTTCATGACTGGAATAATATTAGCTAGCCAGTCTGGATGTTGTTCCTCTCGGATAAATCCTGATTCGATCAATTTCTTAACCTCTGCCTCAATGGCTTCCATGATCTGCGGACGAAACCGTCTTTGCTATTGTTTGACAGGTTTGGCATCCGACTTGATATCGAGGCAGTGCATTGCCACATTGCGGTCGAGCCCTGGCATGTCTTCATAGTTCCAAGCGAAGACGTCAATATATTCCATGACGAGAGCAATTAATTCCTCCTTCTAATTTGAGGGAAGTATATTGCTGATGAATATAGGCTTTGGGTTGGCCTCGTCACCCATGTTAATTTGGACTATTTTATCTTCAGTGGGGGGTTCTCTCTATTCGAACCTATCACCATACTGCATGTTCAGGTGATGAACCCACGGGTCTTCCCATGTTGGCATTTGATCATCGTTCTCTATTGTGGACGGATCAGCTGTAGCCATGTTCGTCATTAGGGCTTTGAATACTTCCCCCAGACTTGTATCGGAATCCCATTCCGAGGAATCTGACGGGTACCCATCTTTGTATTCCTCAGATGATTGGTTATTGATTAACCAGCAACATTCGTCTTCTGAAGAAGATTCATACCCTAACCCTCGTCTGAACTTTTAATAATCATCTGGTTTCCCTTTTGGTACATATGCTGTTTTGGCTGGAATACGGGGACCTCGATCAAAGTATAAACCTTCTCCGAGTGTGAAATCATATCCCTGTTTTTCCATGAGCTTGCGCGCTTCCGGACTATACTTAGATAAATGCTGACCAGGTTTGTCATCATTCTCATCTTCCCTTAAGAAATGATCTGGTAATGGAAAACCCTCTCCTTTACCGTAAATCACTTCTCTTTCGCCTCCTATTTTGGTAGGAATGACCAGGGTTGTTCCGAAAGAATGCTGGAGGGGTTTATTTGCTACATAGGACGATCGAAGCGGCACATATAAATCGGGATTATCATACAATTCTTTTATCACATCATTATTGGCAAGTTGCCAGTTACAACTGTCCTCTGACGATTGTTCATCGTCAAGGTTGATTACAAAGGGTACAATGTCGTTTAAAACATAACCTCCATTGTAATCAAATCCGGCTTCGGTATCAGCTTCTTCTCCGCTGTCCGTGCCATGGGCCGATGATTCCGTATCGGATTTGTTACCATAAAGGAGAGAATCAGTGAAATAATTCTCATACCCTTTGAATGGTTGCTTATCCGCGACCACCGTCCTAACCTTATTATCAGTGTCGACATATTTCAAATATTGATGGAGAGTGAAGGGGATTATAACGTTACTATGGATCCAAGACCGACCCAATAGTAAGTTATATGAAGTCTCGGCATCGATCACATAACATGTGACTTCCGTCTTCAAATCTCCCATTTAGCATTTTACCCGGATCTTACCCAAGGGTCTTGACCCGCTAGTATTGAATCCATAGATAACAGTGCCTGTGGACGCCAACTTACTAACTGGAATGTCGAGGATATGCATACTCACAGCAGAACCCGGATCCACTTGGATTCGGTTGACTTTGCTGGAGCCAATGTACCCAATGAAATATAGGGGTCGATCATGGTTTGAATTCTTTGTCTGCATATCCTCTTTGGTGAAGGTAATGCAGGGAAGGTTTTTAGCCGCTATATTGCAGTGTTGAATTAACGGTTCTGGCTCTTCAAGTACCGGCTTGATCCGAGTAAGGAACACTTCTGAATTGGCCAAGGCTTCTTGCAAGGCTTCCCTGGTTTCTTTAGACAACCGTAGCAACTCATACAATGTTATCCGCGCTGGGATGTTAGCTAGTTGAGCTATAATATAGAAGACGTGCGGAGTGTTCGAGCTTTCTGGTTTATCTCTTCCAATCGGACGATTAAAACGAGACTGCTTCGAATTCTGAACCTGCTGGGGCTTCTTTTCTTTCTGTTTATTAACCGGTTGTCGTCGAGCTTCTTCAACTGGTTTAGGAGTTGTAATCACACCCAGCTCCGTGAGAGTCTTGGTTGGTCCTTGCTTAGTCACCCCCTGCTCAGCTAACTGATCACTAGGTGATGGATAGTTGAAGTGGTACTCATTCCCGCTTCTAGTGGCAAAGACTTCTTGTTCTTCTTCAGAGAGCGGGAAGGTAGGAGCTTCATTCCCATCCTCTTCGAAGATCGCGGAGGTAGCATTGCAGGACTTGCCTTTACCCTTTTTGGTCGAGGAAGTCGTAGTTTTTTTACCGTTGCCTTGGGGCTGTTTTGTCTTTTTGCTTGGGGTTTTTGGCTGAGTTGTGAGAGAGTATAAATACCCCATTGCTGATCTCTTCTAAATTAGCTAAGAATATTTTAAAGAAGTTTTTAAACAAGGGTTTTAAAAAAAGTTTAAGCTTGTTTAAGCTTGTTTAAGGGTTTAGTTTAAAGCTGTTTTAGTTTTCACAAGTGGAGGAGGACGCCTACATCAATTAACGCCTGGATCTTATCCTTGAGATGGTAGCATGACTTGGTAGGGTGATGGACCGCTCTATGGTATGCGCAATACTTCGGATCCGTCACTTTGCTAGCCCCTTCTTGATCCACGATTGCCGGCAGCTGGATTTTATTATTTTCCAATAGGTACTTAAAGATGCCAGGAACTTCGTCATCTTTGAAAGAGTACACTTTAGGAAATCTTGGCTCTGAAGATTTCTGCTTCTGAGGCCGTTGTTGCCATTGCGACTGCGACTGTTGTGGTGCTCGTTGCTGCTGCTGTTGCTGAGGTTGCAATTGGAAAGTTTGATTAGCATTAACTGCATTAGCATGTTCCTTACCTTTCCCTCGTGGGACGAAATTCTGTTGCGGAGCATTCGTCGCCTGTGGACCTCTTTCCGCCTTCTTCCTTCTGAGGAATCGCTCGGCTTGCTCTCCTCGGACCTTCAAATCCTTCTATGTTTTGGACGGTGCTATTCCCATCGCTTCCAACACGTCCAATGCGAGGTTGTTGTGGCAAGTCTGGAGAATGAACTCCTCAGTGATCGGGTCCCGACAGTTCATCGCCTTGTTCCGGAACCTCTTGACGAAGGTATCAACTAATTCCCCGTCTTTTTGTTTCTTGTCAAGCAACGACCGGATGGATATCTCGGTGTCATCGTCGAAGAAGTTAGTGAGGAATTTAGTCTCCATGTCATCCCAGCTATTCACTCTTCCTGGCTTGAGACGGCGATACCAATCGAAGGCGGCTCCACGAACAGTGCCAACGAAGGACCGTACCATCAGAGGCTCATTACCAGAGATAACCCCTAGGTGTGATTTCAAGTAAATCAAATGCTGAGTGGGTGAACCCATCCCATTAAACGGTGTGAAGTTGATTAGATTGATCTTCGCCGGATACGGGATTGATTCCCATTCTCTTGGGCATGGACAAGGAATGCCCGTCTTCTTCATCTCTTGAGCGGAAATCAACGTATTGATTTTGCTCTCGAGGTTTTTAATCTTCAAACTTTCACCTGTGTTTTCGCTAGCATTCTCGTTACCACCCCTACATTGACGGGAGGATTATTGGTATTATGAGCTTCATTCGTATTTGTGTCCTCATCTTCCTGATTAACCTGGTTGCGACGACTTGGTTCGCCTTGCTGGTTCATCAGTGCTTGGATTTGTTGGTCATGCATTTCTCTCATATTCTGCATGGCCATCTGCATTTCGAACTTGAAGCTCTCTTGTTGTTTAGCCATGGTTTCCTCAAGCATCTTGGCCACTTGTTCTTCACTTATCATAAGTGCCTCGCGGGGTTGTCCCTCGCTGGATACCGTATTATCTGATGCGACCGCAGAGCCGGCATCCGATTCTTCATCTTCTGATGGTAACCTTGTCCGAATCCTACCATAAGTTGCTCGTATGATGGCTCCAGACTGTAGACGTGTTATACGCCGGGATGATTCCGGAATCAACTTGGGATTATCCCTTGTCGATGTCCCTTTGCTAGTCATATTAGTGGTGACCCTCGAAAATTCTCCATCTTCAACCATCGTTCTTCTTCGTCGGAAACGCCTATGCCTTGGTTTTGGCGTTTCAGCACTGAGTCTTTCGAAAACTGAAATTCTCTCGGGGACTGTATTGGTGCAGTTGCACTCCGACAATACCGCCCGAATGAGTTTGGAACAGGGGCATTGAGTCTTTAGTTCTTGAGGACTCCTTTTTCTGGTTTTACTCGTACCCCCAATACGATAGTACAACTCGTCTGCTTGAAGGTCGGAGTAACCTATCGTGTGTTGGCACGACTTCTTAGGTATAATGCTATCGTCATCAGACGACATTGTTTCATTCTGAGGGCGAACTTCCTTCTTTGGGCTTTCAAGAGTCACACGCCTCGAAACATGCCTTTGTGGGCGTGAGTTCTCAGCGGGCTCCTGGACCTCGTGGCGGCGACTCCCAGCATGTTGAGTCGTTCGGGGCTTCTTTATCAGGCCCAAACGTTCTTGAACTGAAGCTTTGCATCGTCCATCGGGAAGTGGACCGAGGCGCTCAAAAACTGACTTCTTTCTTCGGGATGATTCTGCGTGATCTCCCGGAGTAGCCATGGGAATTATCGGCGATTTAGAGTGGTTCGCTGGAGGTTGAACTTTTACTGAAGGCTGCAAAAGTTGCTCTTTAGCCTGAATTGCCGCTTCGGACTTCGGCCTCCAGACTTGGCGGATTGGCGGCTTTTTGGCCACTTCCTTCTGCAGTCTTCTGTGGGCTTCTTGGACTTGAGCCCGTGCTTGCGCTGACTGTGCGCGACGCTTGCGAATGCGCTCATCAAGTGTTGAACGATTCCGTTTGACACAGACCCATTCATTCGTTGGCGGCTTGGAGTGTAGGCTGTCTAAAAATCACAATAGATAGCTTATTCAAACAAGCTCCGACAACGGAGGTCACAATCAGACGACTTCCCAATCACTGCATCCACAACTCCACAATTGCCACAAACGCGACCTCACTTCTGAGATGATTGATCTTGATGGCTGTGACAACAGCATGGCTAATATCATAGCAACTATTAGAGATGCTGATGAGCAGTGGGACGATTTCAGAAATAAAAAGTTGGACTCAGTTGGTGAGTTGCTTGATAGAGAGCTATGGGCGAATATTCATCTTTAAGACACTATGGATGTTGATTCCCGTCTAGCTCCTACAACGAAAGCTACAATCAAATAGCTTTCGGGTCGATGATCGAAACATATAGTCGAATAGTTGCTTGGTAGAGAGCTATGGGCGAATATTCATCTTTAAGACACTATGGATGTTGATTCCCGAAATATAAGTAATGAATCGCAACATCTAAAGTTTGCAATTAACAAAATGTTAGTTATGAATTGCAACATGTAAAGTTTGCAATTATCAAAATATAAGTTATGAATTGCAACATCTAAAGTTTGCAATGTACAAAATATAGGAGTTGTGCGGGAATAGTAACAAAATATGTGAAGTAGCAAAATGGATTGTTGTGTGCACAGAACAATAAAACACTATCATGTGTCCCAACCTTGAGCCGACGCAAGACTTGCAAGAAACCTCTTCTGTGCTTCCTTGGTTTTTATAAAAAACCTCCTAGCCTCGTGCTCACTTTCATACAAATGATCTAAAACCTTATCAAGGAATTCGTCACTGTAGGAGTCACTATGGTTCTTCAAAGCTGCAGCTAATTGTTCAGTCCAATGTATAATGTGTTGATTTCTAATTGACTCCGACATAGTCTCAACAAAGCTACGTATTAACTCATCGTCATTGGATTTGCGAGGTCGCTTGCTTGAAGATGGCTTTGTGGTAGACTCATGTTGGGATTTCCTAGAAGTGGAGTGTGGGGTAGTGTTAGCATCGGATTGAGGCTCGGTTTCACTCTCAAGAGGAATGTCCGCATCATCATCATCAAGAGGAATGGCGTTGTTAGTACCAATTTTATCATAAACTGGCCTAACAAAATCACCCCTAGCTTGATCATCACCCATGATCTTCTGTAAATGTTTGTAGAATGGAAGAGGCTTGTTTATATATCCTCTTAGCTTTGAGTTCTTTTTGTCCTGCCATATGTGAAAAATATTGTGAGAAATTAATTATAGCCTTCTCACGTCCAAATAAATTAAATATGTAGTAATGACTTAAATCAATACCTGAGCCCATTGATTAAGTGTCTCCTCATCTAGGATTACCATACAATTTTCCTCATCCCACCCCGCACCACTTATGTTGATGCAAGTCTTCATATCATTAAATTTGTTTCTCCAAGTCTTCATGCGATTAATCACATGAACGTGGGTGTAGTTGGTTTTGAATTTCATGTTCATTTTCATAGCTGCTATTTTGTAAGCCTCAGCTTTGAAGTTTTTATCAACTTTCATTCCGGAATCCGCGAGCTCCGCAAGACACGGTATAAGCTCCGCATCATGCTCAGGAAGCCACCACATGTTGGAAACCCCCTTCGAGTTGATGCTAGGAGCCCCACGTGTTGCAGCCCGTGCTCTTTTGTGAGCAGTTTTTTTGATTCTTTTGGAGGGTGAAACCTCCTGGCTCAAACAAATGACATTACTTTCATGTCCACCAGATTCACCGATGGAGGGTGACATTTGTTGTGGACCGCCGCTTTGAGAACTCAAAGAGGGAATGTGCAAGCTTTGGGAACTGTTCAACATATTAGTGAATGAAACATGTTGGCTAGAGCCACAGTAGTTCCCATCGAATAGAGGAAACTGTGGGAAAGGAGGCATTGCATGAGGCGGATTGAACGGTTGATTTAGATATGGAACAAGATTCACATTAATACCGTCGTCATCAATTAGTAGAGCATGTGGTGATTTAGGCAAATTATCTTTTCCTCCCTCTTTGTTAGACATACCTACGTGCCATGATAAAAACAAACCAGAAATTTAGAATTACATAAGTACAATATGAGTACAATCATGAAATAATAAATTACAAAATTATAGTTGAGAAACTACATTGTTCATACAAGCACAAAATTAAAGTTGAGAAACTACATAATTCAATATAGTCTGAAATATGCGAAAACAACGCAACTACAAGCCAATTTCTGTGGTGTCGCCTTCTTTATATTTTGCGCAATAATCAACCCACATTGCCCATGCAATTTGATCCCTAAGTTCCTTCCATTCATTTCTTGCATCACGCTCCTCTCTTTGTGTCCTAGATTGAGTGAAGTCAACTACATTTGTACCATCTTCGTTTGTCATGTCATCATTCTCCTCATCAATTAGTACATTCTCATTCAAGATGTCATCTTGTGGATCTTCAATTGCAATGAAATTATGTAATATAGTACATGCTAAGACGATGTCCACTTGTGTGGGGAATGGATAATTAGGCTTCGCCGTCAGAATTTTGAACCGATTCTTCAATGTGCCAAAGGTTGATTCAATTTTGGACCGTAAAGAAGAGTGTCTTAAATTGAACAACTCCCTGCTATTTCTGGGTGTCCTACCAATGTGTTCCTTTAAGTGATAACGTACACCACGGTACGGAGAGATGAAGCCAGGCATGGTAGTGTATCCAGCATCACAAAGATAATATTTGCCTACACTTCCAAAAAAAATTTGTGATCAATTGGACCCTATTATTTAGCTGACTATTTATTAAAGGAGGTGGAAGAATACCATCATATACTCTCAATCCGTATGGTTGTGGTCTACACAATGCGTCTTGCAATATCCTATAGTCATTCGCCGCACCTTCCCACCCAGCTAGGACATATGAGAACAGTTTATTTTTTTGGTTTTATGACCCACTATGCAAAGAAACATAGCGAGTTGTTCTTCAACTTGAAGGTGTTTTGTGTCATTTAGAAAACCATGATTGCGCATTACATCCGCAAGTTTGAAAAAAGCTTTAGGCCTCATTCTAATATAAGACCTACAACTATCACTATATCCTTCAAAGACGCGCTTGAAGTGAGCATTTCTACAATAAATTCTCCTCATCTTATCCTCTCTTGGGGCATAACAAATGGATTTGCGCCTAGCACGAATTCTCAATAAACAAGCTATTATTGTAACCACGGTAGATATAGTGGTATTAGCACACATCCTCTTTATTTGTTCTTCATCTACACCATCCATCTACATTCGTTACAAAGCAAAAATAGTTTAAGATGTTTATGCAACAATAAACAACGAAAGAAAAATTGCGCAACTAACTTATCAACAAATCTCTTTTATACACCCAACATTTTGAACTATAATCATTATTGACATGATACAAACGTCCTACATTGACAGATTGAAAATTAGCAAATTTTTTTGTTTGAGATGTGAACATGGTAAAGAGGGGAAACCCTCAAAAGATATCTTCAATCTTACAATCATAAAGCAAGTATACATGCATGCCACTGCAGTTCTTTTCATTACATTTCATGTTTATTCATTTATCCCTACTATCGCTTCTTATTTACATACCCATAAAAACCCCAATCTCTGTGATATTACAAGACCCTGTCAAATTCACAACTAAAGTGCTATTGCTTAAGTGCTATATCAAGGCCCGATCTTGTCATCATTCACAACTAAAGATTACAGAAATGTAATAGAGGGTAATTTCTATCAAAGAAAATCCTACTGAATGTAAAACAGCAAAGTTTAGATTTAATTTTTGTCATGCAAAGCAGTTAACTAGTTGTTGCCAACGCAGATGACAAAATACATAACAGATGACAAACCAACGAGTATTGAGTATGGAGATCAGTTTTTGGTTTTATGACCAACGAGTATATGTTCTTGGTTTTATGACCCAAAATCAAATTCATCAACATCCCCAAAATCAAATTGTAGGAAAATCCCAACAAGTATTGAGTATGGAGATCAGTAATTACGAAAATAAATGTACAGAAACCCTAACAGATAATTTTCGTCAACAGACCAACGCCAAATAGATCAAAAAAAAAATTGGAGTACAAAGAAAAGATTTTTACCGTGGGAGCCTTGAGATCAGAAATCGAAAACCCTAGCGCAAGATCTGGGAACCGAAAACCCTAGATCTGAGGCGATCGGAGAGGGGAAATCGAGAGGTAACTGGAAATGGCGCGAAGGACCAGCAACTCGCTGGATTTGGGGCGGGAACCAGGGCGAAATTTTCCGCCGACGAACAAGCTCGAGAAATGTCCAGCGAGTGGGGAAATAGGTACGGGAAGCGAAGAAATGAGTTTAATAAAGGAAGTGTCAGATTTCATGGCAATTTCCTCTCATTTTGAGAGGAAATACATTTCTATAAAATGAGGGTGTTTTTGACAGTTTTAAGAAAACTTTTCTGTAAAGTTTTTGGGAGCCAAACACGTTTTATAGAAATACACAGAAAATTTTTATTTACAAAATTGCCACTCTGACAGTTTTTGAGAAATGTTTTCTATAAAAACACCCAACCAAACACCCCCTTAAAGAAGAGCGAGAAAATTTTCCAGAAATTCAAGATTGAGAACTCGTGAGAATAAATAAAAGTGATAAAATTTATCAAAGAAAAACATTTAGCTGTACAACTTCAAAAACTTAGTAACCCCAGATTGAGGAGCTATTACCATATTATGAATGCCTCGCCATGCTTCACTCTGAAAAGTATTTTATACCCAAAGCACAAAACCTATTACGCAACTACAGAATAACAAAGGGTTTGGGTACTCTACTCAGGGGGAAAAAAAAGGCTCATTTCCATGTCAAGAATGAAACAAAGGGATCAAAATTTCATGCATATCATTCACCCAGATTACTTTTACAAGGTTGGGTGCCAAATAATATTCCGATTGATGCAAGCAAGAGGACCTTCAGCCAACTACATACATATTAGGCTCAGAGAGACCATTGATCTGTTTACTGACATCAGATTTCACACTGCTTTGAATAGTCTACAGTGCACAGATCTCCTTTGAATGCCGATGGCTAATCAGCGTGACCCCTTCAATCTTTTGGCGGGTGGGGACATGAACAGCTTTCTTATAGAAACAATGGGATCATCTCCCTGAAGAATGAATAAATAAGAAGCACCAAATTAGCACAACCTCAAGCAGAGGTCGATACGAGAAGCCATGAGACAAATTAAAATGGGTTAATTTGTGGATATACCCCCTTGTAGCTCTATTGTTTGAGATGGATAGAACCCCAAAGTGAACTATTGTTAGAGATGGATAGAACCCCAAAGTGAACTTTCTTGACTCTTTTACCCTTAAAGAAAGAGAAGATTATTTTTTTGATAAGTAGAACTCCGGGGTGTAAAAAATAAAAATAAAAAAAATCAGAGGGTTTATCAGCAATTGGGCAATAGTACAGGGGGTGTATCCTTAACAATAGAACTACAGGAGGCCTATCCGCAATTGTTCAATAGGACAGGGCGTCTATCCGCAATTAACCCAGAAAAAAGGGAACAAAGAAGAGGAAACAAACTTACCTCATCGATTGAAGTTGAGTAAGAATCCAATTGTTGTTGATCTGAAGAAGAATCTTTCTGCTGTTGAACTAAAGCATTGAGTGTCAGTCTCCATCCAGGCAAGCTTTCACCATCCTCTGGAGCAATCCATGGGCAAAAAGGTCTGTGTTGCCTGATTGGATCAAATTCGCGAATCTTACCATGCCACCTCTGCACCTGATTGTTCCCTACAGTTACCAAACAGTACCCAATTATTCATTATGAGGAACAAAAACTTTCAACCAGAAGATCCTAAACATGAAGCAAAAATCATGAGATGGAAGTATAAATGAGACATGAAATATGAGATGAAAGTATAAATATGAATTTGGTATGGCTATCACCGTATTGCAGCAATATTGTGGCTAAAAACCCGGGTACAACCTTACAGACAGTTAAAAAAAGTTGACTCATATGGGCATACATCAATACGTTTGATGTTCAATGAAGTTCAGATAATAAGAACAGCAACCTAATATCGCAAAAGTTGTCTGCATCATTGTGACACTATGAATCACTCAGTGCATGACTGGGTTAAATCACAGGCTGAACAGTAGCTCCTTTTCCGATTTTATCTTTATTGTTGAAAAATAATAATGGCCACAGCTGAGCATTACCAATTGCATGTAAAAATGATTATCAGAATTGAAAAAAAGAGGCACAAATCATATAATGGCTTTAGAACTGAAGCTTAGAAATTGATTTATCTATTTCTTCATCATCTCCGAATCCACCGAAGATGAGAAGGCTTACAGAAGCTGCTGGAAGTGGCAGTAAGGTTCTTTAGCTTTACCATATGGGCTGAAAATGGTAAGCCAATCCACTACTGTAACTTTCTTTTTACTTTTATTTTTTTTTAATGTTAAGTCATGATTCGGTAATTAATTATTGTATAATAAGCCTATTTACCCATTAAACAATCTAAGAGAACCAAACATATATACAGAAGACATCTACCACTCGTAGATATTAGATAACAATTCTTGGTTGACATGCATAATAAATTAGGTAACCACCTAACATCCATGTTTATCATTTTTATGAAATTTTTTGAATTAAACCATTATAAATATGATTTTACTAGTTAGGCTGTTTTTCTAAGGTTTATTTGTCTTCTTGAATACGCTTTTCTGCTTCATTTCCACCCTAAACATGTACAATTTCCACTCCCTTTTTTCCCATATCCCATTTTGTGCGTGAGCAAACACCAAGACCCACATCATACAGTACTTGTAACCTGCACCATAAAGCATCCCTAATCTGACTTGCAGATTATACACCTGCATAAACCCACCCGAAATTCCAGGTTTGCATACGTAAGTTCATAGTTCGATTGCGTTTAGTTCAATGGCTCATTTCAGTAGTAATTTTCCATTTTAGTTGGCACTAGCATAATTGCCCAACCCCTATTTCATGCCATCTCTTTTCAGTATGCATGGAGAGAAATGGAGTGAAATTCTGAGACGATGTGGAAAGTATATAAGTCCTTGTAATTCCTCATTTTCCCTAATCCATTCACCCATGGACAAACTAACACCATACTATCTACCAAGCGATGTTAGTTAAAATAGGAACAAGAATAAAATTTGAATCCACTGATAGTTAAGACAACTTGAGAAGCGTCCTTGAGTACTTACTCATGCTCTTAACCCCCTCCATACCAGACTCTGCTATGATGGAAAAAGCCTTGCTGAGAATGACAGTTATTATAATGAAGAAATAAGCAGTTAAAATATTCAACCTGAGCCTCCACTAACTACATGGAATACACTTTTCCAGAGAGTAAAAGCAAGGAAAATACTGCGTATAGCCCAACAGTCCTAGAAATTCAATCTAGACCGTTAATATAGCAATTAAATGCACTACATGACAAATACATTAAATGCAACGATACATTTAAATTGAGAGGTCTTACCGTGCAAATTTTATGCCATATGCATTGAAATATAAGACCAAGCATGTAATTAGTATTTCCGGATATCCAATGAATGTACGTTATATAGTTTATAAGACCACCTGGACATCAATGAAACTAAATGCACCATATGTGATACTTAAAGTATAGTTTATGCATTGACATTAACACTGACAACCTACTTTGTGTGTGTGTGTTTTTCTTTTCTTTTTTTTTGGGTGGGGGTGGGTGGGTGAGAAGTAAAACATTTGGTTGAAGTATGAAGTCATTAGACCTCAGACGCTTACTGTGTTCAAGTAATTATGAAATCCTTAACCTCAACAATTATACCTCAATATTTTTGAACTATGAGAAAGTAACATCAGTTATTACTACAAATTAAACATTACAGTTACTCCTCCATCCCTCCCTCACTCCCAAGTATTTATGAAGGCCTTACACATCGAGAAATCAAGATTTATTATAAAAAAATAATATCAGCTAATGCCACAAATTAGACATTTAATTAAGTAATACTTTTCCCTCCCTCCCTCTATCTGATCTGGGAAATTATTGTCTCTACGGACCATCACCTCACCTCTCACCTTGATAAGATTGAATAATGAATTAAGAAGAGAAACTCCATTTTTCCTTCCACCACATGTTCATAATGAATTAAGAATATCCTTTCATTGTTTTTTATAGCAAGATTATCACAAAGAGTGACAGTCAGAGAGTGAATTTCTCTCAACCACTGTTATAAATAGCGGTAAATAGCCCCGCAATAGCGACGCTAATAGCGTTAGCGTTCCCTTCCCGCTACGCTATCGCCCAATTGCAGTGACATACTACGGAATATGAGCTTTCCGTTCACAAAAGCGGCCAATAGCGCGTCCTAACGATAAATAGCGGGCGATTGCGTGCAAAATTCGCTTTTTGACTGCTATTTAAAAGCAGTTTGGGGTTTATTTTTTTAAAATTAAATCCAACCTTTAATCATTGCATTCGATCGCCTCCCGCGATTTTTAGTGTGCTCCCGCCGCCTCTCATAGCCTCTGGCACCAAACTCAGCATTTGCTCTCACCTCCTTCACCGTGAGCTCCTCCTAGGCAAGGTTTTAAATGTCGGCCGACATGTCCGATATGTCGGCCAACATATCGGTTTGAGGGCTTGACCGACACGACATGAACGTCTTCAACTCGTATGTCGGTTTTCAGGGCCAAATCGAAAATATCAGGGTCATATCGGGCATATCGGCTTATTTTTTAGCTTTGAAAATCCACCGATATGGTACTTTTTTTAAGATCTACTTTTTATTATCGGGTTTGGGTTTAGTGATAAATACCCAAACCCGTTTGATCCGTTCTCATATTTAAGGGTTTCTTATGAACCCGATAGAAAGAATTTATGAACCCAAATCCATATATTATTTACTTTTTTATATGTTTAGTCTATAGAATTTATAAAGTATGCTTATATTGAATTTATGAATGCTTAGATTACATTTAGGACATGATATTATACATATACGCACTACCCGATATGACAATCCGATATTTAGTCAATGTCCCCCGATATATCCCTGATTTTCGCTATCCAACATGGATTTCAGCCATCCGACATGAACCCGACATCCGACATTTAAAACCTTGCTCCTAGGACAGTCCTCTCATCACTCAGCTCATCTTCTCGAAGACGATGACCCTTTAACTTCTCCTCCCATCGTCTTTAGTATTATGTAACGATTACATATCTATTTCATGTTTAGGATCTCTTTAAATCATCAAATATGCACTTTTAGTTTTTCTAGATTTATCTTTAATCTTTTTTTAGTATTTACACATATCTAAATTAGACCGCTATTTGATTTTGCGCTTTTTACCGCTATTTTGCCTCAATAGCCCCAAATAGCCTTAGCGATGCCTCACCGCCCCCCCCGAAAAAAAAACCCAACCAACAAAAAAAAACTCATGCATATTGTTGTTTGTTCAGAAAGAATTTAAGTTCCATCCTTAACGATGAAGACATCATCCTGAGCAGGAGAATTTTGATGGTAGATGAGATAAATCGCACTGATATGCTGGTTATGGAGGACATATTGAAGCCAGCTAACCATCATTAAAAGATCGGCTTACTTTATTGAACTTAGGTTAAATAACTCAGCCTGGAAATTGAACTAATCTCAGTTATTCATGTTTGTTAAAGTAGCTGTTTCTAAATCAGGATTGTAAGGATAATTTACTTTTAGTTGAGATTTGTTTCAAGATGATGGTCGTAGTCTCGTAGAATAATTTTAGATTTGTCTGTTTATTATCTTATGATGTAGTTAGATGATTGAGATTTGATTTGAGATTATTGGTTACTTGGTCGTTGCAATTTTAGTTCTGAATAAGAGTTCTGGAACTTTAGAGTAGGAGTTGATGAATGACAATTGCTATTTATTTTATTATCTAGCTTGGCAATTTTAATTTATTCCATTTCCTTGTTTTCTCTGTGAGTGTAGTAGATTCCTATCCCCTATCCAAATCTTCAAGCTAAATTATAGACATCAAGTAGAGTACCTAAATGCTATATTGGAACACAAGACGACCAAAGTGTTGTACAGCCAGCTTGTACAGCCAGCTCGTAAAATATAATGGATGCAAGAAAGATAAAACCTTGTTTTAAAAAAAAAGAAAGAAAGAAAATAGAACTTACCCAAACCTGGATCATCTTTTGCATCCATCTTAGCAGGTGCTAGCATACCCTCCCATCCACTGATGTTTCCTTCACGGGCCTTCATCATCTGATGGTTCTTAAAGCTGGAACTTCCATTACCTATTTCTGTATCCAGACTTTTGCTAGTTGGCAAAGTTGCATTGATAGCTGAACAAGATGCAATATCCAAGGGATCACCATGATCATTTTCAGAAGTCCTAGCCCTAGTTAGTATGGTACCATCATCTGAATTGTGGGTATCTCCTAAGTCTACAAGTGAGTTGTTTTCAGATGCATCATAATTTCTGAGGACAAGATTTGCATTGGAAGCTGTACAAATACTTCTCCTGTCTTCAACACTATTGGTAACCTCTGTTTCCAATTGCACAATATTTCTCCCAGTGCCTTCAGAGTTTATATTACTTCTGTGTGTCTCTTCATCTGTATAATGTGTGACTTCTTCAGAATTTACATTGCCATCTGTACCTCCATGCAATGAGTGAACTTCCTGAGTATTATCTCTCTTACTTTCAAAAGCAACGCCACTATGCTTTTCTCCAGTTCCAAATCCATTTCCCAAGACCTGAAGTTCCTCCTTTGAATGAGATGGATCACTAACATGATCATTTTCAGAACCATCAACTTCTTTTCCGTTTCTTTTACGCTTCAACAATCTAGCATCCACATCACCATTAAGATCCTTCTGCTGTTGAGATGAAACATCATTCTGCAAATGGAACTGAGTGTTCTCATGATTCTCACAAGAAAGTGGAGACGACGAATAATCTTTGATACGAGATACAGAAGCAATCTCAACCCTCAAATGCCGGCTGACAATGGGAAAAGAAACAATAGGTCTAAAATTTTGTTTAGTTGGTGGAGGGCCACCTGCAATCGTCAAGTTTAAGCCCAATGGTCTCTCTTTAGAAGTTGAACCAATATCTTGATGATCCTTCCTCCAGCTCTCAGCCTTTGAAGCATCAAGACTTTTAAGCAGATTTGTGCATCTTGTGGCCGACTCATTTTGGTCACCATCTGCAATTAAAGTGAAATATTCCAGAGGGCGTTGTACAGTTTCAAAGGCCCACAATCCTACACGGGCTCCACAAAACTTGCAGTCTAAAACAACTGATCCTGGATCATATTGATCTTCACCAAGAGAAGGGTGGCTACTGTTCCCTCCAACCTCACCAGATTCACCTGTGTAAACTATGGTACTAGTTCTCTTTTCACCAAGTATCTCTCCTAAAGATTCAGATGGACAGTCTTCACTATCAACAGCATAAGGAAGCAAACAAGCTTCCCATCCACATAAACTAATTATCTTCTGTGCCTACATGTAGAATTATAAAGTTAGGAATTAGAAAAGGCCAATAACATAAAGTAACTTTGCTGTAGCTTTAGTGAACTGGTGATAGATCAAGCACACAATGTACAAATAATAATAATAATTTCAAAAGAATGTAGAACAATTAGCATTTTATAAAATCTTCAGAGCTTCGGAAAGGACAGTACAATGCATAAACTTAACCTGAAGGTAAATGACCGTATGTTGTTCTAGAGTAAGGAATCAATAGTTATGATTGCACATCATTTTAACTCAAGTAAGATATAAATCTCAATAAGGAATTATCTTTTTCTAATTATCTTTTAAATGCAAGCAATATACTTTACGTGAAAGCCACATCTTTTAAGTACAAGCAAATAATTGATATTGGTTAATTGAACATACAAAGTGATCCACCAATATGGAATGCAGTTGCATAAGCAGCAAAGTTATTTGACATTTATGATTGTACTTGTTATCAATATGTGCAATTACAAGAAATATATAAAGGACTATAACCAAATCAGAGGTCTCTGCTCTTAGAAAGATGAAATACTAATTTGACAAAATAATCAACTATTCATATTTTTCATCACTGTGTTGCCAGGCAATATGAGGATAAAACCTACAACATACAAGGAGCTAAGCACATAATGCACATTGATTACATAATTTACATTAAGTGATAAAATTAGCAATTGGTAGGGTTTTGTTTACATATAGTGGAAGCTAAATAAGTTGCAATCCTGATTATTGCCAATGGATTATTATAGTCTGTATAATGTGTTCTACTTACCGAAAAAAGTTAATTGCTGGCTGATTCCATTGGTCAAGAACAATTCTGAAAGTAAAAAACATAAATGCAACCATTTCCTACAACCATTCACTAAGTGGGCATCTTAAATGGCATGCCTATTTGACATGTTCTGCTCATCAGCAAGTAGGTTACACTGCAATGTAAAATAGAGATAGCCGCGGTTTCATGTTCATGCACATTCAAGTCCAAAATATAGACTAGCAACCTTTGAAAAGGATTGGTGAAGCTGATAGTTTAATAAAATTGTGAATACAGAATTTTATCTTTAAATACGACTTCTTACTGGGGCAAAATTTGAACATGACACTGCAAAAACTACATGACCTAATATGTAGAATTTACTTAATCTTCAGTGGAACTTGAGTTGCATGACAATTTGCACTTGAGAAAAAAAAATTAAGACATGCCATGTTGTTGTTAATCCTCACCTGTTATCATTACTGTCCCTAGAAACCTATTCCTAGAGCCTAGAGGTCCCATACCCAACACCACGCATGTATTCCAAGAGGTCCCATACCTAACACCATGCATGTATTCAAGTTAATGATCAAGTCAGAATGTTTTATGATAGTATCTTAGCTCTTATAGCAAGATAAAAATTTCATGCAAGATAAAAATTTAAAGGCATTAAAAAGTAGGTTTAATACGCAGTGGTGGATCCAGGATTTCCGGGAAGTTGTGTCTCTATATAACAATAATTATAAAATATACAATTGCCCTTACCCAGTTTTCTTATTTTGAAAATTGTACATTTTCACATAATTATAACATTATCAAATACAGCTTTTTCAACTAATGACCACATAATTAGTGGGATGATTAAGATTTTATGGGTTCATTATAAGGTTTAAGTAGTGAGTTTTTTTTTATAAGTGGTGGTGGATCTATGAAGTGAGTGTGTATTATTATTATATGGACATTGTGGAGGTGTAGCAAAGTGGGGTCACTTGACCCCGCTGTGATTTATTTAGCTCCACCTCTGTTAATATGTGCATCGTAAAAATTAATAATAATACCCATAAAGGTAGAAAACGGCAGTTCAGCAATGATGAGGTGAAGCAGCATAGAAAAGGAAGAATTAGGCAAGTGAAACCATCTAATAAGTTGTCTTTTCCTCCTTCACTCTACTATTAAACTAGAATTTGAAGAGAATTACTCGTCGTCAGTGTTTTAAATATCGGCGATTTATCGGCAATTATCGGCGATTTATCGGATTTTTCACCTTGCCGATAGGATAACGTGATTTTGCAGTCGGTTATCGTTTTGGACAAATTATCGGCGATAAATCGCCGATAACGGATAATATCGCCCGATAATGTTGATTTTTTTATCGGGTTTATCGGCTGATGATTTGAGTTAGGGTTGTTGAGAATTTAAACCCAACCCGACCCGTTTTCACAATAAAACGCAAAACTCAAACCCCGTTCGACAATCCAGACCTCAAGCCCTAAATTTTCGTCGCCTCTTCGTCGCCTTTTTCTCCAGCAAATCTTCCTCGCCTCTTCGTCGCCTCATCGTCCTCGCCTCTTCGTCGCCTTCAAACCCTAAATCTCGTCGCCTTCAAGCCCTAAGTCTCTGGCGGCTGTTCTCCAGCGAATCTCTAGCGAACCTCGCCGTCGCCTCGACTTCGTGGAACTCTTCGTCGCCTCGACTTCGTGAATCTCCACGAACCTCGGTCTCGCCTTCGTGTCTCTAGGAACCTCGCCGTCGAATCTCCAGGTATCATCTCTTCTTCATTTCTTCCCCTCTCCTTCGTTTTTTTTGGTTTTATTGTTTTTTCTGGCTGATGTTTTCTATTTTTCTTTAAGTTTATTGGGTCTTGTTCTTTAAACAGATATTATTACCTGTGGCTGTGACTGTGAGTCTGTGACTTGTGACTTGTATTGCTGATTATTATGTTGTGAGACTTGTATAAGAAATTTCTGTTGTGAGACTTGTATAAGAAATTTGTTAAAGTTAAATGTAACTAATTTTTTTTTACTGCAACTAGTTTATAGAGACTTGTTGTGACTTGTGAGACTGTATTACTGTGACTTATTCATTTGCTTATCTCAATATAAGTTTTTTTAACTGCAACTAATTTTCAATCAATATAAGCAAATTTAATTTTAATTTTAATATAAGCAATTAATTTCAATCAATATAAGCAATATAAGAAACTTGTTAAATTTAATTTTAATTTTAATATAAGAAATTTGTATTACAGTTAACTGTTTTTTTAACTGTGACTTAATTTCAATCAATATAAGCAATTAATTTTAAGAAAATACTTGTGTGTATAAGCAAATTTAATTGTAATTACAATTAAATTTGAGCAATTAGTTTTAACTACAACTAATTTTTCAATGCAACTACTTTAGCTAATTATAAGTTTATAACTCGGTCAATAATCTCTGAGTTTCGTCGAATCAATGTTCACTCTTCACTGCGACTAATATTGATTAGTTTTACAACTTGAATCTGCAGGTAGTTTACAATTGCTATTTTAAGTTGTCTTCCTCTGTTCCTTCATTCCTTGAAATCTTGATGTGATTTTGATCTCAAGTCTGCAACAAAATAGAACTGACTGATGTTAGGCATAAAATTTTATGATGTGATAAATAAATAAAATAAATATACAATTGTGCAATTGTGTTTGCTATTTTATTTTCAAACTTGTGTTCACGGTTCACTATCTCTTAAATGTTGACAGGACAATGTTTATATTTCATTAAGCATGGTTAGATTACACTTTTTAGTTATTATTATATATACACCATCCACTATATCACTCTGATAATTACTACTTATCCCCGATATATCCCCGATTTCCGCTATCCGATAAGGATTTTGACCGTCCGATAAACCCCCGATAACCGATATTTAAAACCTTGCTCGTCGTTAGCACTAGCCACATACAAATGAATCATGATCGTGCCAGTTTCAAATAGAAAACATAAGATATTCCCTCCTTAATGGTCAATGATTTGTTCTATCACCAGGCTGCCACTTTGTCATGGATACTGATGCAATCGCCAAGAGAATATCTATCTCAATAAAGAAAATATTATTGCCTTAAATAATCATGAAATATATACTGCAAACTCTATGCATATAGGTAAGAATGCATATTTTATAACAAACAAGTAACTTTCAATTAACACTGATGTGCCAAACCTGGTAATATACACTAGCAGTAGAATTTTTTGATGCACCCACAAAATCCTTGCCTCCAGGATTATCTGTGAGCCTGATGCCATTGTTAAAGGTAACAGATGGAAGCAAGGACTGTGATAAGAAGCTTTCTAGCTGGGCGCTTTTCATGTAATTGAAGGCTGAGGATGAAATAACAGGAAGAGCCGTAAGCTTTAGAAGTGCTGCTGACCGTTCTTTGTAGCTATCAACCAAAGCTGGAGGAGGTGCTGGCGGAAATAATGCCAATTTTTCATCACAAGCATTATCAATCCATGGGCATAACAATTTATGTCCATTATCCAACTTTAAGCTGAAAACTGCAGCAGCCTTTTCAACTACATGCAAATAAATTAATGAATCATTCAGTTATGAGAACTGGAGAAATCTACAGAAATTTATAGTGTGTGCAGGATAACAGCATCAAATAGCCACAAACACCATTGCTAAAGCCATAAAAATTGTCTGGTGCAATCAATCTTTTTGGGGAAATTATGTCCTAACCCAAGCCCAACCACCATCACCACCAAGCAATTCTCCCCAATCCCGCGATTACCCCTTAATTCCAATTCTCCTCTTGGACATCACAATGGAACTCCGAAATTTTAATCAATAACTGATCTTTAAGTTGAGTAACCTACATGCCATGTGGCTCATGGAAGGAAGTGGGGAAGATTCCCTCAAATTAGATTTGTTTTGGTTAACTAAAATAAGAATGCAAAACTGTACCCATGATGCATTTACTACTGCAATTTGACAATAGACCATAACTGTAAGAATAAACAAGAAACGTTACAAAGCAGTTATCACACCTTGCTGCAATCTCCAAGAGGATGGGGTCGAAAATAAGAGGCGAGCTTCACATGCTTCACAACAAATGACATCCATCTCTACATTAATCCAACCCCTTCTCGCACAATTGACTGGGCTGATAGCCTGAGAAGAATACAACAAAATAAAATATGATCCCATAGACATAAGAGGAGGCATAGCACAAAGATTTTTCTGAAAAAGGAAATAAAACCATATCAATGTGGATAACTTATAAGTGCATCACTACTAAATGTACAAGCAGTGACTCTAGTTTCTTCTAATTTCAGTTAAGTGAGAAAAATCTCCGTCAAAAACATAAATAAATCGCCACAATACTTTGAACTCATATACTGCAAATAGTTTTCTTATGTTTGGATGGTTCAAGAAAAGGTACTACGAATCTCGACCAGAGGTGTTAGGCCCTAGAATTATGAATAGTAGATATGTAAGTGTGGACAATCTTTCATTCTTAAACAGTACATAAAACTCCTAGATAGGACTTCATAATCATCATCTCAAACAGATAAACTATGACAAGATAAAAAAAATATTGTAGGTGTACAAGTACAAACTTGTTGTGACTATATATTTAAACAGATCAAACATTGTTCCCAAATTATGGTTTCTTATGAAGAACCAAAACAAAATAATGGATGAATTCAGTTCTTAATGATTATGTTCCTTTATGTTAGTGATTTCCTAATAGTATCTTGCACTCTCTCTCTCTCTCTCTCTCTCTCTCTCTCTTCTACATTTTTCTTTCGTTGTTCCTAAATGACAAGGGTTGCAGCTTCATGGAGGAAGGCTACAAAGGAAGGGCAAGACTAATCAAAGGAGTTCGGTAGGGGAAATTAACTCTCATGATGGGAAAGAAGACTCTCATTCAAAGATAATTATTGCGATCCTCGTCCACACAAATCGCTAGTAGCCTTCATGCATCGTGAATCCTAGGTATTGTAAACAAGCATGCAATAGTAATCTGTGAACCTTAGCATTCTTTTCATTAATTTGAAAATTCTTTCATCCACATCAAAAGGTAGAACCAGGCTCATCCTCCCACAATGAAGCAATACACCTCAACTTTGCTCACTTGGCCTTCCAATCTGACCCCATGACTGCAAAATTTGGATCCTCTCCACTAGAAAAAAAAGTATTGGAGAGAACACTAATTTTGATCACAGATATTAATTATCTAGTGGGTGATTACGATTCATTCTAAATCCAATACTCACCATAGCCCAATTGTACGCATTCCTAATTTGCACTCAAAGAAAAATCAAAACCATGCTCTTAAAAATCGATGATTGTTATAATGTAGTGGTCCCTCCACTACTTTTTTGGTAGTGGAGAGGATCCGAATCCATTGCTGCAAATTAATTTCTAGCTAATATGTGACACTGCTTCTCTTCAAATGAAACTCAATGGTGTGTTTGGATGGAGGGTAGAGGGAAGGGGAAGGGAAATTTGGATTTTACCTTGTTTGGGAGTTCTACTAGGAGGGTAGAGGAGGGGAAGTTAGGGAAATTTTGCACTAAAATCTTATCCCCCATATTTGGGTGGGGGTGGGTAGGGGTAAAGGAGGGGAAGGGAAGGGAAGGGAAGGGAAAGTTTAACCTTCCTTCCCTCACCTTAGTGACCTCCCAAATTGGCCATAAGCTACGTTTTGTTATCACTGCCACCGCTCTTGAAACTCAAAATTCACCTAGAAAATGAGTAAATAGTTTAACTATACAACAGAAAATTTAAACTTGCAATCCAGGAAACGAAGTACTACATAACTATGGTGCTTAAATGCAGTCCATCTGACACCAAAACTTCACTTATCAAACAACTACGAAAGAAATTGCAGAATCCACATCAAAACCCTAAAAATCTCATTAATCCAGAAGCTGATGCCGAGAGGAAGTGAATCAAACCCTAACCTTGGGCTTCCCAAACCAAGTCATGGCCTTGAAAGTCGCCAGTCTCCTAATCAGATCCCCTCGATCCCACGGCCTGCACTGTGGAGCCGATCCCATCGTACTCCTCGGAATCCTAAGCCCCGTTTCCTCCTCCTTTCTCCCAATTCCGTCGCTTAAACACATCAAGGAGCAAAATTTCAGCTCAAAATCCCACCAAGAGAAAGAGAGAAAAAGTGAAGAGCGAAATTCTTAGGGGCCAGGGTTTTTATACCTGGGCGTCGAGGGCTTCTTCGCTCTCGGCGAAGCGGATTGTGAGAGCTTGCTCATGATGCTCTCTAACCTTCTATGGGGATCTCCCGCCATGTTGTGTGGTGTACCTTAGCTTCTAGAAAGTTACCAGAATTGGGAAGGGGTTGAGGAGGTGAGCGTTCTGATAATCCCGGCTTCAGGCGATCGACGCCGCCATTAGAGACGCTCGAAGGCTCCTTTTAGGTTGTCCTCGAGAATTAAGAGGCGAGATCGAATAACTCGCGGGTGTGACGAGATTACGGTTTAATAGCTACGTGGCCTTTCTGTACTGGTTCTCAAAAGAATACTTGTCGAGAGCTGCAGCTTTGAAGATCTCAAGTTCTGCACCTTATAGCAAAACTCTACGAGTCGCGTGCTCTTGTGAACCATTATATCAAAACTCTGAATCTATGAAAGGGCTTGGGTATTATAGTTTTACATTCTATCATGTTCTCATAGGTTGAGTGTACTTTTTATATGCTGAAAGCCTAGACTTGCAAGGTATTAATAATTCTTTTAAAATCCGTATTAAATTCGTAGCCAGCGAAATTCGAGCATGGGCTGCTCTAATACCATCTTAATTTAAACCCTCTAATGATCACATCGAGGCTCGAAAATTATGATGAGGCTCGAGGATTATAGTTTCATATTCTAATGTTGAAGAACATGGTTCGATTTTTATGTTTCACATTTTTCAGTCTAACCGAGTTTTGGTTGGATCTAAATACTAAAAAATATGATTAGTAAATTTTATGAAACAGCCGGTGGGTGATACACAAGTGGAATGCAAATTATAATCACAATTCCATAAAATCAACATATTTTATTCAAGCTCGTCAAACTAACCTCAAGCAAGCATAAATAAACTTAATTTGTAGGCATAAAATTAAAAAGGACCCCAGTAGCTGTTGTGCGCAGCGAAAATTTTTCTGGTGCACAATAAGAGAGAAAGATCGATATAAGAATTCTCGTCTCACCAAGGAGACTAGAATCTGAAGCTGATATCTCAACCAAGTGAGATATCGGCTCTTCCTCTCATCAGTTCTAGGACTGACCTGTCGAGGGATCCTAAAACTATTACAATGGCCACAAACTCAAACAATCAATTTTACGTGGTTCGGCAAACTGCCTACGTCCACGGGGCAAGGAGGGGGATCTACTATTAGAGAGAAAAAGAATACAAATAGGTTTACAACTCTCACAATCTAAACCCTCAAATAGGCTCCTTGCTTTTCTTCACAAGAAAAGGTCAGCCTCCAAATACTTTTTCTCTCTTCACAAAACCCAAGACAGATACCTCTCTTTCTCAGTCGACTTTCTCCCTCTCTCTGCACTGTAGCCGCCCTTGAATTATACCTCTGCCTTGGTCCGTAGCCGCCCACAAAACTCCAGCCTTGGAACTTGCACCTCAATTTTCTCCTCTGCCAAAAACACGCCGCACAAGTCCAAACTCCTTGCACGCCCTTTCACGGAACCCTAGACAATGATTTTATAGCCTGCAACTCAAATTCGGGTGGGCCAACGAAATTTCCGCTGAACAAATCCTCAAACAAAAGAACTCATAGCCTGCTGGACTTCTCCCACAAAAGGACTTGTGGCCCCCACTCTTGAAACCGTGTGCTTTGAAAACCGCCTCATCAACTCACACGTTTTCCTTTTTCAGCTCCTTAGCCATTCACGCGTCGCTATCAACAATTCTCCACCTCGGCGAAGTTTTCTCAAAACTGAGCCGACACCAACCAAAACAAATGTCTCACTGTGAAATCAGAAATCGTTTCTGAAATATTGTTATCAAGCATAAAATGATAGAAAATTAACTGTTAATCAGAAAAGAGTTCAAGAAAAGCCCTAATTTTCCCCTGTGATACCTAAATTAGGATATTTAGTTCACATGGGATTATGACATAATTAGGATGTTTGAAGTTGAATTAGAATATAATTAGGTTATTAAGAAAATTAAGATATTTAGTTTACATGGGATTATGATATAATTAGGATATTGAAAGTTGTAGTTCACAGATGATTAGGATAATTAGGATAGATTTGAATTGAAGTGTAATATCTAAAAGAGTTAAGGATATTTTTATCTGCCGAAAGATAGATTTGAATTGAAATGTAATATCTAAAAGAGATAAGGGTATTTTTGTCTACCGAAATATTTTTCCGAACTCATACTTTTAAAGAGAGTATATATATGTCAACGAAGTGTCTCGAAATACCGTGAGCTCGGCTCTAATACAGAAATAGGTCCATCTTGTACCTCCCACCAGAATGGAGTACCTTCACCTTTCTGTCTATTACACACTTCTTCAATCTGTTGGAAACTACTAGGACTTTCTCCAAAGGGGATTTGGTTGCAACCCAAACACGCCTAGAACAGCCACCAACAAAGGAAACCAAACGCCTATTACCTCCCAATGATGTCCCCTTGGAAGGCCCCCAAACATCCACGTGAACTCCTCCAGAACGACCCTTAGCACGGTGAATAGAGGTGCCACACTTCACCTCGGTCTTCTTGCTCACATCAACATGTTCACTGGACTTCAAACTGCAGGTCTTTGCACCCTCTTTCAATCTATGCGAGGAATCAATACTGGAATGGCCAAGCCCCAAATGCCGCAGTCTAGTCGAATCAACAGAAGTCGTCAGCTCTCCACCTGCCACTATACCTCCAGTCAAGTAATACAGGTTATTTCTCCTGACGCCCTTCATCAAAATACGAGAGTCTCTCGCAATCTCGAGAACCATGTCCTCAACACGAACCTTCAGACCCTCTCCAACCAAAGCTCCAATCGAGATCAAGTTCTTCCTCAAAGAAGGAACATATCTCACATCGTTTAACTCTCTAACAGTCCCGTCAAACATCTTTATGCGAATTCTTCCTATCCCAAGGATCTGGCATGCACGGTTATCAGCCATGTACACCACACCACTATCCACCAGCTTCTCAAAACTGGAGAACCATTCCCTTCTAGGGCACACATGATAGGTCGCACCACTATCCAACATCCATTCAGATTCCTCCGAATAGCTATCTGTAGGACTGATAGAAAGCGAATAAATAGAAGAGTCAGAATTATTACCATCCGATACGATGTTTGCTTCTGATGATGGTTGCTTCCCTTTTCCCTTCTGCTTATTCTTCATCCATTCGTCGAGCTTTGGGCAGTCTTTCTTCCAATGACCAGTCTCCTTGCACCAAGCACACTGATCTTTTCCAATTGTAGGATGCCCTACTCTAGACTGTGACTTCCAATTCTTTCGGTTTGGACCCTTCCCTCTTGCGACCAACGCCTCCGCTACCGGCTCAACCGAAGCCTCCTTATCCTTCTTTCGAAGCTGATAATTCACAAGTGCAGCGGTGACTTCACTATACGAAAGTGATGCCTTCCCATTAATCAGAGTAAGAACGAAGGTCTCATATTCCTCGTCGGGCAAGGAACTCAACAACAGCAACGCCTTGTCCTCATCTTCAATCTTGACATCCACATTCGCCAAATCCGCAAGAAGCTTTGTGTAGTGGTTCATGTGATCTCTAATGGAGGTTCCCTTCTTCAACTGGAAACGATAAAGTCTCCTCTTCAAATGCAAGCGATTTTCCACACTCTTGGTCAAATACTTGCTTTCGAGAATCTCCCAAATCTTCTTCGCAGAAGTCTCATTCATCACATCATATTTTAGATCTTGAGTCAAACAAGACCTAATCACACCACACGCCGTTCGATTCATCTTCTTCCAAACCTTCTCTTCAATCTCATCTGGCTTGCCATCTAACTCCAATGTATCCTCCAAATTCTGCGCGTTCAGCGCATCTAAAACCTCGCATCTCCATAATCCAAAGTTGTTTGTGCCATTAAATTTCTCCACATCTATCTTCATAGAGTGGATATTCAAACTCTGAATGGTCTTCGCGCCAGAAGAACCACCCTCGACTCCCGAAGCACCTTCTTTCCCCGACATCTTACGCACCAACGAACAAAGAATAGATCCAAAACTGAAAGATAGAGTCTTTACCAAAAGATCCCACCTTTATCACCAACGAAGCCCTAAACGAGCCTCCAAATTGATCTACTCCTCCAACCAAACCCTAGATCTGGAATCTGGGCTCTGATACCACTTGTTGTGCGCAGCGGAAATTTCGGCAGAGTTTCTGGTGCACAATAAGAGAGAAAGATCAATAAGAATTCCCGTCTCACCAAGGAGACAAGAATCTGAAGCGGATATCTCAACCAAGTGAGATATCGGCTCTTCCTCTCATCAGTTCTAGGACTGACCTGTCGAGGGATCCTAAAACTATTACAATGGCCACAAACTCAAACAATCAATTTTACGTGGTTCGGCAAACTGCCTACGTCCACGGGGCAAGGAGGGGGATCTACTATTAGAGAGAAAAAGAATACAAATTAAAACTATTACAATGGCCACAAACTCAAACAATCAATTTTTACGTGGTTCGGCAAACTGCCTACGTCCACGGGGCAAGGAGGGGGATCTACTATTAGAGAGAAAAAGAATACAAATAGGTTTACAACTCTCACAATCTAAACCCTCAAATAGGCTCCTTGCTTTTCTTCACAAGAAAAGGTCAGCCTCCAAATACTTTTTCTCTCTTCACAAAACCCAAGACAAATACCTCTCTTTCTCAGTCGACTTTCTCCCTCTCTCTGCACTGTAGCCGCCCTTGAATTATACCTCTGCCTTGGTCCGTAGCCGCCCACAAAACTCCAGCCTTGGAACTTGCACCTCAATTTTCTCCTCTGCCAAAAACACGCCGCACAAGTCCAAACTCCTTGCACGCCCTTTCACGGAACCCTAGACAATGATTTTATAGCCTGCAACTCAAATTCGGGTGGGCCAACGAAATTTCCGCTGAACAAATCCTCAAACAAAAGAACTCATAGCCTGCTGGACTTCTCCCACAAAAGGACTTGTGGCCCCCACTCTTGAAACCGTGTGCTTTGAAAACCGCCTCATCAACTCACACGTTTTCCTTTTTCAGCTCCTTAGCCATTCACGCGTCGCTATCAACAGTAGCATCATCCAATTGCGAATAGATCTCCTTTAGCTCTATTTGTTGCAAATAGCTCTGAGGAGGGGGATAAAGCACACATAGTTCTATTAGTGAGGATTGATCCCTAATTGCTATTTTTTACTTTTAAAAGAATCGAGAAAGTTTAGTAGATGGATGTATTCTCACTTGGGCCAATACTACTGCAGGTCTATTCACAAGAAATAAAACTATAGTTGGTCTATTTGTAATTGGGTGATACTACAGGGAGTCCGTTCGCAATTAATCCAATTAAAAATGTAATTGCGCTATGTGATCGAACTCTTCCATGCTCTTGAACACTGAGATGGATGCGATTTCGGCAATCATGGATGTATTCTTTCTTGGGCCAATACTGCAGTGGGTCTATTCATAAGAAATATAACTATAAGAGGTCTATCTGCAATTGGGTGCTACCATAGGGGGTCTATTTGCAGTTAATCCAATTAAAATTGTAATTACCCTATGCGATCAAGCTCTTCCATACTCTTGAGCACCAAGATGGATGCAATCTCGACAATCATGGAGTGGAAGCCAGAGAAACTCCATGTTCTTGAAAACGGAGATGGATGCAATCTCGGCAGTCATGGAGCAGAACCCGGAGACCATGATATAGACTTTCAAGAGGCCTGAGACCATGGTGTTGACCTAATAGCAATTTTAGTACTTTGAGGAACTAATTCATATTTAAGAATTGGGAGACCAAACATCAATTTCAATTATTTGAGACACTAATGTTAAAATAAGCAACATTTAGAAAATTAAAATAAAAAATACATCTAATTGTATTATAAGGAGAAGAAAATTGAGACGTGACATGATATTTTATCGCACATTTATACCCTCATTATCCATCTTATTTTGTATAAAATATTTACTAATAAGTGATAGCAAAAGGTTCTTGCTGGAAAGAGATACTAGTATTGATAGTCGTATCGATAGAGATATAGATACCATTATTGATACATGTATCGATACTAGTATTGATACCCAATAAACAGTTACGAATCAAATGCTAAAATTATGTAACTTAGAGATTAAGTTTAATCTAAGGGCTAATATGGATTGTAATACTATATAAATAGGGGTAGAGAATGAGGATTTAGAGTGTGAAATTTTTTTGTAAAAACTCCATTTGGAGAGAAGGGTTACTCTTAATTGAGAAGACCTTCTAAAATTATAAATAATATTTGTAATTAATAAAAAAATTTCTCCCCTTTTAAATTTTATTTTCTTCTTCTTTGTTGATGGACATAAAGATGAAAATTTACGTTTAAGGGGCTACCCCCATGCAATGTGAGTTTTGCTTTTTCTCTTTTATTTTCTTTCTTTAGAAATTCATATTTTAGGATTTTATTTTATTAGATTAAATTAGATTTAATTTCATGCTTTCTTATTTTTATCATTTGCTTGCGGTTTTGTGGTATAGATTTACTTTTATGCTCTTTATTTTCTTACAATTTTTATTTTTATAGTTTAGATTTATTTTTATGCTCTTTTATTTTTTTGTTAGATTTTTATTTATACTTATAGTTTAGATCTTTATTTTCTTGTTCTTGTTCTTACTTTTAAAGCTAATTTTTATTTTTCTTGTAATTTAGATCTCTTTCTTTCATGCTTATCAGTTTAGAGTTTATTTCCTTATTTTCATTTTGAAAATTGAGTAACTAAATCTTGTAGGAATTCTAGAATTGTATGAAACTAGTTTTTTTTTATGATTTGTGGATTGTCTCTTGTGTTTAAAATAATCATGTTTAGGATAATCAACTAGATAGCTAATTGATAGAAGAAGAATTTAATAATCTATGCTTATCTTAAGTTATTTGATAGGTTATACTTATAAATTCTAAAATTATTATCTCATTGTTATTTTTTTCATGAATGGAATTTTACTTGGATGACAATTTAATAGGTTACGCTTTGTTTTAGTGGTTTGATATTATATATACTTAATAAATATAAAGTAAAATATAATAAAAAGAGAGTAATCCATAAATCCTAAATGAATTTAAACTAGTGAATTCAATTTTAGATTTCTCATTTCTCTCTTGATTTCCTTTATCTTTTACTTATTTTAATTTTTTCCTCTTTGTAGTTATTTTCTTATCTTCTTGATTTTGTTTTTTTTTCTAGTTTTCTTTATTTCTCCTCCTTGTTATTCTTTATTTCCTTTTATTTGTTCACTCTCTTTCTCCCCTCTTTTTCTAATTTTCTTTTTACTTGCAAAAAAAAAATCACACGCGCTTCTTATATCTCTTCTCTTTCACTGTTATTTTGTCCATACACAACTCTGAGAACTAATTTAGATCTTAACTACACATCTTCCTCGAGAGATCGACATCTTTCTATACTATAACTTGATATTTATGCATTTTCAACTTTGCATTAGTTATCCCTTATCAATCGAGCTCTCTTGCTAGAAGACATTCTCTACAAGTCAAATAGCATGTGTTAGTGTAAGGAATATACATAAGATAGTTTAGAAACAAAAAATCTGAGTAAATTGTGAAAAAGGAACAAAAATAGCAGTTTAGGCCTATACACCATCGTTGGGTGACTGACAACCATTGATGGTTGGCACACCATCAATGTGTTATTCGACCATTGATGCTTGAAGAACAGAAATCGGCGAGTATTGCCCTAAATCATTCAAAAACTCATATACAATTCAACTATAGAGGATTAAAACTACTCTAATCTTTATTCATCACTTATCCACACAAGATTTACCATAGAAAACATGTAAAAACCACAAGAAATATCAAAATTGAAGATTTAGGGTTTAGAAAATTACCTGTTTGATTTGATTTGATTTGATACAAAAAGATGAAATAGATGATAATGATGATGATTACAGTGACATGAAGCACGAAATCCACCACAAAATTGTAAAATTCAAAGAATTTTAGAGAGGAGAGATAAAAAGGGTAAAAGTAAAAGACTGCCCCCTTTTATGTCTTCCAATCAATGATGATTCATGGATGGTGTCATGGAGACAATCGATGATCCTTTTTTCCTATCCATATATACCTATAAAAACACATATATAAAGTTAGAAAACTTACCTGTATGAGCAGATAATATAAAAAAATTCACACATGTATCTCCTCATAATATAGTCCAAGTTGTTGGACCCTAGAGGGGGGGTGATTAGGGTCAAGAGGCTCTAATATGCAATATAAATGCAGCACAAGCAAAACACAAAACAAAAATGCGATAAAAGAAAGAGAGATAGGGTTAGGAGTTCGTTATCCTTGACGCGCGATGTGTTAACGAGGTTCGGCCCTCTGGCCTACGTCCCCGCTCCCCACTCTCGAGGAGAAATCCACTACACACCCGGTTTGGAAGCCGGAACTTCGTCTACACAGCGATCTCCACAGATCTCTCTCACTACACAGTTTGATCTCAACAGATCACACCCTCACAGTAGATCTTACACAAGATCTCACCCTCACAGCAGAAGAAAAAGATGAAAGACTCTCTCTTTACACAGCCCCTATGACAAAGAGAAAGGTTACTGAAGCTGGGAAGTGAATCACACTTAAAACAGAGAGAAAACAGGATTTGAAAATTTTTCTCAGGAAACAGAAAGCTCTCTGGTTTTCAAACGTTAGGGCTTCCTGAAGAAGAAGAAGACTGGGGGTTTTATAGAAAAGATAAAATCATTTTAAAACAAAACCCAATCTTCCCATTTAGGAAGATAATCTCCTTTTCAGGTTGTTAGCTCAAACTGTGCCAAACACTATTAAGTGAAAGCACAACAGTCGAGGCAAACGACCGTTTTAATAAAGTCGTCGTTGACAGAAAGAAAATTTCGGTCTTCCGAAATAACCTTCGGTCGACCGGAAAAACACATCGGTCGACCGACCGAAAAATTCGGTCGACCGCGAGCTGCTTCGAAAACTTGGAAAACAAACAGAACCATCGTCGGTCGACCGGCCCGGTCGACCGATTTGAAAATCGAGATTTCGGTCGACCGTGTCGGTCGACCAAAATAGTAAGGAAAGGCGATGGGAGCGGTCGACCGGACCGGTCGACCGCTTTCTGACATTTTGCAGAAAAACAGGTTTTGACCAACTTTAAATATTTGCAAAATATTTATTTGACCTCTGAAAAATCTGAAACTTTGTAAAATGTTTTTAATACTAAAAACAAACTGTTTAGAAAAGGAATTTTGCAGATAGGTCCTCATACTTATGAAAAATAGTATTTTGTGAAAAACGCTTAAAAAACCTAAGTATGAAATCGTGTGTGTGATTCCCAATAGCTTCAAGTAAAATCAGTAACTCTTTGCCTACATTCTAGCACTAGAGAGAGAAACAAAAGAAAAAGCTAATATCCTTATATAGAGAGCAATACTTGAGCTTTGATATAGCTTGAATCGGATGAAGCTTTTAGTCGAATTTGTCGTTCTTGAAATAACGTTGCTTCATCTCTTGGCCTCCTCCTCCTTTGGATATCTTCGTTGTAGCGTATATTCCATCCATCCTCCATTAATGGCACTAACGAGCTTGATAAATGAACTTACTACATTTACACTCAATAAGCCATTAGTACCGATAATGGTGGTTGTAAAACATCAATCAAAACATAAGGGCTAACAATCTCCCCCTTTTTGATGATGACAACCAACCATTATATAAGAGCAAAAATAAAATAGCTTATAGATAGGTGCTCCCCCTATCTATGAGCTCCCCCTAAATATATGCAACAAATGAGGAGATTTCTCTCCCCCTTTGTCACCATCAAAAATGGGGAAAGAAATACAAAATGCAAGATGCAACTAAACAAGCAAGCAATGTAGAACTTTCACATAGTGCATAAGCCCAAACCATTTCTTATGCGACAAAAATCATCCTCTCCAAGAGGCTTAGTAAATATATCCGCTAGTTGAGATTTTGTGTCAACAAACACTAGGGATACATCTTGTCGCTCTACATGATCGCGTAAGAAATGATGGCGTACATCAATATGTTTAGTTCTAGAATGCAAAACCGAATTTTTGGAAATATTTATAGCACTTGTGTTATCACAAAAGATTTTAATATTTTGAAAATTCAAATCATAGTCAACTAAACTTTGTTTCATCCATAAAACTTGAGCACAACATAAGCCGGCGGCAATGTATTCCGCTTCCGTAGTGGACAATGCAACACAATTTTGTTTCTTGGAAGCCCAAGAAACAAGGGAATTTCCTAAGAAACCAATTCCTTTGCATACTTGCTTTGTGAAATGAAGATCCCATCCTTAGTTTGCTTGACTTGGAGCCCGAGAAAGAATGTAAGCTCTCCCATCATACTCATCTCAAAGTGATCCTGCATTACTTTAGAAAATTCATTGCACAAGGATTCATTAGTAGCACCGAAAATGATGTCATCCACATATATTTGAACTAAAATAAAATCATTTTTTCTTTTTCTCACAAAAAGTGTGTTATCATTTGAAAAACCATTTTCAATAAGAAAACTAGAGAGGCGAGCATACCAAGCCCTAGGAGCTTGTTTCAACCCATATAAGGCTTTTTGTACCCGGTAAACATGATTAGGAAAAGCATGATCTATAAAACCGGGGGGTTGCTCAACATACACTTCCTCTTCTATAAAACCATTTAAGAAGGCACTTTTAACATTCATTTGAAAAAGTTTGAAATTTTTAAAGCTAGCAAATGCCAAAAACATCCTAATAGATTCCAACCTTGCAACCGGTGCAAAGGTTTCATCATAGTCTATGCCCTCCTCTTGATTGTATCCTTGGGCAACCAAACGAGCTTTATTTCTAGTAACAATGCCATGTTCATCAAGTTTGTTTCTAAAAACCCATTTTGTACCAATTACACTAGCATTGTTAGGTCTAGGAACTAACTTCCAAACTTCATTTCTTTGAAAATTATTTAGTTCTTCATGCATAGCCAACACCCAAAACTCATCATTTAAAGCATCATTAATCTTTGGGAAAATTGCTTGGAGGAAGCAAAATAAGTTGGGCCAAGCATCCCCACCCTCAGCCCAACAACCATAACCCATTAGCCCTAAAATTAAAATATATATGCAAGCAACCCCCAAACCCACTTCCCAAGAAAACCATTTCCCAAATTACCCTTCTTCCCAATTAAAACTCAATCCATTTCCTCCCCTTCTCTCCTGCTCCCTCCTCATTCGCACTCTCCTCCTCCACGACGCCCTCCTCGGCTCAGTCCGCCTCCTCCCCTCCCCTCCCCTCCTCCATCGCATCCTCTGCTCCTCCCCTTCCCCCCTCTTCCCCTCCTCCTCCCTCCTCCGTCGCATCCTCTCCTCCTCCCCCTTCCCCCTCCTCCTCGACCCCCTCCTCGGCTCCGTCCGTCTGCCCCCTCCCCTCCCCTCCTTCTCTCTCCTCATCCGTATCCTCTCCTCCTCCCCCTTCCCCCTCCTCCCCGACCCCTCCTCTACATCAAGAATTTCACAGACCAAGGAAAATCCATGTTTCTGGAGCTTCTTCATATGGTTGTTTCACAGCCAAATGGGTCATCATCATCAACCCCACAGGTATTTATTTGTTATAACTTTTTTCGTTGGTTTACGTTTGTTGTTAGTTTTGATAAGCTAAATTGCCTAATAAGAAATCTGAACTTTATTTCGCTGCATTAAAGTCTAACCTTGAATAAGTAGTAATATAATTTTTGAATCCAGCAGCCAAAATTGAAACCAATTATCTCAAAGAATGTCAGGTTCATTAATGTTTCTCTAATATATATAACATATAATATGTCCACTTGGAATATGACATATGTTATTTTGATCTGGTTACTCATACATAAAGAAACCTGTGTTTTTGACCTGTTCAAATTTGAGAAATGAAAATCTCATCGTAATGCTATCGTAAATTCAATTATCCTTGAAATAGCCAATGACATATGTGATATTTTAGTATGCTGTGTGACTTATGCTGCATTTAGTCATATTTTGGTATTTTGTGTGACTTTTGTGGCTGTTACGTGACATTTTAGTATTCTGTGTGACTCTTGGGGCCTATATGTGACATTTCAGTATTCTGTTTGACTTTTGGGGCTGTTATGTGATATTTTTACATTCTCTATGTTATATTCTTGTTACCAGTTACATATCCTGCTATTAAGTGTTATGTTATATTTCTACAGATATGATTATGGCATACATACGTATTTTTTCATCAAGGCGATCCTCGAGGGAAGGGAGATAATGAACGTTGAAGCCTTGCACATGGAGTCGCATATGCTACGAGTAGGACTTGCTGCTCAACTCATATGTGAAGGGCGTGAATGAGAAAAAAAACTACGGTTTGAAATTAGACAGTGATGATGCAGAATATTTTTTGTACTTTGGGGGTAGTGATGTACCTATGATTGAGTGGAAGTATTAGACTCTACATGTAACTGTAACATTTGTTTAAACGCTATGATGTAAAGGATAACTGGTTTACTAGTTGTGTGTGACATTTGTTGGATTGTTGTGTGAGCTATATGTGAAGATATGTGACCATTAGTATGATGTGTAATGTTTAGGGCTTTTATGTGACGTTTTAGTATGGTGTGTGACTTTTGCTTCTTGTATGTGATATTTTGGTATTCTGTGTGACTTTTGAGGCTGCTATGTGATGTTTTAGTATGCTGTGTGACTTTTGCTCCTTGTATGTGACATTTTGGTGTTCTGTGTGACTTTTGAGGCTGTTATGTGACATTTTAGTATGCTGTGTGACTTTTGCTTCTTGTATGTGACATTTTGATACTAAAAACAAACTGTTTGGAAAATGTTTTTAATACTAAAAACAAATCTAAAACTTTGTAAAATGTTTTTAATACTAAAAACAAACTGTTTGGAAAAATAATTTTGCAGATATTCTAAAACTTTGTAAAATGTTTTTAATACTAAAAACAAACTGTTTGGAAAAATAATTTTGCAGATAGGTCCTCATACTTGTGAAAAATACTAAAAACAAACTGTTTGGAAAAATAATTTTGCAGATAGGTCCTCATACTTGTGAAAAATAGTATTTTGTGAAAAACGCTTAAAACCTAAGTATAAAATCGTGTGTGTGATTCCCAATAGCTTCAAGTAAAATCAGTAACTTTTTGCCTACATTCTAGCACTAGAGAGGGAAACAAAAGAAAGCTAATATCCTCATATATAAAGAACAATACTTGAGCTTTGATATAGCTTGAATCGGATGAAGCTTGTATTTGAATTTGACGTTCTTAAAATAACGTTGCTTCATCTCTTGGCCTCCTCCTCCTTTGGATATCTTCGTTGTAGCGTATATTCCATCCATCCTCCGTTGATGGCACTAACGAGCTTGATAAATGAACTTACTACATTTACACTCAATAAGCCATTAGTACCGATAATGGTGGTTGTAAAACATCATCAAAACATAAGGGCTAACACAAGTATTGGATTTTGATACCCTGAAGTAGCAAGCAACCACTGTGTGCTGCATCAATCCTCTATCGACCTCAAGTCTATAGCAAGGCAAATAATTGTGGCCTAGGTATCTAAGTGGATCCATGTTAGTTAGCAAATAGGCTTTTCGATATCCAAATCTGTTTGATTGTTTTAATCCTATATCTCATAGGACAACTCATCGAAACATGTCCAGTTCTTCCGCATAATGAGCATATAGAATGATAATTTCCATTGGAAATAGAATCAAAGCAACTAAGATTATTATCCATTAAAAAAGAACGTTGAAACTTTTTATGTTTTCCAGAATATAAATAATCAAGTCCAGTTTTAGCTTTTGTAAATCGTTGATTGGAAAGGACCATGTTAAGACTTTTTGAACCCAAAGAAAACTTCTTAACAACCTTTTCCAAATTATTAATTTTAGGCTTTAGTTGTTTACTTTCGGAAATAATTGTTGTGCATTGAGTTCTAAACTTAATTTGTTTGGATGATAAATCACAAAATAACATATTTATCTTAGCAACTAATTTTTCTTTCTCACTTTGAAAAATTTCAAGTTTCTTAGATGAACAAAATATTTAATTTTGTAATTCAGAACATTGTATGCACTCAAAAGAAGTTGAATTAATGCACTGAATTCAAGTTTAAAGGGGAAAAAAATCAACTTTCTTTGACAAAAGTTTATTTTCTTTCTTCAAGCTTGTATTCATCCTTTTAATCTCTTCATATTTTTTAGCTATATTTTCCAAATGAATAAACATCTCCTTACACTTAGAATAAAGTTCATCATAAGAAGGATATATCTCTTTATTTGAATACTCACCATCAGAACTACTTGAGTTACTCTGATTTGAATATGAAAACAATGTGCCACTTCCCATAAGACACTTGTTCACTTGTTTGTCATCTTCACTTATCTCATCTTCAATCTCATCCTCATTTGTCAAATTCTAGCTAGGTTGTAACTTTAAGAGTTTTACCCACCTTCTTCTTTTCCTTTCTATTCAAAGGGCATCGATTCTTGTAGCAACCTAGTTTCCTGGAATGATAAGAGATAGGTTCAATTCAAAACCACTTGAGGAATTATTATTTACCTGTTTAGTGAATTGATTCCTTCTTTTATGAAGATATTTCTGTCCTTTCTTTAATTTTAGAAAAGACTTGAATCCTTTTACAACAAGTACAGATTAATCATCTTCATCTTCTATACTCAACCTTGAATCCATCTGCTTCTTTGATCGGGATTTCTCCTTAGTTGCTCTTAAGGCTAATGACTTCTTCTTCTTCTTCTTTGAATCTTTTTTCTAAGGCATCTTCTCTCTCTTTTAGTCGGACCTCATATGTTATAAGATTACCTACAAGATTATCAAGAGATAGATTAGAAAAGTTATGAAGTTCTTTAATAGCCGTTATCTTTGGTTCCCAATCATGAGATAGAGAACAGAGTATTTTTCTACATAGCTCCTTGCTATCGTACTCCTTCACTAATGCTTTTGATTTGTTCATGATATCAGTAAATTCGTGCGAACATCTCCTATATGCTGTTCAAGGCGTTCATCTTGAAATTTTCTTATTTGCTTACTTGAGTTGTAAGCTTTGCCTTCTTTATCTGTGAAGTTCTCTCATTAGTAACTTCTAGTGTCTTCCAAATTTCCTGCACAGTAGTATAATTAGAGATGCAGTTAAATTCATCAGCAATAAGAGAGCAATATAAAATATTCATAGCTTTCAAATTATAAGAAAAAATCTTTTTGCATTGAGGAGTCCATTTATCCATATGAATTTTAGTAACAACTCCTCCTATATACTTAGTTGGCTTAGTTACTCATATTCAACATATTTGCCAAATATCAAAATCAGTAGTTAATAAAAATAATGTCATGCGTGCTTTTCAAAAAGCATAATTGGTGCCATCAAAAAGTGGTAGACGCTTGATGGCGCGCTCTTTAGAAAAGGTTGAAGCGGTGGTAAGGGATGACATCTCTATCCTAGGTTGTGATACCTAAATATGGGTAACGATGCTCTAATACCACATGTTGAAACTTGAATGCAAGCATAGAGGGGGTGAATAGAATTACTATAATTTTTTGATCAACTCAGAATAAACAGCAAGAATAAAATAAATGAAAATTTAAAAGCAAATCAACACATGAATACACGAGATTTTTATAGTGGTTCGGATCAAATCCTATGTTCACTCTTCCTTCTCGCGAAGGGCCTTCTTTACTATGACCAGAGTTTATCCAAACACAACCCAATTTGATAGGCTTCAAAGATCACGCC
Source organism: Asparagus officinalis (assembly GCF_001876935.1). Classification (NCBI taxonomy): domain Eukaryota; kingdom Viridiplantae; phylum Streptophyta; class Magnoliopsida; order Asparagales; family Asparagaceae; genus Asparagus; species Asparagus officinalis. The sequence goes on from NC_033799.1 coordinate 53,172,193, forward strand.
CTGTAATCTACTTGAAACCAATCATCTAACCTAAATTTTCACAATGACTAGAAGAAACCTAACCTCAGCTAGTCAAACCCTCAATTAACCTGGCTTGAGTATGCCAACCCTTAATTACCCCCGGTTTGAGTACGTTGTTAAACTTACAAGTTTGGATACAACCACTCAAAATAATTAAAGCACAAAAGAACAATCTTACAGCTTGTTACTAAACCGTTCTTCAAACCAATAAAGATGAAGATCTGTAAGGAAGCTATGTAGCAGTGTACGCATAGGGCACTCCTTCTTGCTGAATCAAACTCCGATAAAAAGCGCACCAATAAAAAGTTAAACGAGCCTCCAGGGATTTGACCAACTCTCTTTCAACCCCTAGAACAATGATCTCTCCTTTTTGTATATATGCTTCCTTAAAACTTATCTTTAATTATGATCTCTAACTCCCCTTAAATACACCTTGATAGGATAGGAAATGGATACCCAAATCAGAATTTCAATAGGAGATTAAATCAATCAACGAACGGCTAAGATTAAATCTCAAAATCCACTAAAACGCATCATAACCATCAATGGTGAGTCACGTTCATCGATGGTCTGTTGATGATCATCGATGGTTGACTGTAGTCCATCGATTGTGCAAATTCTGGTTTCTAAAATTTTTCGATTATTGACTGTAGTCCTTCGATTGTCCTTGCAATCATTGATGGTCGACTATAGACCACCGATGATCCGATTTCTAGTTTCTATTTTTCCTGATTCTTTTCTGTAATCCATCAATGACTTGCTTGTCTGTCGATGGTGAAAAGGCTAAAATCAATATTCATCTTGATTTTTGCATCGTTTTAAACTGCAACTTGTTTGTACTTGTTTATACATAAAATATCTTATCTCACAAACATATCAGTAACTAATGAGAGTTTGTTATTAATCAAATAAAAAATATTGCACGAACAGAGTTCTGCATGAACAACGTTCTAACATAAATGAGCAACCTCTCCATTCGACTACTGAAGAGAGAAGAACAAAGTAAGGTGGAGATAGAGGTCTACATAATTAGGAGGTTCGACCAATTGGTGTTGAATGCTTATAGATCTTCTCAGGTTTCTCAGCAGGGTCAGTGTTCTAGTACAATTTTAGAATCTTATAAAATACAAATTTTCTAATTCCCATCGCAAAATTGATCCATCAGTAATGTTCTTGCTGGGTTCAACATTTCTGAAATCAATAATTGAGTAAATGATACAGCAAAGGAGGTCTGATAAAGGGAGACCATTGTTAATGACTTAAAAGAAGAGATCTTGAGTAATTTTTTTATTTTTTTATTTTTCCTGTTTGATGAAGGAATTTCCTCACGATCCTTCAGACTATGGGTATCAAACATTTGGGCGTGCCTAAGAGACATCCAAACGCTCGACCTTGGGTATTCACGCTTTCATCATCCTGTTTTCTGGTAAATTTGTTTTGGACGTAAATTATGCTTTTATACTTGGTGGCCTCTTAACAATATTGTAATGCAAGAACCTTGTTGATGCCTCACTTATTGTATAATATGGATAATCATGCACAAGCCCTCCTTGAGAATCATGTTGCTGATAATAAGCATTGTTAAAAGTTCCACCAAGAAGTTGGCTACTGGTAAGTTATAAAAGCTGGCTACTCTGTTATCTCAATTACTTTTTAGGGGTAAGCAGTATATAAGACTAGGTTTAGTGTTACCATTCAAGTGTCTTGTTATTTTCTTCTATAAAATTCATACTCAAGGTGTGGATTTCATCCATGGATATGTCACCCATCATCTAGTTTAAGCTTCCATTACTGATTCTGCCAATGGTTGCGATAAAACCCTAGTCTTGTTGCGGGTAGAAGAAGTCCCCAAATGCAGTGTTGGACCTCAATCAAGTGCTAGAGGTACAACAGAATCAGATCAGGTTCCAGAAAATATAAACCGCCACTATAACAATGCCTCGAAAAATAAGAACCTCAATCGGAATTATGTCACAAAAACTCGCAACTCCAATGGCGGTGGATTTTGATCTCGCATTCATCATGAAAAGCTCTTACCGACCACTCCAATGATCCTCCATTCTCCCTGCCACCGCGACTAAGCTGAACCTCTTGCCATCCTTTTTGGCAATTGCTGAAGCTCTAGCCATCCTTTTAGCTAAAGGGTACTCTGATTCAGCCTAGCCTGCCCAAACTCACATCGATTCATTTTATATAACCTAAAAAAAGCTCAGCGCAGAATTTGAAAACAGAATAAGAGGTAGAAGCAACAGCAGAGCTCGTCTGTGTTTATACTTGTGTTAGGTTATTTCGCAACAGAAGGGCATATTTGATTATAGTCATTATTATCGCGTATACAGTTTGACATTTACATTTATAAAGGTGCCGTTCGAGAATTTTAAGAAGGGCTGAAATTGCTTTGTTGTCGGTTGTGATATTGCTCTGTGTGCTGTTGATCAAACTCTGCACCTGCAATTTGATGAGAAGCTTCACACAGGAACAAAATAAGGAATACGATATTACTGTACGTATCAAAAAAAGTGATGACAACTAGAAGTTCAAAATTTACATCATGTACCATCATATCACATGATCCTTATTCTTCATCATTTTCCATAACATCCTAAAATATCCTTTATTAATGAATAAAGTGTCACGCCCCGGGCCCACGGGCCCATTGGCTCGTGTAAGCCGTGAGTCCCACCGAGAGCAACTTCATGTTGGCTAAAATCTACTGTCAAAATGCTAGCACTAGTAGTTCTTGGACCTTGAGCTTTTATCTATTTAAACCACTAATATTTCTTCACACTAGTTCATGTGGGACTAAAGTGAGGATGTCACAATCACCCCATCTTACAAAGACGACGTCATCGTCGTCACGACATGACAATTGGCACATCTTAATGTTACTTGCTAAGCGATGTGGATTCTAGAGGTGGCTCCCACCGCATCACGTGGTGTAGCACTTAGCCCGTATAGCACTTAGCCCGTATAGCACTTAGCCCGTATAATACTTAGTTCAACACTTGTAGGGTGAATATTTGATTTCCCGAAAAAGGGAGTTTCGTTTGTATTTATAAGAAAGCTTATTACAAACTAATAATCAAATGATTACAACAGAAGCAGAGGGAATGCCCTCTTTGTTTTGTGTGGGGACTTTAGGTGGCTATAGGACGCTTCGCTCGATGCTCGTGTCGAGTCTGCTTCCCTTGGACCGTTCGATCGAGGTTGCTGGAGAGCTTCAGTTCGCAGTAGAAGCTCAACTCGAGGGAGTTCGGGTTTGCTTAGTTCGCCGGCGATCGGAGCTCGGAACTAAACAGTGATGCCGCAATGCAACGGTTATGCAGAGAGCTTGGCCTCAACTCTTTTCTCTAAGTTTTGCGACCTCTCCTCCAGTGTGCTGGAAGGGGTTTTTAAATGAAAGAAGGACAGCTTGACTCCTCCTTGAATGGTGGGATGTGACCACATCTTCTTCAGAGACGTCTGGTTGCTCCTCGATACCATGAATGGTCATTCCAGGGATTGTGCTTTATGTCCTGTCACCTACGATGTGAAGGCCCATTCTTGTACATGAGGCAACGGCCGTCTGTTATCTGAGTGGACCTGACCGGCATTAATGAGCCGCATTTATGAGTTCGCAGATCGATGAAGTGTCTGTCTGATCACTCGTACTGTGCGTGACCGCCCGACGTGCTTTGAGCACGGTGCTTTCTCCTTTCCGGTCAGGAGAGGCGGCGAAGTAGGTGCACAGTACTCGAGTGGGTCTAGGCCAACCTGCTGAGTGGCGGCGGATCTAGGTCTTGGACTCAGACAGCCGAGGTGAGCCGCATTTGATGATGCTTTCAGGTTGACTCGACCACTGTCCAGTCCTTCCGCTGTCGTACTGCGAGCGGTCGTTTGACGTCAACTTGGGGGAAAAAAAAAAAACCAAAAAACAAAATAAAAAAAAAAAAATACTGTGCTCTCGTCCATTTGGGTTCGAGAGGGATGGGAGAAGTCCAACTCAGCACGTGGGTAGCGGATACCCAGCTGTACTGACGGTCTTGGGGCTTGCTGGCGGATTCGACCCTGAACTCGGGCAGGCGAGTTGGGCGAAGGGCGAACTTCCGCCATCCTGATCGATCTTAACTCGTGCTGGCGAGCCGACCGTAAGGCGAACCTAGAATTGAACATATCTGACGTCTATGCGATTTAGGCTCGTGCCAGAGATCCGAGCGTGCGAGCTCTTCTCGCAGGCGAATTTCCTGTAAGCCTATAGAGGTATTTTTTACCGTCTACAACACTTCCGGCTGGAAACTACTCTGATACTATTTGTCGCGCCCCGAGCTTATAGGCCCGTTGGCGCGTGCAAGCCGTGAGACCCACCGAGAACAACACGATATTGCCTAAAATCTATCGCCAAAATACTAACATTAGTTGTTCTTGGGCATTGGGCTTTTCTCTATTTAAACCACTAACATTTCTTCACACAAGTCCATGTAGGACTAAAGTGAGAGTGTCACAAATTTTTTTTCCCCAAAACTCAGACCCGAAGGTCCAAGCCTCCACCTCCTTTCAAAGGTGGCATGCCTGAGAAAGTCACAGATACCGGTCGAAAGACCGCATTCCATAACGCGACTCAAGGCAGGGGGCTATACGACCACACGTTCCCACACATGTGGAAGGGTCCGATCTGGGGAACTCGGGACCGCGGTTACCAACCGTCCCTCGGGGATAAGCCTACCAAGCCTTCCCACACAAAGCTCCCACGCGGACGAGATTAGGTCTACTGAAACCCATAAAAGGCCAGTTCCAAGTGCCTCGCTGCGTGCTTTTGGAGAGCATTATGCTCCCCAAATCGGGACCCTTCCACATGTGTGGGAACATGTGGTCGTATACCCCCCCCACCCTGAGTTGTGTTACGAAAAGCAGTCTTTCGATCGGTATCCGTGACTTTCTCAGGCGCGCGAGGTGGAGGCTTAGACCTTTGGGTCCGGGAAAAAAAATTATGATACCCTCACTTTAGTCCCACATGGACTAGTGTGAAGAAATGTTAGTGGTTTAAATAAAAAATAGCCCAAGGTCCAAGAACAACTAGTGCTAGCATTTTGACAGTAGATTTTAGCCAATATCGAGTTGCTCTTGGTGAGTCCCACCGCATCACGTAGTGTAACACTTAGCCATGTATAACACTTAGCTCCACACTTCGTTGTGACACCCTCACTTTAGTCCCACATGGACTTGTGTGAAGAAATTATAGTGGTTTAAATAGAGAAAAGCCCAATGCCTAATAACAACTAGTACTAACATTTTGACAGTAGATTTTAGCCAACATCGAATTGGTCTAGGTGGGTCTCACGGCTTGTACGCGCCAATGGGCCCATGGACCCGGGGCATGAAAATGGTATCAGAGCAGTTGTTAGCCAAAAATGTGGAGCTAAGTGCTACACCGCGTGATGCGGTGGGAACTAACCCTAGAACCAATATGAGCCACCTCTAGAATCCATATCGCCTGGCAAGTAACACTGAGATGTGCCAATTGTCATGTCGTGACAACGAGGACGTCATTTTTGTAAGGTGTGGTGATTGTGACACCCTCACTTTAGTTCTACATGGACTAGTGTGAAAAAATATTAGTGATTTAAATAGAAAAAAGCCAAAGGCCTAAGAACAACTAGTGCTAGTATTTTGACAGTAGAATTTAGCCAACATAGGTGCTACATCACGTGATGCGGTGGGAGACACGTCTAGAACCCGTAGGAGCCACCTCTAAATTTCACATCGCCTGGCACTAGGATGTGTCAATTATCATGTCGTGACGACGAGGACGTCGTCTTTGTAAGGTGGGGTGATTGTGACACTCTCACTTTAGTCCCACATGAACTAGTGTGAAGAAATTTTAGTGGTTTAAATAGAAAAAACCCAATGCCCAAGAACAACTAGTGCTAGCATTTCAGCAGTACATTTTAGCCAACATCGAGTTGTTCTCGGTGAGTCTTACGGCTTGCAAGCGCCAACGGGCCCGTGGGCCTGGGGCATGACATAAAGCACACAATTTTCCTTTAGATATCAAATGAATGTTCATTTTCCCCCTATACTAAAGCCAGAGTCACATCTTTTCTCAACATATTCTATTAATGCATGACTATGTGATGTGAATCATCCATTGTTGATCCAGGATAGTCTGTAACTTTTGTTCTTGAAAGATTGCTATAGTTGTTGTAGAGCATTTGCACAATACATAATTGTTTATGTTCAAATCACACAGAATAATCCAAAATAGGATGGTTGCGGAGTGATGAAAGATGATGTAGGGGATCGTTTCCTTCCCCGACTTTATGCCTTGGCCACTGAGTTAGAGTGAACGATCTGCACAGACGAAGGTCATGAGAGGGGGGTTGGTGATTCCCCCATGGTACCTTCGACGATCAAGTCAGTTGATGAACTTGAGCTTCAGTGGAGTAACAGAATTATGTGTTCTTATGCTATGTGCATTATAGATGATGATCTCTGAGATTTAGGTCAGGAGGAGAGTTTAGATTGTGAACAATTGGCTATGGCGAATAGCATATGCATATGAAGAGGATGTCAATGGAAGATTGGTCACTTCGGCCATGCAAATGGCTGTGACAAAGTGTGAGCTGGAAGGTGAGTCATCATTTGCTCTACATGTGTCGGCTGGTGACAAGAGGAAGATTACTTCGGCCTCGATTTGAGGAGCGACCGATGGGACGTGGGCTGATAAGCGGCGTGATGATGCATGGTCTTTGAGTAGACATTTTGTGACTTGTTGTTAGGATGGATAAGCTTTGGCGAAGTTATCTTCTAGCTTCGGTGAGAAGCAATGTCACTCATGATGAGACTTGCGAGGAGAGTCGACTTGAGGAGAGGAGTGACGACTCGAGGAATGCTGGCTGAATGGAGTCGGGTGACGACTCGTCCCGCCATTCGAGTTGACATAGAGGATTATCGACTCGACTGAGTCGACTAGGCTCTTGACGAGTTGTCTGTTGCGAGAGGACCGGCTGGTACCGCATTTCTTGTCGACATTGATGAATGTTGACTCGTTTGGTCGGCTGAGTCGGACTACTAGCTGATCTCTGGCTATCACTCCCGTAGGTCGAGATGTCAACTCGTCTGGGAGGTCAGGATACCTTGTGCTGATTAGCATCGCTTCTCGTGTCGACACTGGGGCGTCGGCTTGTCTAGCTAGGTGGAGATGGCGACTCATCAGATCATATATTTGAAAACAGTCGTACTCCATAACAGTTGGCCACTTTCGCTTGGAGCCAACTTTAGGCGAGTCCAAGTGAAATGAATAAAGCTCTAGACTGAAGTTAGGGCTGCTGATTGCTTTGTAGCATTGCTCTGATCGAGCGAACCAAGTGGCAATTCTTGAGTTGGTCGTGTTGTGTCGACCCGAATGTTGCGAGTCGGCTTGACAACTGGCTCATATTGCACCTATTGTGGGCAAGATGCTTGGGTCTTGTGTCGACGAAGACTGGCAAGTTAATGTGCTTTAAGTCTTTTTGCCGAAGATAACCGGGCAATTGAAATCCATGTCTTGGGTTTACTCATGATGATACCAAGGTCTTAATGGTAGAATGATGATTCTAAGGCTAGATCTCTCGTTGGACCTAAGTCTTCATAATCCTTGTATGGCCGAGAGGTGACTGTGGGAGTCGACCATAGAGTTGTGTTTTAGGCTTACCCTGATAAAGAGCCAAGGTCTTAACCATGATGATCGATGAGAGCCGGAGGAATCGACCATATGTTGTGCCTTGGGCTTTCCCTGACAAAGAGCAAAGGGCTTTTGACACGCCAGCCCAGAGGTTGGGTCACCTAGGACTTATTTTGGTGCCTAGGGCTTCACCATGATGGTTGATGAGAATTAGAGGATCCAACCACATGTTGTGCTTTGGGCTTACCCCGATAAAGAGCCAAGGACTTAAAATCCGACTGAGGAGTCGAATGCCTAGAACTGTGAGGAGAGTTGACTAGGGCTTCCCCTCTCCTATGGCCGAGAGACGACCGTGGGAGTCGGCCAAAGGGTTGTGCCTTGGGTTTATTCCTGATAAGGAGCCAAGAGCTTACTCCAGAGTGCCTAAGGCGCGGCTGAAGAGGACTATGTGGCCCTGGCTGCCACCTTGTAGGCTCAGGCATCTTCCATGTCCATGTATCTATGGGCTCTGGCCATCAGTTGCTCATAATTGGCGACTGGCTTCTTAACCAAAGAGTCGGCCGATGCATTGCTCTGCAGGCCGGCTACGAGTGCAGACATGACGACCGCGCTCCCTGGATCGTCGACTTCCAACCTCTTAGCTTGGAATCTCTTGAAGTAAGCCCGGAGGCTCTCTTCTGGTCCCTACCTCATTTGGATCAACACATGAGGGGGAAGCTTTCGTTTGACGTCATCTAGGAAATGGTGGATGAATTTTCGGCTAAATTGTCAAAAATTTCTGATGGATCTCTTATTGAGAGTGTTTCACCAGAGCTTAGCACTCTCTGAAAGAGTGATAGGAAAGTATCGACAGAGAATTGCTTCTGATGCTTGGAGCATACTCATCACATCATAGTAATTCTGAACATGCTCGGATCATAGTAATTCTGAGCATGCTCGGAGGGGTCTCCCTTGCCCTTGTATGTCTCCATGCGAGGCATCTTGAACTTCTCACATGGAACATTCATAAGGTCGTTTGAAAAAGGGTTGTTACTCCCGAAGACGCTTGCGATCAGTCTGTTGACTCGATCGTATCTAGAGGCTCTAATGGTAGGACTCTCGCCGATGAGTTCCTGATGAGGAAGGAGACAACGGCGAGTTGACCGATGGGGTGCGAAATTTGTTTGTTGCGGCTGTGGAA
>NC_033799.1:53182032-53187928 GCF_001876935.1 Asparagus officinalis
ATAATAGTATCAGTAACACAACGGATAAATCCCAGAAATTTTCATTGCACTAAATTAATTTATAAATATGAAAACCATTTAAATATAAAACTTAGACTTTAAATCATAGAAAATTCTAGAAAATCGAGAAAAATACAAATACTCTTTTAAAAATCATAATTAAATATTTTAAAATTCTGAAAATTTATTTTAACTAGTATCAAAATTTTACGGTCATTACATTCTACCCCCCTTAAAACAAATTCCATCCTCGGAATTCAAAATACGTGTGACGCACAAAGAACCCAAGGATAAGAATATGGAAATGAGGTCATAGCACGTCATGACAAATGTGTGAGCAATGTTGAATGAGAAAATGGATGTGTATATTGATAAGTTATACAAGACCAATTAGTAATAATCTCAAGATGAATTAAAGTGAATATTAATGCAAATATATAGAGCAAGTCAATGGTAATAAGAAAAGTCTGATATGATAGCTGAATGGTATTTATATGATCTAGAGATGATGCTAAGTATTAAACATATAGAGAGTGAACACTAATTGAAGAGATTGCTTAAGCTGTATATTGTAAATACATATATACGTATCAATTATAATAATAACACAAATTGATGCTAAGCAAATATAAATATAGTCAGCCACTTTATGATTTAAGTTGACGACAATTATACAAAAAAAAATCAATGTGTAAACCGATATTTATGATATAGTGATTACTAAGTGACAATCACACGTTAGATATAATCAGTACATACTTTTGGATAAATACAACAAATATACAAATATATAGGTTTAAAAATAATGATATGAAAATAAATACTATTTAAATTAAATTTCAATCACTAGATATGATGTAAATAAACATAATCAACTCGAATGAATATAATATTAAAGAGTTAAAAGATAATTATCTCAAACAAAATATATACTCATTCATCCGTAGCAGATGAGAACATTGATAAATCACAAACACAATATACATAATGATATGATGTCTATACAAGCAAATCTAAAGAATAATTTTGAAGATTTAGGTAAGCAAGTAAATGTAGTAAGCGAATCAAATACGTTATATATATTTTATAGATAAACTTAATGTATATAATAGGACGATTGAATTATGAAATATATCAAAATTACATAGATTGGTACATACTCAAGTAGTTAGTAGTAAAGATTCAAGATATACAAAAAGTATAGTTACAACAAAACACATGAATGCAATCAGGAAATCGCATTCAACTAATTAAGACGTATAACGCGCAAGTATCGAAATTAAGAAATTATAATTATGTTAAAAAGTTTAAAGATAATATTATAGCAACACATGTCTAAAGCAGTTAGAAACATAACGCACATAAGGAAGCATAGATATAATAATCAAATATAGTAACAGTAAAGATAGAACATGATAATAATAACAGCGAAAGTACAAAATAGAGATATACAGATAAGTGAATATCAATATTCAAAGAGTCATAAACAAATGTATCATGTAATATTACTAGAAAGCACAAGATATAAGACAAAAATGCATAATAAATCAGGCAAAAGGACAATAAATATTATAATAAGGTATACACAACACACATAATCACAATTAAAAATAGTATTAAGTAAAAGAAATAAACATAGATAAAAACACATCAATACACAAAGGCAAATCATAATAATAATCAATAGCATAATAAAATGATACACGATAATCATTAGCATACAACAATAAGAAATCATAGACAAGTTCAAAGAAACACAAATAAAATTAAAACATAAAGACAAAAGATATCAAGCAAAAAGATAAACAAGATTCAGAAACATATGATGTGTACAACAATATAATCATAATGTATAATAAGCGTTAAAATGAAAACATAAGCATATAAAAGTTTGAATACTCATAGTTTAATAATGCTAACAAGATAAACTATGATGGAAATAGTCACAAAATATTATATGATAAAATAGACGTAATAACAAATAAGTAATACAAAATAAACATATTGTATACAACATAATAAGAAAGTCTTAATTATATATGTTCCGACAAACAATATAATAAATCAAAATATTAATAATATTCATATGGTAAAAAAATAAATAAAAAGATACAACAATAATAATCATTACCGTATAAAATCAATTCAAATGTAGCAATATATGGTATAGTAATCACATAAATACAATTGCCATAAATATACATAAACAATGATGTATAATACATAAAACATAACTGTAAAAGATAAAATAGATATATAAACAAATGAAAACATAAGAATGGCATATATTCGTGTAATAAAAACAGCGATTAATTTTAGATAAATATATCATGAATGATTAATGAACATGTGAACATAAACACTGATAATGAATAAAACAAAACATGATCAGAGAAGGTTGATACTAGAACGATTAAGGACTATAAGTTAATAATAAGTATACATCGTAAATATAATAATATACGTGAATACACTATAATGAAAAAGGGAATAGTAAGTATAAAGGATGAAAAGATAAAACACAACACAAGTAAACAAAAAAAGGAACAGAGAATGAACAACCAATAATACAATAAAAGGAAATAAAATCTAAAATATCATAGAATAAATACTGAAAATAACACATGTATATAATGTATATTGTTACAATTAACAAAATAACACACTTCGAAAACGAAGCAATTAACAACAATGTCCAATGTACTATAAACAACCCATGAGTAATTATCATGCATTCCCACGAACGCTATTTAAAACTATCTTGTATATTAATTATAAAAGAATAATAATTAATGATACGAAATAATGTAACAAAAACATATATAACTAGTAACTCAATTTTCAAACCTAGTAATAGGAATAATTGCTTAATTATTAAAATAGAAATACATGGCTCTTAGAAATAACTGCTAAAACAATCTAACAAGACAAAACTAACTGATAAAAACTATATACTGAAAGTGTAAAGGATAAAAATATACTGCATATGTAGAATATTAAAATCATGAACATATTAATGTATATCATGAAATATGAACACTATATAATAATCTAGAATATAAGTAAATAGTAGATGATATGATAGAAAAGCGTGCACATACACAATATAACTATACAAAAGTATAATTAAACACAAGAAAATAATCTGAATATCAGATATGTTATGTATATGTGGGGTCTAGAGCAATAAAAAAAAACTTAATAATATGGTTTAAACAATTGAAAATATATAAGTAATGGTATATATATGTATATATATATATATACATATATATATATATTTTTTATGAAAAACACATAATATAACACTATGCGTGATACATAAAATAATGTAATAAATAATACAGAAATCAATACAATCGAATGATATATAAGTCAAATCAAAGAAAATATAGTTGTAAAAATAATAACATATATAGTGACGACCGATACGAGGTAAGATGAATTATAGGTAGAGTGTGTAGTCGCAAAGCGATGAAACAAGAACAGTGGGAAGCGCCGGAGTCAAAGAATGATAAGATAAGGACGAAAGGAAATCTATCAAGAAAATAGGATAAGGGCTAACTATAGTCTTACGGATGAAATATGATATGCGTCCAAATCATCCATTATATTCTCACTAGTAGGACTCGGGACTGTGATCGGAACCGTGACCTGCGTGGGCCACCACTAAAACCTGTCACGCCCCGCTTCCCAAAATACCAGAGAATCGGGACGCGATCAAGCCCGCGACGTATTAAACTAAGAAGAGATAAGTGCTAGACCCCGTCTTCTCAATCTAATACGCTAAGCGTCAAGAAATACAAACGAAGGCACAGGTCCCCGATCACAGTAATGAGAATATAATAAATAACTCAGAACCAAAAGATACATATCACAACTGAAATGATCATCCAGACATAATATTCGGGCCAAACATGCCCTTATACAAACTATCTGAATGAAATACTGGAGAATATAAAATACAATGATCAGGCGAAAAAGAAAATGCTACGAAAATAAACTAAAAGGAATAACTGAGCTTCAACTCTTCTTCTGCTTCGTCTACAAGACACTCCTGCTGAGAATACTCGGCTCTAGCGCATCTCCAAGCTGAACCTGTTCTTCTTCTAAGTCTGACGTACACCAGAGAAAACAGGTGTACGCTAGGTGCATGGCGCACGGCAAGATCCCAAAAGGAAGAATAGAACGGTCGTGTGACCAATGCAAATGATGGTAATAACAATGGAAACATGCAACTGAAATACTAATAATCTAAATATAATTTACTACTAGAATAGAATAATCATAATAAATCCAAGGGAATCAACCAAGTAACAAGTCGATCATGCAGCTAGTGATCAGAATAATCATCCAAGTACAGAGTTATACACTAGATGGAATTAATATTTAAAAATCTACAACAAGAGACGTAGTACGTCGAGCGAAATACTCTAAACAAGGAAACCCTTATGTATATACCATATGTCTCAAATTATAGATAATTAAATATTAATCCCGATCTATGTATGAAAAGAAACACAACTGGCCTACATCTCACAAGAATCCATAAATCCTAACCAAAGTGACGACACCGATTCACCTTGATCCAACAAACCAACTCCAGTGGCGACACCGATCCACTGGTAACAAGTCATGTAACTAGCCATCCTATAACAGGTCACTGGTTCACATCTCACACAGAGTCAACGCTCATATCATCGGATAACTGATTGTTCACAAATCCTCTACGTGCATCCAATCCCGCTACACATGCGACCTAGAGGACTGCACGCAATCCATTTCTGCCTGGTCCGAACTTCAAACAGAACTCGGGTGACGAAATAAATTTCCCACTGACCAAAGTGATGTACACACTTCACTTTAGCCCTACAAACCAACCCCGGTGGCGACACCAACCACGAGAACGAGCCTGAAAGATACATCAACAGTCTTATCCGACCACATGAACATTAACTTCCCCATCCCAACTCTTGTTTTTCTAAGTTATCATACACAGGTTTCTAAGTCTTAATCAGGACACACCAGGCCACACTAGTTATGAATTTCTAATGGTTCTCAAGCATAACAAAGAATAATAAATGCAACTAATCATATACAACAAGATCATATCATATCACATAATTAAGAAACATAAATCATGAAAAATTCATAATAATCCTTTTTCTAAAATAAATCTTTTTAAAAATATTTATAAATGTCCTAAAATAATTCTTTTTATAAAACTTTCTTAAATTACTGAAATTATTCTAAATTGATACTTATTCTAAAATAAATTCTTTTAAATTATAATTATTCTAAAATAATTCTTTTGTCAAATAAACTCTATTAATTTATTATAATTACTCTAAAAATGATTTTTCACCAAAATAATTTATTATAATTATTTTAAAATGATTATTTTATTATAATTACTCTAAAAATGATTTTTCACCAAAATAATTTATTATAATTATTTTAAAATGATTATTTATTTAAATAAATTCTTTTAAAATCATAAATTAATCTAAAATAATTATATTTTATTTTATCTTTATAGTATCTATTATCACAATATTATTTTAATATCATTCGTCAAATAAATCCGTACAAGTCATCACAGTATATGTATTACAACGTGAATGGTCATACTTTATTGTCCACAGTCCGTTTCGTTCACCACAGTTCTATACGTTATAGTTCTCAGTCCAATATGTTCACGACAGTTCCGTATTTGTAACGAATAATTATTCGGGTAACGAGTTCGTATGCATAATTAAATCTATAATCAATCTAAAATTGTCCTGAGCAAGAAGAGGGATCTTGCACATAAATAGTCTACGACAAATATAAGAATTGGAATGAAACTAAACGAGGATCGGGATCTTGCCTCGGGGTTTTTGTCGAACGATTCGAC
>NC_033799.1:53188949-53222920 GCF_001876935.1 Asparagus officinalis
TGGCCACTGTCGGCCACCTCGGGCCACTGTCGGCCACCTCGGGGTGGCCGACACTGTGCCTAGCCACCTTGGGGTGGCTCGGCTCATGGCCGAACCACCCCAAGGTGGCTCGGCCACCGAGCCACCCCTAGGTGGCTCGGCTTTGGCCGAGCCACCTGAGTGGTTCGGTTTTGGCCGAGTCCTCCAGGTGTTTGCCATTTTGTCGTTTTCCGGTTTCACGGTTTATCTGAACTCTGATTTGTTGACCTGGACTCTGATTTGGGCACTTTGAATCGCGTCATTCTGAGATCGGATCGGGAAATTACAGGAAAAACAATCAAGGCACGCAAAATAGCGTCTCGGTCGAAACCGAGACACGTGTCGTGTGTCAGCCAAAGCTTAGACAAAAAACATGTCTCGGCTAAGGCCGAGACACACATTGTGTCTCGGCCAAGGTCGAGACACACTTTGTGTCTTGGCCAAGGTCGAGACACAGAGTCTGTCTCGTGCTTGATAGAGCTGTTTGACCATGATTTGTTTCAAATCTGAAGAATCTCAAAAGTTAAAAGTTGTAGATCTCTTTATTTTGTTTCTAGCTTATCTTGGATCACCTCATTCTGAGATCATACATTAAGTTAGATCCAAAACAACCAAGACGGTCTAGGCTATTTCACACCTGCATGACACAAATGATGTCTCACATACTTTGGCCATGATTGGGTTCAAATATGAAGAAGCTCAGATGACAAAAGTTATAGGTCTCTTCGTTAGCTATCCAACACATCTTGAATCAATTTTTTCTGATGCCAGATGAGAGATTTAAAGGCAAAATAACAGAGCAACACCAGTCGTGTCTCGGCCAAGGCCGAGACACTATTGGTGTCTCACACCCAGAAATGCTATTTTCGCCTGTTAACCGCTTGGAAACTAGTTTTTTAAAAAGATTTTAGGATTTATTCAGCCCAGAGCCTCTCCAACAGATTTACGATTATCTTAGAATGTGGTTAAGTGGTTATAACTAAGGATGAGAGCAAATCGGCCATTCTTATCCGAAAATCGAGCTTCTGAAGCCTATAAATATGGCCTAAGGGCCTTCATTTATCGAGAGCTAGAATTCTCGAGTTTCAATGAAGCCCTATTGAATTGAAGAGTGAGGAACATGAATTTTAGAGAGAAGGAAGATTTCTTGGCTAGTTCTTTAGCACAAGGAGAGGAAGAGTTTGAGAGATCTGCATCCCGTTCATCCATTTCACTTGAGATCATACCTAGCTGTGATTCTCAAGAAGAGTAATTATCTCACTGTTACCAAGATAGTCACTTCAATTTCTTATCTCTTTTGTAAGGCAACAAAATCTTTATTCGGATCTGATGAGTTGGTGTGTTTGTGGAAAATTTTGTAGTAAAATAAAATGATGAAAGAATTGCGTTTGATTTTATTCTCTCTAACTGCTTAGAAAAAGAATGTTTACAAATCTCTCAACTCTCAATTACAATTGGATTTCCTGATTACAAAAGAGAAGAGAATGATCTGGATTCTCCCCTTTGTTTAATTTTGGGTTCTTCACGGTGGCGATGGAGTGCTTCCTTCGAATGCTTGCGTCGAACTTGCTCTCCGTTGACGATCCGAAAATCTCAATTCGCTGGAACGAATGACTTGTCTGGTTGATAACTCTTGACGAGTCTTGTGATTCAGAATAAGTAACAAACTCTAATAAGAAAAGAGTTGTTTGAACCAAAGATAATTTGGTTAATAAGCCAAGTATCGAATGTCTGGAACTCTTCAGTTTGTTGAAGATCGTTGCCTTTTGATTCTCTTCCCCAAATCCGATCCCTGGATCTCTATCTCCGAATCCTCTCCCCTTTAACTCTGTTGAGTTTGTTGATATTTATAAGGAGATTAGGGGTGTAACTGCCCTCATAATCCGCACCCAAATGAGGGTTTAGTCGCCTCATTAATCGGTTGTAACAACCCACGTAAACCACTCCTCAGATCGTGGGTGAGAAACGGTTTTCGAAACTACATGGATCATGTTTGAATGGGTCAGAACTTTGACTCGCGTTCTGGCATAGACTCTGTGCTTGAACATAGTATCCGGAAGTGCGTTCTGCAGCGATTTGAAGCTGCATTCTGCAGCGGTTGGAGCTGCGTTCTGCAGCGGTTGGAGCTGCGTTCTGCAGCGGTTTGAACTGCGTTGTGCAGCGGTTGGAGCTGCGTTGTGCAGCGGTTGGAGCTGTGTTCTGCAGCGGTTGGAGCTGCGTTGTGCAGCGGTTGGAGCTACGTTGTGCAGCGGTTTGAACTGCGTTGTGCAGCGGTTGGAGCTACGTTCTGCAGCGATTTGAACTGCGTTGTGTAGCGGTTGGAGCTGCGTTCTGCAGCGGTTGGGACTGCGTTCTGTAGCGGTTGGAGCTGCGTTCTGCCTTTATCTTTATATATGGATGACACCAATGACCATTAGGGAAGGTCCTATTTAGGCCATTTGTGATAATTGAGGCATCTCAATAACGCTCTATCAATTGCGGGTCACGATCTCCACTAAGATCTATTTGCATGGCTTTAACCATGCACTTCTCAGTATGTCGAATATCTGCCCACAGTTCTCTAGATCTTCCTGCTTTTCTAAAATCATTACACTGCTCATCAGCGCCTCTAATAGTTGCTAATATAATATTAGTCATGTTGTTGTCACAGCCATCAAGATCAATCATCTCGAATATGAGGATGTGTTGATAGCTCATGATGCAATGGTTGCGTTACTCTTGACTTTTGGAACGTAGCCACTTGTGTTTTGACCGTAGGGGTGAACTCTTCCTCTTGTTGACTTGTAATTTCTTCTTAATCCATAGGGAAATCCTTTGATTGTGGCTTTCCTTTGGTAACAAGAAAGTCATCTGATTGTAACTTTCATTGTTGGAGCTTGATGAGGATCAGCTATCCATTGTGATTTTTAGATAGCCTACAGAACCCCCTCCAAAGTTTTCGAAAGTTCGCGGTTGACTGGGACGAATTTTCAGAATACTTTGGATCCTAAAATTTTGTTGATTGAATGCACTTTGTCGCAGACTGAGTGGAGTATCTCATGGTTCTGGACAAATTCGTTGACATCTTCTTTTTAATTTGTTAATAATGACTTGGACTCTTTCTTGTTTGACCAAATTCATCATCTTCAGGGAGGTTGAGCACTTCCTGGCTTAAGAGCGATCTATCGTCATAGACAGAGAGAACCACAAGCCTGTATGGGAAGGACTTCATCCCCAGCTTAGTCCGGAGGACAGCCTTAGAGGATCCCACCATATTGTCATCACTTGGAATATTAACCTCTTTGAGAGAGTTAGTCGTGTGTTGCGTTCAATCAGCTGAGTGCAGTGATGCGTTTGGAAGATAAGGTCCTTTATTTGAAAATGCGAAAATCACGTTTCGGGTGGGATTTTCACCTAAAATCCCGCGCTGATTTGATGACCACAGCTGTATATAAATAGACCGCTGAGGTCAAATCAAAAAGTCGCTCGACTTTTCTCTTTCCTTTCAACCGCTTAACAGGGTTCCTGTTCATCTTCTCCAGCGCTTCAACGAAAGGGGAATTCATCCCTAAATCTTTCGTTAATCCATTCTACCTTTTCTTCGTCACCATTAGAATGGCTCCTAAGAAGAGAATGGCCTCCAAATCTAAGATCGCCCAAACTCAGGGTGCTCCTTCGGCTAGAACCCCCAGATGTCCACGCCGTCGTTCCGTCGTCTCCGACTTCCTCAATTAACTGTAAGTCTAGACGATTGAAAGTTATCTTAACAGGTTCCTTCCCTTCAATTTTTGATTAGGGGTTCTGCCTTCCCCTATTAGAACATAGAGACTATGCTTAACGTTTCTCGGTCTTAAAAAAAATGCATGGTTAGCTCCATCGTTCATGATATTTCAACGAAGGTTCAGACCTTGCGTTTCAAATTTTGAATGCAGGTTGAGATCCTGTGTTTTGTGTTTTAACTGCATGTCAAGACCCTGCGTTTGAAACCTCAAATGTGGGTCGAGACCCTGCATTTTGGAACCTGGACGTGGGTCTGGACCCTGCGTTTCGGAACCTGGACGCGGGTCTGGGCCTTGTGCTTAAAATCTTGTATTAGACGTAGATCCAGAATTTTCCATCTTGAGCTAGACTCCTAAAATTAATTGACTGGCTTTTCTATTTGTAGGGTGCTATTCCAATGAGCCTCTTTCTTTCAACCATTACTTCGGTCATGCGGGAGGTGCGGAGAAAAATACGATCTTCAGCTTTGCCTTCGAATATCCGATATTCTAGGATACCAACAAAGAGCGGGCGAAGCTCATCACTCAAGACTTCCCCGAGACTCTTAGATCCTTAGTCACGGATGCTAAATTTGAGACCGCCGAACGTGAGATTTTAAAGAAACCATCCTTCCTTTTCGGGGATTCTGTTAAGATGGACCCCAAGCGGATGTCAGAGGGGAACTACAAATGGCTGAGGGCTGTCAACAATCGTCGTCTTTTCCTTCCCAACCTAGAGCGAATGTGGCCGATTTCTTATTATCAGTGCGCTTCCATTCCTCGGTCAATGAATTAGGAGCTTGTTCAGGACCAGGGAGGTGTTGCTACTGGGCATATTACTCCCCGGGGCACTCATCCGGCTGGCTTCAATCAATTTGTGGCCTTGAAACTAGGCCTATTCAAGAAGGAACATCCCGTCGGCGAACCCGCTAAACTGGCGGAGGTCTTCATTAGAAAGTTTATCTCTGTCAAAGGAGAGTTCCCCGCTCAAGACTTTAGGGCTCCAACGTGGGTTCATTCGAGTGAGATAGACTGGTGGGCTCGAATGATAAATTTTGTCTAAGAGGAGCTGGAAGAACCTTTGAGGATTTCAGAACTGAGGACTCCAATAACAGCTACTCGATATGGGATTTCTACAAATTACAGCAGACTTTTTGCTATGCTAGAATTTTATAATCCTCACACCGGTACATTTTTCACTCCTGCTGGTGAATTAGGTTTCGTTCTTCATGAGATGTTTGAAATTTCTGGCTTGTCTTTTGGAGAGCTGCCTTACGAGGAGTTCGTCCCCGGAAATAAGGAATTGGAGATTCTGAAGAATGGTGCCCCTGACATCTATGGCACTTATTGGGAACTGATGTGCTATTTTCAGATCTGTGCACAAATCACTGGGAAAAGGGCCAGTGGTGTGAAACAAGGACAATGGGCAGAATATCTTTTTCAAAATCTGTGGGACAAGGAGGCTGAGGTGACTCGTTTAGCCGCCAGTACTCTTGAGGAAATCAATGAGCACATCAACGATGCGACCTCCCACTACACTTGTGAGGTAGAGGAGGATGTCTTCCCCGCTTTTACCACCTTCGAGAGCTTCCATTATCAGGCAGAAGTTCCAATCTCCGATATGGCCCTGTCCGCGGGTTTTCTTACTCTTTGGTTGAAGCGTTGTGTGGTACCCACCAGGCCAGTAGATGCTATTATAGTAGAGGTGTTATACCCTGCCGTACTTCTAGCTTATAGACGACCCTTAAATCTTCTTTCAGCCATGGTGTGCTGCTTGCAGAGTGGTTTGTGGGAACTCGCTTCTGAATTTGTTACCGTCAAGAAGTTGGACTCCGATGGGAAGACTATCATTCAAACTCCGACCCCTCGAGTGCCAATGCCATATATTTATTTGGTATCTTGGTTTGTTTTGCACTGCCCTTCGATAATGCCGACTCCTGAATCAAGTGGTACCTCAGCTCCTCTTGTTCAGCAATTAGAAACCGCTCAATGGGTTGGTTGCGACTCCTGAATCAAGTGGTACCTCAGCTCCTCTTGTTCAGCAATTAGAAACCGCTCAATGGGTTGGTTGGTATCAAGTTAAATTCCGTTTGTTCAGCAATTAGAAACCGCTCAATGGGTTGGTTGGTATCAAGTTAAATTCCGTGAAATATTGAGGCGAGATTATAACTACGAGATCGCTTGCAAGTTTCCCACATTCGAGGGCGGTGCGTATGGAGAACTCCATCAAGACACTCCGGGGCGGAATTCTTTCACCATGCTCAGTAGAGGTTCCTTTTGGTGGCTCATAAACATTCGCCCCGGCTATCTTATTTTTCGGCAAGGGAGGAAGTGTTTTATTGAACCATATCAGCCTTATCGCTTTTCTCGGCAATTTAGCTATGATCAGATTTACGTTGGGAATCCAAACCCTACTCTTGCGTACACAGGTAATGTATATGAAGGAGCAAGAGATTGGTATTACTCGGTAGTAGGATGCATAGGAGCGAAATTCCGACTGCCGCACAAGATGCCCAACGTTCGTACTTCTTTAAGCTTTTGCACGTGGTACCAAGCTGCCTCTCAAATTTTAGCCTACAACATGAATACCTTTTGCCTGAGAGCCATCCGCAGATGGTATGCTTCAAAGAAGAGTGCTAAATGGTTCCGTGCACGGGGTGCTAACGAATATTTATCATATGAAAAGGCGATTACATAGGACGAACATCGACAATCACCAGAGCAAGTTTCGGAAGAGGTCAGGATGCTGGATACTCATGAGGTGGAACCTTCGAGAGTTCAGACTTGGAGTAAGAGTGCCACTGGAAAAAGAGCACTAGACCCAGCTGAAGAAGCCAGGTATGACAAATGAGCTCGTCGAAAGTTAGCGCTCGAGCCTCCTGCTTCCAAACTTATGTCAGATGCTCAGAAAGCGTGGCATGCCGAAGAGGAAGAGCGAGAGTCAACTGCTATGGGACTCTCGCCTCAGCCTGGTCTCCCCAGCGTTGGTCCCACTTTAAGAGGCCCTGTTTCTTCTATACATTCATTGATTGAAGAAGAACCTGGAGATGAATCATTTGCCGGGGGTATGGAGTTTGCCTCTGAGGACACACTTCGTGATACCGCCTCTGCCGCCTCACATGTTGAAGAAGACATACCTCCTGTCCAAGAACCTACTGTGACTGCCCAGCAAGATTCAGTAGCGGACAAGTCTCCCTCTGCTTCTGTGTTACTACCTCCTGTAGGAGGTACGCAGCAAAGCCCTACGACTGGAGTTATATCAAAACCTACTATCCCCGAGGATCCACCAGCATTTCCTTCCGTAGACGAAGATGAGCCTATGGACCATAGCGATGGCGAGAATGGTATGGATGATGATGGTGACCAAAGTGAGGGTGATGATAACTTGGGTGATGATAGTGATGACCCCGGTGAGTGGGATATTCCACCGCCACGGTCTTCAGACAAGGCGTCAGCCTACATTCCCCTGCCTCTCACTGGTAAGCGTCGTTTGTTTTGACTTACGACTAATCTTTGTTCTATATTTAAACCATTTTCTCGTACAGATCCTATGATCCATGAGGCAAGCGCTGTCATCCCTGCTTCAACGCAACAACTTATGCTACCCCCAGCTCAAGTGTTAGAACCACCTTGCTTGGAACTCTCAATGACAACTCTCCCACCGACGACCTTGTTGACAATTTCTTTAGCCTCTACAGAAGTTGTAGATATGCCCAGATCATCTGGAGCGGGGGAACTCATGATTCTTCAATTGAGTCCATCTCAGTTGGATGTCGATGTTCCCTCCCAAGCTACTACGCCGAAATCGCCTGCTGGTCTTTTACTTGGCTCTGTGTCTTCAGAAGTTTCCGTACCATCTCCTATCGCTGCTTCGAGTCCCACGGATGTGCTAGATTTTCTTAAGAATTCTCTTAGTTATCTAGGGAGTCTGGCAAAGAAAGTGATTGAGGTAGTATTGGCTGGCAGAGATACTTTTGAAACCTTCAAGCCTATGCTCACAAATAGTTTAAATAACCTCAAGTTCGTGGGTGATGACGACGTCGTTCGTCGTTGCTCAGAATCTATCTCACGCCTGGAGGCACAATTAAGGTTCTTGGAGGCCTTAGGTCGTGCTGATATCCAAGCGCAGATTGCGTCGACTTTCGAAGACATCCGGGCTGAAGAATTTAACAAGTATGAAGCAGCTCAGCGTCATATAGCCGAGGAGGAAGTCCGGGTAGAACATTTGCAAGAGCTGCATGCTCAAAAGCAAGCTGAGCTAGCGCTCTCCAACACTTCTCTAGAGAATTTACGAGAGAAGATCATCGCTACTGAAGTAGAGTTAACTAGGTTGAAAGCTCAATTCAAACGAGAAGAAGCTATTGTCACTGAACTCAACGCCAAGAGCGCAACCTCTCTAGTAGAT
This sequence comes from Asparagus officinalis, assembly GCF_001876935.1. Taxonomy (NCBI): domain Eukaryota; kingdom Viridiplantae; phylum Streptophyta; class Magnoliopsida; order Asparagales; family Asparagaceae; genus Asparagus; species Asparagus officinalis. Next base: position 53,197,110 of record NC_033799.1, read on the forward strand.
TATCGCACAAGAGCTAATGCTCTTGCAGAGGCTAAACATGAGATTGCTGCCATGTTGCCTGACGAGGACGAGCTTCGGAAACGAGCTGGAATGCTAGTGCGAACTGATCATGAAGAAAAACTCTCTGACCTTAGATCTCAGCTTGTCTCCTTTAGTTTGATAAATTGATGCGTCGGTTTTTGTATTACTCTTTTGGTAGTGGCAACACTTATCTTCTTGTTGCTTTGCTTTCCTTTGAATAAATGTAGCGTTGTTTTGGTCTTTCGTCGTTTCTTTTGCATATCATTTTCTGACATGGAACAATGAAATTCTACTTTGATACCAAAGGATAGACTGCTTATATGCTTTTTGTTTTAAGCACTAGAAGAAATTTGTAAATCTCAGAGGTGCCATGTTAGCATGGTGTGTGTTGCGATCGGAGCAACTCTGAGGGCCTATCGCTCTATTGGTGAGAGTCGATAAGTTAGAAGTGTCGTGATCGGAGCAACTTTGAGGACCTATCGCTCTATTGGTGAGAGTCGATAAGTTAGAAGTGTTGCGATCGGAGCAACTTTGAGGACCTATCGCTCTATTGGTGAGAGTCGATAAGTTAGAAGTGTTGCGATCAGAGCAACTTTGAGGACCTATAACTCTATTGGTGAGAGTCGATAAGTTAGAAGTGTTGCGATCAGAGCAACTTTGAGGACCAATCGTTCTATTGGTGAGAGTCGATAAGTTAGAAGTGTTGCGATCGGAGCAACATTGAGTACCTATCACTCTATTGGTGAGAGTCGATAAGTTAGAAGTGTTGCGATTGGAGCAACTTTGAGGACCTATCACTCTATTAATGAGAGTCGATAAGTTAGAAGTGTTGCGATCGGAGCAACTTTGAGGACCTATCGCTCTATTGGTGAGAGTCGATAAGTTAGAAGTGTTGCGATTGGAGCAACTTTGAGGACCTATCACTCTATTAATGAGAGTCGATAAGTTAGAAGTGTTGCGATCGGAGCAACTTTGAGGACCTATCGCTCTATTGGTAAGAGTCGATAAGTTAGAAGTGTTGCGATCGGAGCAACTTTGAGGAACTATCGCTCTATTGGTGAAAGTCGATAAGTTAGAAGTGTTACGATCGGAGTAACTTTGAGGACCTATCGCTCTATTGGTGAGAGTCGATAAGTTAGAAGTGTTGCGATCGGAGGAACTGTGAGGACCTATCGCTCTATTGGTGAGAGTCGATAAGTTAGAAGTGTTGCGATCGGAGCAACTTTGAGGACCTATCGCTCTATTGGTGAGAGTCGATAAGTTAGAAGTGTTGCGATCGGAGCAACTTTGAGGACCTATCGCTCTATTGGTGAGGGTCGATAAGTTAGGAGGGTTGCGATCGGAGCAACTTTGAGGACCTATCGCTCTATTGGTGAGAGTCGATAAGTTAGAAGTGTTGCGATCGGACCAACTTTGAGGACCTATAGCTCTATTGGTGAGAGTCGATAAGTTAGAAGTGTTGCGATCGGAGCAACTTTGAGGACCTATCGCTCTATTAGTGAGAGTCGATAAGTTAGAAGTGTTGCGATCAGAGCAACTTTGAGAACCTGTCGCTCTATTGGTGAGAGTCGATAAGTTTGAAGTATTGCGATCGGAGCAACTTTGAGGACCTGTCGCTCTATTGGTGAGAGTCGATAAGTTAGAAGTGTTGCGATCGGAGAAACTTTGAGGACCTATCACTCTATTGGTGAGAGTCGATAAGTTAGAAGTGTTGCGATCGGAGCAACTTTGAGGACCTATCGCTGTATTGGTGAGAGTCGATAAGTTAGAAGTGTTGCGATCGGATCAACTTTGAGGAAGGTAGAGTTCAAACATTGAAAAGACTTCGTCAACTATTTTGTTTTAAATTCTGCAGAAGTTTTAAACTCAAGCAGCATATTTTCCAAAAATCTGATTCTAGACATAGGGGTGCCCCCTGCGTTCATGCTCTTGAGTTGGGCTGCGTATTTTTGGAAGAACGCATCTCCAGATTATTGCGTTTAGTTTGGCCTACCTATCTTATGGACGTAGGGTTTTGTCCCGCGTCTAATCAGAAGTCCAAGCGACTGCAATGATGACGAAGAGACCACACCCGTCGGGAGTCTTGGAACTCTATATCATTTAATTATTTATAAATAGGCTTGATTAGTCTTGTCAAAAGCCTTAACGTTTAAACTTCTTTCTTGAACTCCCAAACGAGTTTCTTCTCGTTAGTTCTTCTACTATTTTGCCTCGTCTTCTGGCCATGGCTTCCAAGAAGTCTTGCTCGAGCGGAGACGAAAAGATGGCGCACCCTACACCGCCGTCGGAGAATGCTTTTGGGTCCTCTTCCGGACCGACATCGACGCCTCCTTCACCGGCGACTGGATCTCAAGGTAAGCCGCGCTGCTTTCTTCGTTTAAGCATTCTTTTTCGATAGGTTTTCTTGAAATTCTTTAGATGAGTTCTGGTTGATGATGACGAATAAGGTTTGTCTTTTCAACCTTGAATGTGAGAAGGACTTGCACGTCTCCTGACGAAAACTGTTCGTCTCCTCGATTTTGGATGATAAAAGAATTTCCTGTGTCCATTGTCGTAACCAAGGGTCAAACCCTTAATGTTAAACACACAGAGAAGTTTCTGTGTTCATTGACGAAAACTACTCGTCTTAGACACAAACAAAATTCCTGCGTTCTTTGATCTTGAATGCAGAAGGGAACTTCTGTGTTTATTGATGAGATGAAGGGTTGATCCCTTAATCTTAGACACAGGAAGAAGTTTTGCGTTCATAGTGATCCAACGCGGGACTAGTTTCCTTGCGTTCAGGTTGATCTTGACGCATGCCTAGACCACTGCGTTTGCATTCACCTATTTTATTGACTTTGCTTTTTTGTTTGTCTGCAAGGTGGGGCTCCTACTGCTGCTCCCCTTATTATTCCCGAAGACGCTCCTCTCATTCCACCCATCTCCGCGATCTTCCCGCACGAGAGCTTCGAGCGGATGACCGATGAGGCTGTTTATCTGTCGCCCAATTGTACTCTTTTCCTCTCTAAGTGTTTAGAAAATCTGGTGAAACACGCCTTCTCCATTGTGATGCACAGGTGGGGCTCATTCCTTGAGTTTCGAGCTTCTATCGGGGAAGGGTTGAATGCTCTTGCAGAAGTCAACCCCCTCTATGCTCAACGTTTTGATGAGAAGATCTACCGCTACTCAGGGGCCGCCCGTTATTTAGAGGAGTTGCAGCACACAGATTTAGGACCTAAAATCCAATGGGCCATCAGCAACGCTAGGCTGAGGGAGAAAGTTGCTGCTAGGGCCCGAGCTTTGGATATTTCAGAGAGGAAGGCTCGTATCTGGAGCTTGCAGAAGCAACGTTGCCAAGCCAGGGTCAGACTAAATGCAAGGGAGCTAACCCAGGAGGAGTTCAGCCTTGGGGATGCCACCCTTGAAGCAGAAGTTTAGGCTGAAAAGGAAGCCATACAAGTGCTGCAACGGGAGGCTTCTACTGCTACTGCGGTTTCTGATGTCGAGCTTTGTAAGAGAGTTAAAGAAGAAGTGCTGGCAAAGCACGAAAAAGCTATATCGAATACGGAAGCTCATCTTCTGAGCTTCTCTTTACTCTAAGCCCCAACAACTCTTACTTTTGTTTTGATTTTGTAATAACTCTATGTTATTTCTTCAAACACTTATTATCTGCATGAGATGAACTGCTGCTGTTTTTCTTGCATTTTCTGTGTTTGTCTGGAATGCTGCAGTCTCGTTGTGATGTTGAAATTTCTGAAAATTACCCTACTACGTTTGAATGATTTGAACGCAGGCTTATTGAGGACGCATGGTTTTGTCTTTGCGTTCAAACAAGTTTGAACGCAACTCTGAGACTTGTGTTGTAGTTATAAGACTTGTGTCCAAGGAGATCTGACGCATTCCAATTTATTGAGGATCCCCTTTGCTATTGTTAGGGTAATCTCTGAAAGTTTCTTTGTTGTTAGTTGAAACTCTGTGCTTGAATGAATTCAACGTGGGTCTGCCCCCTTATAGTAACCAAGAACGCAGGGTTGAAACTTGCGTTCGAGAGACTTGAAACGCAGTTATAGAACTTGCGTTCACTCTTTCTTCCAGCCTTGGGTGCGCATCTTAGGTTGCTAAGACTTTTCCACTGAACCGAATCAATCCAACAACTTAGGAAATTTTCTTTATTATAATATTTCTCGACAACTTAAATCGTCAGAGGTGTAATGTTAACTTGACGACATACAAAGTGGGAGAACTTATTCATTCAAACAAACATTTAATAAGCAACCCCCAGCTAAGCTCAAGAGACTTGCAACTTACGGGTAATATTTCTTGAGAAATTTCCCATTAATTGGCATCATAAGTCTATCGTCTTTCTTATTGATGAGATGGTAAGCTCCGTTGGAATAGACTGTCTCTACCATAAAAGGTCCTTTCCATTTGGGATTAAACTTCCCTTTGGTTTTATGGGTCATCACCATAGGTCGTCGATTAGCCAAAACCAAATCGTCTTTCTTGAAAATCCGTTCCTTAACTTTTTTGTTGTAGGCTTTAGAAATGCGGGCTTGATATAGTTCAATCTGTTGCTGAGCTTGAAGTCGTTTGTCGTCTAAAGCTTCAAGTTCCTGCAGACGTCGTTGGTGTTTCTCTTCATCTGTCAGTCCGGTTGTGATAGCGACTCTTAAGGAAGAGATTTGGATTTCTAATGGCAATACAACTTCACAGCCATATACTAAAGAGAATGGCGTAGCTCTTGTAGGGGTCCTTACTGTTGTGCGGTAGGCCCACAAACATTCGCCGAGTCTTTCGTCCCAATCTCGTCGGCTCTTGGAGACAAACTTTTTGAGGAGCTTCACGATAGTTTTGTTAAAATCTTATGCAAGACCATTCGCTGGCGGATAATATGCCGTAGATGCAACACTTTGGATGCAAAATTTATCACAGAATCTCTGAAATCCAAAGCTAACAAATTATGTCCCGTTGTCGTGAACTATTCGTCTCGGGACTCCAAAGCGATAGATGACGTGATGTTTAATGAACTTGATCACATTCTTTGTCTTGACTTCTTTTAGCGGGATTGCCTCTGCCCACTTGGAGAAATAGTCGGTTACTGATCACATTCTTTGTCTTGACTTCTTTTAGCGGGATTGCCTCTGCCCACTTGGAGAAATAGTCGGTTACAGCCAAAATGAACAGGTGTCCTTTGGAAGTCAGAGGAGAAATTGGTCCCACAATATCCATGCCCCACATTTCAAATGGCCAAGATGCAAATGTAGGATGCAAATTACCTGGTGCTTGATGGATAAAGTCCCCATGAATCTGACATTCGTGATAGCGTTTAGCATAGTCGACTGCGTCTGAGAACATTTTTGGCCAGTAATAGCCAATTCGTCGAAGACGATCGCCTAATTTAGCTCCAGGCTGATGAGCTCCACACATTCCGTCGTGAGCTTCCTTAAGGGCCTCTTTTGCTTCCATCCGAGAGAGACATCGAAGCAAAACTCTGTCATGTGATTTGCGATATAGGGTTTGAGAGACTGCATCATAATAGAATTGGAGGGCCTTTCGTTTGATAGTGACCGCTTCCTTGGGGTCACCAGGCAATATTCCGTATATGGCATAGTCGATGTATGGGAATCACCAATCTCTAGCTTCAAATTTCATCGAGGTTGTACAGACTTCTCCTGTCAGTGTCTTATCGGAGATTTCCTCTATATGAATCTTGAAATAGTATAACTCGCGTCCTGTTATCGGGATTGTAGTTTCAGCCCCTGGAGCCAACGCTAATGAAGTCGCCAGCGAGGCTAAAGCGTCTGCATAAGCATTCTGAGCTCGCGAAACGTATTCAATAAAGAAACCTTTGAACTTCTCAGCTTGCTTTAGCACTGCTAAATAACACGGGATAAGATCCTCATGACGCACTTCGTAATCCCCTCGGACTTGATTAATGATGAGCTGAGAGTCACCGTAAGCTTCGAGGTGCTGAATATTAAGTTCTTTGGCAAATTGCATTCCTAATAGCAGAGCATTATACTCGGCTACATTGTTGGTGCAAGGTTCGATTAGGGAAAATCCCCTTGGGATTACGTGACCGTTCGGAGAGATTAATACTACTCCTACTCCTGCGGTGATTGCTCCATGAGGGTTTGCTCTAGACGCACCGTCGAAGAATAACTTCCACACTTGCGTATTTTCTTGAGTAACGCAAGTTTCAGCGACTTCGTCAGGCAATTCTTCATACAACTTAGATGTCCCTGGTACCGGGTGATCAGCTAAGAAATCTGCCAATGTTTGACCCTTGACCGCCTTTTGGGGCATAAATTGCATATCATAATGTGACAAGAGAATGGCCTATTTTGCTAGTCGGCAATTTAGAGATGATGGCTTTGTCATCAGAACTCTCAAGGGATTCACCTTGGAGATGACATGAATTGTTTGTCCAACGAGGTAATGTCGCATCTTTTGAACTGTGAATACCAAAGCGACACATTCTTTTTCAACTAGATTTTATCGGTGTTCGGCTCCTATCATAGTCCTGCTTAGGTAATAGATGGCTTGCTCTTGACCCTGATCGTTATTCTGGGCCAACAAAGCTCCAAGAGAATGTTCCATGGCTCTCACATACAACAGGAATGGCTTTCCTGATTTTGGGGCTACAAGAACCGGCGGTTGAGTAAGATACTCCTTAATTTCTTCAAATGCTCTTTGGCAATCTTTATCCCAAACAAAGGATACTCCTTTCTTCATGAGCTTAGAAAAAGGTTGACAGCGTCCTGAGAGATTTGATATAAATCTACGAATATAGGCCAATCTCCCCTGCAAACCCCTGAGCTCTTTGAGATTCTTTGGAGGTGGCATATCTTGGATAGCGCGGATTTTCTCTGGATCAAGAGAGATCCCCTTAGATGTAACAATAAATCCCAAGAACTTTCCGCTTGACACCCCAAGGAATGATTTTGTCGGGTTCATCTTCAATTGATGTACTCGCATAATATCGAACATTGTCTTCAAGTCTGTAAGATGATCACCCTTATGTTGGCTTTTTACTGCTATATCGTCAACGTAGCACTCGATCTTCTTACGTAAGTGTTCGTGAAAGATGGCATTCATTGCACGTTGATAAGTTGCACCTGCGTTTTTCAGGCCAAATGGCATTACTGTATAGCAATACACCCCCAGTGGTGTTCTAAAAGCGGTATGCTTTTTGTTTTCCGGATGCATCTTGATCTGATTGTACCCGGAGAATCCGTCCATGAAAGACATCCTTTCATAGCCGCAGGTGTTATCGATCATGACGTCGGTGATAGGAAGCGGAAACTCATCTTTTGGACAAGCTGCGTTAAGGTCACGGAAGTCAATGCATATCCGGACCTTACCGTTCTTCTTGGGAACTGGAACAATGTTGGCCACCCAGTCCGAGTGTTGTTCTTCCCTAACAAAACCCGAGTCTATAAGCTTTTTAACCTCTGACTCGATCGCTTCCATGACCTCTGGACGAAACCGACGTTGCTGTTGCTTGACGGGTTTTGCATCCGGATCGATGTTGAGACGATGTGTGGCTACTTTTGGGTCTAGACCAGGCATATCTTCGTAATTCCAAGCAAAGATATCTATATATTCTCGGATGAGAGATATAAGGTCTTCTTTTTCGGATGATGATAAGTCTTCGGCTATAAAGATAGGCTTAGGGTTAGATTCATCTCCCATGTTGACCTGGGTAACTTTATCTTCAGTAGGTGGTTCGCGTTGTTCGAAGCACATATCCCACAAAATGTTGAGGCGATTGATCCAAGGATCGTCGGTGGATTCGATTAATCCTTCATCACCACCCGCGTCTTCATCTGGATGACTAGTCGAAACTATGTTCACAGTTAGGCTTTTAAAGAAAGGCCCAACACTGACGTCGGATTCTCACGAAAATGTCCCGGATGAATAGTCCTGACGCAGGTAATTACTGACTTTATTTTCTGAGGCTAATGGGGTTGTGACGTAGCCCACGCCTCTTCCGGTTTTTTGATAGTAGTCCGGAGGTTTTCCTTCGGGGGTGAGAGACATTCAAATCGGTGTTCGTCTTCCTTTCCCGAAGTTTAAACCCTGCATTTTATTAAAGTTATACCCCATTCGTTTCATTAAATGTATAGAATTGGGTTCATGGTAGTGGAATTGAGGAACTCCGTCATCTTCCTCTGAGCTTCCCCGTCTGAGTGGTGTGGGTTTAACTTTACCGAGATGGATTGGCTTTTGCCCCTTCCTTTTGGACGGCACTTCGAAGAAAGCCTTTTGTGCATCTTCTACTTCTTCATCTGAAGCGAAGGATGACTTAATTGGCAATATAAGGCATGCCCCTGCACACAATGCGTGCCATGAGTTGGTACCTGCATTATGATCATTCTCTATTTGTCCAGCTTTAAAAGATTCATCAGACAAGTACGCCAAAATAAAATCTTCATTAATTCACCACTCGCCCTCACTCGGTACATTATTATTATTCTCGACTGGACCAATTACATTAAAGTTCAACTCCCATGGACAATTCCCTTCCGGGTCTGGTTCGATGTCTGCCTCATTACCACTGTCAACATCTTCTTTCTCTTGTGATTCCGAGTAGAAGACTGAATCTGTATGGAAGTTTTCCACTCCTCTGAAGGGGTATTTCTCCGCAATCAGGGTTCGAACTTTGTCTTCATCATTGACATACTTCATGACTTGATGTAGGGTGGATGGGACAATGCGATTTGCATGAATCCATGGTCGTCCTAATAACAGATTATAGGACGTGTCTGCATCTATGATGTAACAAGTCACTTCAAACCTAAGATCTCTGAACTGACATCTGAGTTTGATCTTTCCCAGGGGCCGAGTGCTGTTAGCATTGAATCCGAAGATGGTAGTTTGGGTAGCATTCAACCGATGCATGGGAATCCCTAAAACTTGCATAACTCTATATGGCATGATGCTAAGTGCCGAGTCTGGGTCGACCTGAACACGGCTGATTTCTGATGACCCGATGTATCCTGTGTAGTACAGGGGCCTGTCATGTTTATGTTTCACTTGCATATCTTCCTGAGTGGATGATATGCAGGGTAGGCTCCTGGCTGCTTGTATACATTGCAGGCAGGACTGATCTTCAGATGCTTCAGGAGTTGGAGTAACTTGAGTGATGGAGCTCTCCGTATTCTTTAAGGCTTCGATCAAAGCTTCCCTGGTAGTTTTGGATAACCTTAGGAGCTCATATAGGGTGATCCTAGCGGGTATGTTGGCTAGCTGCGCCATTACATTAAATTGGTAAGGGGCGCTCGTTTCGCCAAGATCTTGGTGAAGATTTTTGTTGAACCGGAGCTCTTTTTGTTTCCCTTTATCGACCGGCTTCTTTGGTACAGAACCCCCAGTGTCTTGGGGTTGTTCTTCGGCTTCTTGAGCATTCTGGTCATAGTTTCTCAAATAAGCTTTCCCTGACCGAGTACCGGGGTTTCGTTCTGGGTACGCCGCTAGGACGATTCTCTCTTCTTCCGAGTCGGTGAGAGGTTTGAGATGGTCATTATTCTCACTAACAGAGGAGCTAATCATATTAGATGACTTAGCCTTGCCTCTTTTCTGCCTGGGCGAAGTGTTCGTCCAATGCCGATCTTCAATTAGGTCGGGATGGACCCACATGATCTCTCCTTTTGGGATAATGAGAGGGACCAACCCTCTGTCTTTCTGATTGTGTAAATCGGTGTTTTTCAAGTGCATTTCCCCTTTATGGATGGGAATGACACCATCTGTAGCAGCTACAGGGAGGAAGTCACTGAACTGGATCGCAATCAAGTTGGTAGATACAGTCTTCTGTTCTGGCTTCAGGGTAAGTACATTAGCATTCACCAAATTTTGTAAGATGTCTTTGAACACATAACATTTTCTGGTAGGATGTCCCAAGAACCTATTATAGCGACAGTAATTGGGGTCATCTACCTTCCCTGCTTCATCTGGTTTTCTGATTTTGGGGAGCTGCAATTTATTGTTCTTCCGAAGTAGTTGGAACAGAGTGTCCACATGCTCTTCTTTGAACGAGTACTGCTTGGGCGCTCTTTGCTGGTTTGGTGCTTTGCCTTGTTTCCCTGATGGCGTGCGTGCATCGGTATCGGCAGCTAACGTCTCCTTTCCCTTGGAGCGTGGCGCGTTGTTCTGGTTGCGTTGCTGTTGTGTCTTGGGTTGAGTAACTTCTTCAGCCTTGACCCGAGCGACAATCTCTTCAGCTTGCTCTCCTTGCGATACCAGTTGTCTCCAGGATCGACATTCTGCTACTCCCATCTGAGCGAGGAGCTGAGTCTGTAAGTTGTGCCTACAAGTTTCAACCAAAGTTGATTGAGTCATACCTGATGGGCATCGCAATGCCATGCTGCGGAACCTCTCCACATAAGTTTTAATAGATTCTCCTTTCTTTTGCTTTATGGCGAGAAGGGTAGGGACTGAGACTTCTGTGTCATCTTTGAAGAATCTGGCTAAGAAAAGCCTTTCTAGATCTACCCATTTCTGAATAGATCCAGCAGGCAGTTTCATAAACCATTCAAAGGCAACTCCCTTAAGAGTACCGATGAACAAACGGGTTAGGATGGCGTTGTTGGCTACCACATCTCCTGTCTGTGACTTGAAGTAGTAGATGTGTTGGTTCGGCGATCCTGTACTATAGAAAGGTTGTAGCGTTGGGGCTTTAAACTTTGGCGGATAGGGAGCTGTATCCCATTCTGCAGGGTAAAGCCGTATCACTCCTTCCTCGCGAAGCTCGCTTCTGTTGGCTATTGCGTTAAGGCGGGCTTCTAGCTCATCCACTTTAGTTGATTGAGGATTCTGTTCTCTATCCACCTCCTTCTCGTTTTCGGAAGAAGACTCCAAGTTGTGAGTCTCCTGTTCCAAATTTTCCAGTACTTTCTGCTTTCCCTTGGAGGTCATCCTCCGAGAAGATTCAGGTTTTTGGCCTTTTTCGGCGAGGAGTTGGGCCAGCATATCCTTCATTTGGAGAAGGGTATCTTGTTGTGCATGGAGCATAACATGATGTTCGTTGACTGTTTTAGCTAAATCCTCGGGGTCTCCAGTCATGTAAACAGAGACTTCCCGTGCCACGACGGAGCTTGAAGATTGGGATCCGACAATTGCCGAGTATTCATCATCAGAAGTAATACCTTTGGCCAGCTTTCTATAGTCAACTGAACGGATAGCTCCTGTCCGCGTCCGAGTGTGTCGATATATTCCTTCGAACTCGTCGTAAATTTCCCGAACGGTAGGGGAATGGCTTCTTTCTGATTCATCAGAATTGGGAGTGGCAGCTTTCCCTCTGCCAATCACATTAATAGTGACTTGAGGATATTCAGCTTTAGAACCCTTCTTTTTCTGATGACTTTGTCGCTTGGTAGGTCTTGCGACGTCAGACAGTCTATCGAATACAGACCTGCGAGGCTCGTGTGTACAACAGTGGCATTCGGAAAGGACTGTTGAAATAAACCGCTCACAATGACATGAATGAGCTGCTCGTTGCATTGGCTTTTCCCTAGAAAGTAATTCTCGCAGATCAGGGATTTGAGAGTAATTCTTCGTCGGAGATAAGACCCTCTGTCTTTGAGGAGGTGAGACTTGTTCTTGTCGGACATGAATCTTAAGCCCGTGTTGACTCCTTTGTACTTGGCGGACCACATCGCCATGAATCTTAAGCCCGTGTTGACTCCTTTGTACTTGGCGGACCACATCGCGTTCTGAAACGCAAGGGTCGCGTTGTGATTTATTGTACTTGGCGGACCACATCGCGTTCTGAAACGCAAGGGTCGCGTTGTGATTTATAAACACCAGGCTTTGTCCTGCGTTTAATTGATGAAACAGACCCCTTGGGTCATGTTTTGTTTGAACGCACTCATGGGGTGCTATTTTATCCTTAACAGTACTGTGCTTTGGATGGACAACGCACCACTGAGGATCGCGTTTGAGCTGTATCACTCGGGGCTCGTAGTTAGGTTCATTGCCATGAAGTATGCGTTCTGGAGTAGGAATGCAATTTTTGTGTGGGGCTTCGAGAACGCGATGCTCGTGTTGAACCAGGGATCGATTTTCTCGAAGATGCGCTCGTCGGATGGATCTTCTCCACCTTCGAGCGGCGTTCTTCTTGGCTTGTTTCAAAGCCTTAACAGCAGCGTCGTCGGCGTTAGCTAGGTGTTCTTCCGCCATAGGTCTCTTACCACCCATTGTACGTCGTGTCGATACGGGTACGGAGTTTTCAACTAGCAGAGCTAGTTTAAGTTCTTGGCCAAAAGATAGGGCTTTTTTCGACTTCTTAACAATAGGTTGGATCTCTTTGGAGGCTTTTTGGATGTTGTGCCTGGCCTTGGGGCTAAGCGATCCAGAGAAAAGAGCTTCCTCGTACTTGGCTTGATCAAACTCTACAACAAGAGTTTCAACGGTCGTTCCAGTGAGATGAATATCGGATTGCGCTACCACTTCCTCGTCAGAGAAGCTAGTCCCCAGCGGAGTCGCCATCTTTTGTTTGTGGAAAATTTTGTAGTAAAAGAAAATGATGAAAGAATTGCGTTTGATTTTATTCTCTCTAACTGCTTAGAAAAAGAATGTTTACAAATCTCTCAACTCTCAATTACAATTGGATTTCCTGATTACAAAAGAGAAGAGAATGATCTGGATTCTCCCCTTTGTTTAATTCTGGGTTCTTCACGGTGGCGATGGAGTGCTTCCTTCGAATGCTTGCGTCGAACTTGCTCTCCGTTGACGATCCGAAAATCTCAATTCGCTGGAACGAATGACTTGTCTGGTTGATAACTCTTGACGAGTCTTGTGATTCAGAATAAGTAACAAACTCTAATAAGAAAAGAGTTGTTTGAACCGAAGATAATTCGGTTAATAAGCCAAGTATCGAATGTCTGGAACTCTTCAGTTTGTTGAAGATCGTTGCCTTTTGATTCTCTTCCCCAAATCCGATCCCTGGATCTCTATCTCCGAATCCTCTCCCCTTTAACTCTGTTGAGTTTGTTGATATTTATAGGGAGATTAGGGGTGTAACTGCCCTCATAATCCGCACCCAAATGAGGGTTTAGTCGCCTCATTAATCGGTTGTAACAACCTACGTAAACCACTCCTCAGATCGTGGGTGAGAAACGGTTTTCGAAACTACATGGATCATGTTTGAATGGGTTAGAACTTTGACTTGCGTTCTAGCATAGACTTTGTGCTTGAACGTAGTATCCGGAAGTGCGTTTTGCAGCGATTTGAAGCTGCGTTCTGCAGCGGTTGGAGCTGCGTTCTGCAGCGGTTGGAGCTGCGTTCTGTAGCGGTTTGAACTACGTTGTGTAGCGGTTGGAGCTGCGTTGTGCAGCGGTTGGAGCTGCGTTCTGCTGTGATTGGAGCTGCGTTCTATAGCGGTTTGACTTGCATTGTGCAGCGGTTGGAGCTGCGTTCTGCAGCGATTTGAACTGCGTTGTGCAGCGGTTGGAGCTGCGTTCTACAGCGGTTGGGGCTGCGTTCTGCAGCGGTTGGAGCTGCGTTCTGCCTTTATCTTTATATATGGATGACACCAATGACCATTCGGGAAGGTCCTATTCAGGCCATTTGTGACAATTGAGGCATCTCAATAACGCTCTATCAATTGCGGGTCACGATCTCCAGTAAGATCTCTTTGCATGGCTTTAACCATGCACTTCTCAGCATGTCGAATATCTACCCACAGTTCTCTAGATCTTCCTGCTTTTCTAAAATCATTACACTGCTCATCAGCGCCTCTAATAGTTGTTAATATAATATTAGTCATGTTGTTGTCGCAGCCATCAAGATCAATCATCTCGAATATGAGGATGTGTTGATAGCTGATGATGTAATGGTTGCGTTACTCTTGACTTTTGGAACGTAGCCACTTGTGTTTTGACCGTAGGGGTGAACTCTTCCTCTTGTTGACTTGTAATTTCTTCTTAATCCATAGGGAAATCCTTTGATTGTGGCTTTCCTTTGGTAACAAGAAAGTCATCTGATTGTAACTTTTATTGTTGGAGCTTGATGAGGATCAGCTATCCATTGTGATTTTTAGACAGCCTACATGGTGGTCCACGGATAAACCCCGGCACCGGTAAAGATCCCGCCCAAGTAGAAGACCGATAAATTATCTCTCCACGTGTATTCTCAGGAAAGTTATAATCTTTTTATTTTCATTGTGTAAGGAAACTTATAAAAAGTCTTTCTTTTTTGAACTTATTATAACGACTAAAGTTGTAATGAGTCCCGCAATGAACAAATCAACTTTCGACGTGAACAGGGTCTACCAAAATTATTCATGGTTAATTCTATTCAAACTCCCTCTTTGGTCAAACCTTTAAACAGTTAGGACCAAAGCCAAAATTCCCTCTTGATTCCTTCCATAAATGAGAGGTCTACTTTTAAATCGAGCGATCAAACGTTCCTATAGTTAGGATCATCTCAAACCTCCCACTTGGTTAAACCTTCCTACAGTTAGGGCTAAATCTAGAATTTTATCTCGATAAACGAGAAATCCACCTTCAGATTGTGTAATCAAATGTTCCGACAGATAGTGTTATCTAAATCTATTAGATACTTAGAGTGGAGATCCCACTCTTAGTTTCGCCTTTTAGAATCTCGGAGGGTAGATCCCACTCTTAGTTTCACCTTTCAGATTCTCGGAGTGAAGATCCCACTTTGAGTTTCTTCTGACGTTGGAGATAGAATATAAAATTCTTCTTCTCTGGCACTATAATCTTTTTCACCCCAAGAGAAGACACAATTTTTTAACACCAAAATCTATGCCTTACATGTATAGGGGACTTTATCTCAATCCTTAATTAGAGATAAGTCTACATCTGACATATGCTGCCGGGTGGTCCATTCTCGTGAAAACGACCTAGTTTACATATTCAACATCGTAGCGATAAAAATCCATACATTTCATACATGGGGGATATTATCTTGATCCCTAATTAGAGATAAGCCTATGCCTAACACGCATTGCTAGGTGGTGTATTCCTATAAAATGACAAAGTCTATGTCATAGCACTAAGTCTAAAAGAGTTTATTCTTTTAGCATAATGTTATATGTAGAACAGTCCTAGACAATCTACATGCTAGTCTGACTCAAACGGTAGTCGATAAAGACTCATCAAATCTGTTAATGGCTGAAGGGTTTCCCAAAAATCTTATAATGAACAGCTTGCGACGATGGATTCACTCTTCTAACTCGGAGAGCTTCTCTTCATAAAGCTTGTACAAGCTTCATCTTCAATCGGCTCTGATAATCATTGATGCATCAACTTGATCAGTTGGTCTCGTGACTCGAGCGCCTGGGGTAGCTTCAGAGATAGTAGCTATATCAGCATCTACATCTAGTCCTACAATCAAATCTCACACAAAGAGCTTAACCTGGCGAGCCTCTGATGTATTCTTAGCTTGCTCTTCCCACACTCCGATGAGTATACGAGTATAAACTGCATCTCCTTGAACCTCCAATGGGTACACGAGGTTAAATTGATTCCCAAAACTCCAATGAGTACATGAGTGTAAACTGATTCTCCACGTTCCAATGCCTTAAGAGCTTAAACTATATAGACTCCAGTTAACATATGAGTATAAACTGTGTTTATGCCGCAATGAAGGTCAATGCCGGTCAACACATTAACGATTTCCTAAAATAAGGCTTAGGATAATTCTCAGTTCTAAATTACCCTCAGGAGTTTAATCACAATTCAGATACAAATTCCTAACAAAGACGGTCAGTTCAACGTCGATTCAACGACGCAAGTGAATTCAGAAATCAGCATACTGGTTTTCAGTTCAAGATTTTGACAACAGTTAGATGATAAATGCAGCACCGAAAGAATTTCAGACTATTCAACGAAAATACTAAACAGGATGAATGCTGAAGAAGTTAAAGAATTGAAGGCTGGGTCTATCTTATCCAAAGTATTCTAGACTCCTTTATAAAAGAATGAGGCTAAAATACTTTATAGGGGGTATCTGTAGGCATAAAAATTGCCTATAGATTGCAAAGAAGCTCAAAACTGACAAAAACGCTGATATCTCTCAAACTGGAGGGAATTTGGCAAAAGGGATAGTGGCAAACCAAACTTTGGTTAGCCCTGTCTCATCGAGATAAGTAATTTTCATATATAATTCGTCTAATTTTGACTTGCGATTTGAAAATTATGACCCGTTCTTCGTAATATGTTCTGAAGTCCGCCAGAACTGATCGAACCTCGCCTGAATAATAGGACCAAGCCTATGAGTTCCTGGAACACAGCTTGATATGAAGAGAAGATGATGAACGTCATCATCTGAGTCAAAGATGTTAATGCGTTGCCAAAAGGAAGCAAAGAAACATGAGAAGGAACGTGCGAAATGACGAATCGGCGAAATAAAGAAGCACGAAAATAGATGAAACATCAGAATAAGGCACGCACCAACGTGTCTCACTTGCGAGACACCTCAATGTATCTTGCAGGAGAGACACCTCAACATGTCTCATGGGCGAAACACCTCAATGTGTCTTACGGGAGAGACACCTCAATGTGTCTCGCTGGCGAGACACATTCTACGTTGATTATGTGCCTCACCTTAAGAATAAATTTGTTGATGCCTTGGCATCACTCGCAGCTACACTAGCTCTACCCGAACGAACTACTTAGCAAATCACTATAGTTAGCAGACAACTTTTTCGACCCAAGTATACATCACAAGTCAACATGGTCAATGAAGAGCCCAAAGCGTTCGAATCCAGGGACTGGTGATTCCCGATCATCATTTATGTCTTATACGGCTTACTTCCTAAAGGCATTAAAGAAATAGAATCCGTTCACAGACGGGCGCCAAGATTTTATTATGATTCCCTGTCGCAAACCCTATACAGGAGGTCATATGACGGATTATTGCTTCGCTGCTTGTTAAATAAAGAGCAGAATAAGCCCTTAAAGAAGCACATGATGTCATTTGTGGAGTTCACTAGCCAAGACCTAAATTGTAGGACCGACGGTGTAGACTTGGCTACTATTGGCCAAAGATGATCAGCGACTCTGTGCGGCGTAAAGATTATGTAAGGACCGTAAAATTTTAATACTAGTTAAAATAATTTTTTAGTATTTTAAAGTATTTAATTATGATTTTTAAAAGAGTATTTATATTTTTCTCGAATTTCTACAATTTTCTATGATTTAAAGTCTAAGTTTTATTTTTATTTAAATAACTTAAATATTTATAAATTTATTTAGTATAGTAAAAATTTTTAAAATTTATCCGTTGTGTTATCGATACTATTATGTATCATTTTTAATAATACATGGTATTATTACTATTATTATTACGTATATTTTCATATAATATGTTTTATTATTAATTACATATTATTTATATAATTTGTTGTATTATTTCTACTGTTACATATTATCTGTCGTATTAGTACAACTGGTACGTTTTACTGTGTATATAATTATTTCATAATTATTTGATTAAGGGGGTGTTTGTTTAGGTGTAAGTGAAAATTGTAAGTATGAAAGTCACTTATTTTTTAGATTTAACTTGTTTGTTTTATTGAAAGTGATTATGAAAGTGACATAAAAAAAGAATCCACGTAGGATTTTTTTGCAAGTTCAACTTCCCCTATAAAACCGCAGAAGTGAGCCGCAAGAGAAAAAAATGGATATGCTTCAAAATGATAAATAGAGATGGGAAACAATTTATATAAAAACATGATTTTTAATATATAATTAAATTAAATTAATGTTGCCACATCATCCTCACTTTTCTACTTTCAACAATAACTAGTTTTTGTAAACAATCAATGTATGTCAATTGTATGCTGACTTGGATGCGTTAACCCACTTACAAAAAAAAGTCACTTTCATCCTTTCAACTCACTTACAACTAAACAAACACCCCCTAAATGTAAGTAAATATATATTTTTTTATTAATTATTCTTGTTTAATTGTACAATATGTGTATATTTCGATTATTTCGTATCAACTGTTATATTAGTACAACATATACGTTTTTATTTGTATATAATTATTCTGTAATTAGTTTAATTTTTAAGTACCCGTAATTATTTATTTTAATTAGTTTAATTAGTACAACATATATATTATAACTACAAACCCTTTCTTCCTGTGCTTTTTACGCAGAGGCCACCGCCTCAACATCACCTTCTTCTCTCTCCTCCTCTTCTTCCCCAAACAACTTGAACCCAACTCATCTCTCTCTCTCTCTCCCTCTCGTTCACCCGGCCCAACCACCTCCCCCTGTTCACTACGACCACCGCTGGATGACCTCCCCACGGCCACCACGCCATCGCCGGACACGGCCTCCCAGCTCTCTCCAGGACCATCGCTCCAAGCCGCGCCTCCCTTGTATTAACCGCTCGCTTAGCCGCCCAACCATATTTCGTACCTCAGACCTAGTCAGACGCTCAGCCATGCGGCCGCCAGGCGGCCACTGCACTGTACTACCTCGACCGCCACCTCCCGCCTGACCATCCACCGCCACTCAGCTTCCACATCACCATTCAGCTCCTCTCGAGCTACCCTGGCTACGCTCACCTGAATTGCGTCACGAATCCCCTGCCTAGATACGACAGCCCACGTCGCGGCCTCCTGCCGCCGGCCCAGCCACCCACACCTCCTCTCCTCTGCCCGTCGCTGACTCCGTCCCCACTCTCGCCTACACTGAGCCGACCCCTGCAGCCCCGACTGAACCACCCCTCAACGAGACCTCCAGCCAGTCTTCTTCTCAGCTCCCTGTCGAACCGACTAGCCGAACCTTTGCAGTCTGCCGCCCAACCCTCCGACCAACCGCTGTCCCCCCCCTCGTTGCCCGAGTTCGCACGCCTCCCCTCATTCTCCGTTTTACCACCAATGTACGACTCGCGTTGCCTCGAGCGCTCAACAACGCCTTTGGATTTGTAGTCCTCTTGTTCGATACTCGAGGCGAGATCCCTATTCCATGTTGTTTTTATTATAATATTATAACTGTCACAAAGTAATTATGTGCAAGATTTTGTTGCTTAGCCTGATACTTATTATAATTTTATGTCTGTTATTAATTATCTGCCAATATTAAGCTGTGGTATAATTATCTGTGCATGATGTTATGATAAGTAATTTAGAGGAAAATTATTTTGTGTAAAAATAATTATTTTAAGCTGTTTTTAGAATTATTATGGTGAGAAAAAAAGGATTTGTTGGGAAAAGAGTTGGTTTTGAATAATTATTAAATAGATAATTTAAAATAATTTATTTTGAAAAAAATAGATTATTTAAATTGTTAAACTATTTTTAGAAAAGATTATTTTAGAATAATTATTATGAATTAAAAGAATTTATTTCAGCAGTTGAATTATTTTTTGGATAATTATATTAATTAAAAAGAATTTATTTGAGAACGGATCATTTAGAAAAATTATAATAATTTAAAAGGAATTATTTTGGAAAAAGAATCATTTTTATAATTATGATGATCTAAAGGAATTTATTTGCAAAATAATTATCTATTTTGGATTTTTAAGTAGTTTATAATTTTGTATGAATAGTTTAGAGGGCTGGATAATAAGGTATTGATGAAACCGGACTGCATGTATATTTTTACTATTTATGATCACATTTTGCATTTTGCAATTATTTTAATATATTTGACATGTCTACTTTTATTGTCTCTGGTTGTTGTGAGAACCCTTAGTAGTTCATGACTTAGTGGCCTCGTGCGTCATGAACAGACTTAGTGACATGTGTAGTTGTGTTGACCGAGTTTAGGTGGTGAACCCGAGTTTTAATGAGGATTATGGTTGACTTAGAAAATAAGAAGAGTGGGGATGGGGAAGTCCATGTTCATGTGATCGGATATAGCTATTGATGTATCTTCCAGGCTCGCCCCATGATCCAGTGTAGCTTAGGGTTAGTTTGTTGGGTCAAAGTGAAGCCAGTATAGTCACTTTGGTCCGTGAATTTGATATTCACCCGAGTTTAGCTTGAGTTCGAACCAGGTTG
The DNA here is from genome assembly GCF_001876935.1 of Asparagus officinalis. Lineage (NCBI taxonomy): Eukaryota > Viridiplantae > Streptophyta > Magnoliopsida > Asparagales > Asparagaceae > Asparagus > Asparagus officinalis. The sequence continues at coordinate 53,217,102 of NC_033799.1, forward strand.
AAATCAGATTGCGTGTAGCCCTCTGACCGATCCAGTGTAGCGGCGTATTGGGTGCACGTAGAGGATTTGTGAATAGTCAGTTATCCGGTAATATGAACGTTGACTCTATGTGAGATATGGACCAGTGAGTTTTTTTAGGATGGCTAGTTATATGACATTGTTATATAAGGTTATTATGGATTCTGGTGAGACATAGGCCAGTTGTGTTTCTTTTCAAACATAGATCGGGGTTAATATTTAATTATCTACAATTTAAGACATATGGTATATACATGAGGGTTTCCTTGTTTGGATTATTTCGCTCGACGTACTACGTCTTATGTTGTAGATTTTTAGGTATTAATTCCATCTTTTGTATGCCCCTGTTACTTGGATGATTGTTCTGATCGCTAGTTGCATGATCGACTTGTTACTTGATTGATTTTGTTGGATTTCCAGTTGTACGTTTCTTTTATCATTTTGTTATCGTATCGTTTTTTGCTTTGGTTTTCGTTGTTCTATTTGTTTGTGGGGTCTTGCCATGTGCCATGCACGCTGACGTACACCTGTTTTCTCTGGTGTACGTCAGACTTAGAGGAAGAACAGCAGGAGTGCCTTGCAGATAGAGTTGAAGAATAGGCAAAAGTACAAGTACCTCTTCTTAGTTGATGATCTTAGTCCTTTTGTAGCATTTCCTTTTCCGCTTGATCATGTATTTCATATTTCTTCAGTATTCATATGTTCAGATATGTATAAGGGCATGTTTGACCCGTATTTTTATGTCTTGGATGATATTCATTCGTGATATGTATTATTTTATTCTGTGTTGTTCATTATATTCTCGCTATCTATAATCGAGGACCTGTGACTTCGCATTGTATTTATTTCCAAACGCTTAGCGTAGTAGGTTGAGGATAAATAGTTATTTTTATTTACTCTCCTTGATCTAATACGTCACGGGCTTGTTCACGTTCCGATTCCTGGGTATTTTAGGAAGCGAGACGTGATAGATTGACTCCCGAAAATGGGATTGTTTGTATTAATAAGAATGACTTATTACAAACTAAGAATCAACAATTACTACAGAAGTGAAGAGAATTCTCTTCTTGTTTAACGTGGGTTCTTCGGTAGTGATAGGACGCCTCCCTTGAATGCTTGCGTCGAGTTTACTTCCCTTGGATGATCTGATCAAAACTCCAGTTGAACTTCAATACGTAGTAGAAGCTCTTGTGTAATTGAGTTTGACTACCTGAGCTTGATGAATGTCAAGGCCGAATGCTTACAGAAGGCTAATGTGCAAGAGTTTGCAAAGAGCCAAGAGTCTCCAATCTGAGAGTACAAATTGAGTCTACTTTAACAATCCAAGCTTCTGCTTAAGAATATCCAGCTAAGTTCTCAAGATGCCAAGCCAAACTCTTAGTTCCAATTTCGGATTGAGAGCCATCTACCTAACAAAAGTCTCTGATTGAAGAGTCTTGAAAATGGCAAGACCCTTTTCATGTTGCCAAAGATGGCTTATAAATAGGCAAGGAAAGGCATGGTCAATCCCTTGACTTGTGGGATGTGACCGCTCACAGGTGAGGAGCACCATACCTTCCCCTATAGCTCTGGGAAGTAACCGCTTAGGGGTGATGAGAGCCATGCTCCATCACTTAGAACATAGGACGTGGGCTTGCTCACTCCCACAAGCAAGAAGCTACTTGCACCACTCAGGCGAGGCTGGTGGGCTTGTAGGTGAGCTCAACTATTGTCTGAATGCTCAAGCGAGCTTGCAGGCAAGCTTATCGAATAGGTGGGGTCAGCTAGTGGACCCCTTAAGCATTAGGCGAGCTTGAGTCTGTAGGTGAGCTTGGTTCATGTGGGCGAACTCCTTGCAGGCGAGCATGATTCGTACGGGCGAGCGAAGCATTCAGACGAGCTTGACTCGTGCTGGCGAGTCAAGCAATCAGGTAAGCTTGGTTTGTACGAGTGAATCAAGCAATCAGGTGACCTTGACTCCTGCTAACGAGTCAAAAAAACAGGCAAACTCAACTCGTGCAGGCGAGTCGAACAATCAGGTGAGCTTGAGTCGTGCGGGCAAGTCAAGCCATGTTGGTGAACTTTGGCTAGTGCATGTGAACAAAGCGTGTTGATGAGTCAAGCTTGCAGGCGAGCTTTGCTTGGCCTCTTGAAAGCATGTGAGCTTAGTTTGGCCTTTTGAATGTTGGTGAGCTTAGCTTGGCCTTCTGAATGTAGGTGAGCTTTGCTTGCTTTGAGCACGCAGGCGAACTCAAACAGGCGAGATTTGAGTTTTCTTGTTTAAAGATAATTTTTATTGTCTACAAAACCCCCTTTAAAGTTTCAAACCTAAATCAGATTGAATATGGTCTAAAACACTTTGAAAAAAGAAGATCATTGTTCATTGGTTTTGGCGAATTTGAGCCCCTTGGTTGAGTTAAGCTCTTCTGACGAGCTCAATCAAGTGCATGCAGGCTCAAGTTTACAGGCGAACTCTAACCTAAGGCGAGCTGAGCTATGCAAGTGAGCTCTAGATGTTGGTAGGCAAGCTTCGTGCTTGCATGTGAGCCAGATGATTGCAGGTGAGGTTTGAGTCAGTGATAGGCAAGCCACTTGTCCATGGGCTGGCTCTTACGCTCGCCAGCTAAGGCGATATGGGCATGTCAGATCATATTAAATGTGATTTGACGGGGTGACCTCATCTTCACGCGCTCGATCTGAGCCATGGAATTGGCAGCACTCTTGATCTCAATCGTCAATTCAATGAGGGATTGTGGATGCTAATTTCAAAAATTTGTCGATTTGAATACGAACCGCCTTGTGTTTGGGTTTTAAATCCAAACCATTTGATTTGAGACATGATCTCGACCGTTCGATTTGAATTGTCGAATCTGAACCACTACAGACGATCTGAACCGTTGGCTTCGGTTGAGACAATGAATCTTAACCGCTGAAGCTTCGCCTATATAAAGCCTTCATCTCCCTCGTTGGGAGATTACTGTTCATTCAATATTTTCTCAAACCTTCGAAGAAAATTCAGAAGCCCTCATCCTCATTTCTCCTTGAGCTCAAGAATGGCCCCCAAGAAGATTTTTTCTAAGGGGAAGAGGACTGATTCTTCTTCCAATACCACCGCTAATGTTGCTACCGCTACCGCCACTAACGTGACTCGGCCTCACTATGGTAAGTTAAGAACTGTGGGATCAAAAATGAAGAAGATGAACATACTCCTATTCATCTTCTAGCGAGCTTCATCAACTCAAGCGAGGTTCTGCTATCCTGGCGAGCTTGCTTGTCAGCCGAGCTCAGTTTTGTCTGGTGAGCTTAGGCCTTTGATAGGCGAGCTTTGCTTTGTTAGGCAAGCTTCTACCTTTGTCAGGCGAGTTTCGTTAACTTGTCTATTTAATAAAGCTCACATGCATGTCGCAGGCCACCTGTTTTAAAGACTAAGAATATATTCAACCTTTTGAGTCAAAATTTTCTAATCTCTTTTGTTGTATTTCACAGCTCAAGAGGAGGCACCAACTGTTGCACCTCTCATACCAAGATCTTCTGTCATCGCAGAGGAGGTGGGCCAATCCAAAACGAGTGCCCGCAAAAGAAGACCAGTTGAGCCCAAGACACGTGAGCCTATCGTCATTTCAGATAATGAGGAAGAAGATTTACCTACTCCAACATCTACTCTGCCACCCCCTCTACAGCCTTGGCCTTAATCCGATATCCCTACCTCAGCAAGCATAGGAGGTGGGAGAAGGCCAAGTGTTGACAAATCAGAGTCTATTCCCCTGATCTAGCCTATCGCCATGATTTCTCCCGGCCAAGAATCTGCTTCCCCGGGTTCTGGATCCGTGTAGGGCCTCATCAAAAGGTTGGAGAACACAATGAAACAAGCAATCTCTATTATTACTCTTGGGCGAGGCATCTTCATGGATTTTGACACTTTTATTGCAAACAACTTGAATGATATTCAACGCGTGGGCAATAATCAACTGGCTGTGTGTATGAAAAAATTCTTTATCTGGAGGCATCTGTGCATCGCTTGTAACCTAAGCTCGGATTAAAAAGATGCATGAACATGTAGCTTAACAGAAGAGCTTATCGGAGAAGGAGGCCCTCATCGCAAATTTGCAGGAGTAGCAAAGCAAATTGCAGGCTAAAATGACCACTTCTACATCCATCATTACTCAGCTGAAGGCCAAGCTTGCTGAGGAAGAATTGACCCTGAAGGGGCTCCAGCTTGAGAGTGCGAATGTTTGTGAGACCGTTCAAAGGGAAAAGTATGCTCTCTAGGTGCTGCAATAAGAAACAGTTGCTGCTGCTCCTATTGAGGCTAAGCTTCGGAAGGAAGCTGAGGAACAGGTCCGAGCAGCCCACGCGAAGAAGCTAGCCATTGTTAGGCTCAGCTCGCTTCTTTATGTTGAATGTATTATTTTAACTTTGTAATGTTAAAACTTCTCTTTGAATGAAATCATGCTTTTATCATCCAATTATCACCTCTTAATAACTTGCGCATTTTTCTCGCTCTTGTTTCCTCTGTTAACCAGCACTTAGGATTTTTAGCAAACTCTCAGCTATTGATGGATTTGATTTGACTTTACCGATTATCGTTTGAATCGGGCTAGCCATACTATTATCCTTAATATGATGAGTTGTCAAGAAGTTTCTTTTAGACTTAACGCTAAAATTTCTTCTCTACTCTTAGCCGTTCGAGGCGTTGGGTTAAGTAATTACAACTGTTAAGCTATAATTTGGTTAGGCCATGTTGTTAAATATAACAACTTGGTCCAAAATGAGTGACTGCTTGTATAAGTGATTGCTCAAGGGTCCAAATAACGATTCATCGCTTGGTAGGTAGCCATTCGGGAATTGATAGGGCACATCGCTTGGTAGGCCGCTATCGATGAACAATGTTATTTGCGGGAATGATGGTGTTAGGGTAATCAGATCATTTAGAGACGTATGAGTGTGATGACTGATTAGAATAGTAGCACATCATATGGTAGGCTACTATCATCGATTATTCTATGGATATTTAGAACGCTTAGAAGGATCAAATCATTTAGGGATGTAGGAGTGTGACAACTGATCGAACAATATTATTTGTAGGAATGACGAAGTTGACTATCAGAGGTAAGCATTAACGTGATAGTTTTGTGGATCCACCATCTTATTGGAGAGGATTGGTGGGGGGTTTTGTCAGAGGTTTAGTATTAAGGTGATAGGATTGTCGCGATCGGAGTGACTTTGAGGACTTAATATCCTATTGAAGAGAATTGGTAAGTTGATTTCTCAGAGGTGTAATGTTAACATGATAGTGGGAATGGACCCGTCATCCTGTTGGAGAGGATCGATGGGGGAAATTTGGGAGAGACTATCAGAGGTAATTGTTAACTTGATAATTTTAGGGACCCTTTATCCTGTTGAAGAGGATTGGTGGGGAAATTAGTTATCAGAGGTGACTGTTAACATGATAACTTTGTGGGAGTTTGAAGAATGACTATGGGTAGTACTTATTCAGGAATTTGTCATTAATAAGCATCATGATCTTATCGCCATTCGGTTTGATGAGGCGATAAGCTCCATTTGAATAGACCACCTCTATCACGAATGGTCCTTCCCATTTGGGTTAGAATTTTCCTTTCTTCTTAGAGTTGAGTATCATAGGTCATCAAACAGTGACGACCAAACCTTCCTCACTGAAAGATTGGTGCTTGACTTTCTTATCAAAAGCCTTGGATATTCGGGCTTGATAGAACTCAATGTGTTGTTAAGCTTTGAACCGCTTTTCATCTAACGCCTCCAATTCTGCGAGATGTCACTGATGGCTCTATTAAGTCGTCATC
>NC_033799.1:53222944-53278753 GCF_001876935.1 Asparagus officinalis
GTGTAGGGATGAAATCTGAATCTCTAGCGGTAGTACAGTTTTGCAACTGTATACCAGTGAATAAGGTGTGGTACCGACCCGCGTGCGAACCGTAGTACGATATGCCTATAAGCTTTCACGGAGCTTTTCATTCCAATTGCACTTGCTGTTGGATGTTAGCTTGGTCAAGATCTTGACAATTGTCTTGTTGAAAACCTCGGCTAGTCCATTTACTGATGGATTGTAAGCAGTGGACGCCAGGTTCTGTATTCTGAACTTGTCACAGAACCGAGTGAATGCATGACTAACAAATTATGATCCGTTGTCCTGAATGATACGTCTTGGAACATCATATTAGTAGATAATGTGATGTTTGATGAACTTGATCATATCATCGGTTTTGACTTCTCTTAAGGGAATGGCTTCGGCCCACTTAGAGAAGTAGTCGGTTATCGTAAGGATGAGGCGATGACCTTTGGCTGATGGTGGAGATATCAGTCCGATGACATCCACCCATAATTTCTCAAACGAGCACGGAGTCTCATTCGGATGTAGGTCTTCGGGTGGTTTGTGAATGTAGTTGGCGTGGATTTGACACGCATGGCAATGTTTGGCATAAGCAACAACATCGCTGATCATTCTAGGCTAATAATAGCCCATTCTTTATAAATGATCCTAGAGCTTGGGTCCATTGGTGAGCGCTGCAGGTACCATCATGGGCTTCCCATAGGACTTCCTGTGCCTTTGTCATTAAGAGACATCAAAACAACATACCGTCATACGACTTATGATACAACGTCTTTGTTGTTGAATCGTAGTAGAATCTCGGAGTGTGCTTGCGAACAAAATCTCGCTCCTTTACGTCTTTGGGAGTATGACATATAAGATGTAGTCGATGATTAAGAAATGCTATTATCTCGGTTCGAGTTGACCCGTAGTCTGGTTAGTTGCATTCACTTCCAGAACATACTTCGGTCGGAAGAGTTGTCGGCTTGCGACGGTGACACGTTGACTTGTTCTCAGCGATTGAGCTAGGTTAGCTGCCAATGACACCAAGCCATCCACATGCATGTTCTTGGAACAAAGCATGTGCTCAATGCAGAAGCTTTCAAATGGTTCGGCCAGTTTGATAGCCACTTTATGACATGGGATTAAGTCGTCGTTTCTGTCTTTGTATTCTCCTATTATCTGTCTGGCGATGAGCTGAGAGTCACCGTAAGCTTCGAGATGATTCGCCCCTAACTCCTTAACAAAGTCTAGTTCGATGAGCAGTGCATTGTACTCAGCCATGTTATTGACACACGGCTCAGTTAAAGAGAAGGCTCCGGGTAATACGTAGTTTTGCGAAGAAACCTAGACCACCCCCGCTCCTACGATGATAGACCCCCTGGTGCCTACGCAAGATGCTCCATCAAAGAATAGCTGCCAATCATTTCCCCAAGAGGTCGTGTTGACCTCATGGGCCTCATCTGGCATGTCTTCAAATAAGTCAGTCTTCGACTCGAGCGAATTAAGGGGACCGTTACACCCCTTAATCCCCTATAAATGACGAAAACTCAACTGAGTTCGGGATCTCCAAGGGGATCGACTTTTTTGCATCTGCCATATCATATAAAGAGAGACTGGCATCTGTGTTCTTAGAGATCTTAGAGTGTTCTTCAGCAACAAAGGTCTTGGAGCTTGATGCTTTACTTTAAAACCGATCTCCGGTTCAAATCAACTCTGTTACAGAGTTTAAACTCGCTCTGAGTTCTTAAACTCGTTAGGAGTTATTTTCAAACTTATCACATAAGTTATCCTCGACATCAATCAAGAGGATTCAACCGTGTTCCATGAGTTTAAGCATTCGGATCGTCAAAGAAAAGCAAACTCAACACAAGCATTCGAGGGGGGCGTTCCATCGACACCAAGAAGAATCCAGTTTTAAATAAAAGGAATGATCTCCATCGAACTTTCTCTCTTTTGTAAATCGGGAAATCAATTAAGAGGAATTGTAATTTCTTTTTCTATGTTTGTTAGAGAAAGATTGCATTGAGAGAATTATAATTAATTCTTTTTCTAAGTCAGTTAGAAAGAATAATACAAATTAAATTCTCCATTTTTCTTCTTTCAATTTTCCACATCTCGATCAAAGTGCTTTTAGAGACCTGGTTTGGTAATGAAGCGATTGATTCCTATATCTCTTTATGAAATCATTGATCGACTCTATTTTCTTCTGCTTCTCAGCAAGTAGAGTGGTCATCGACACTTCTGGGTCATCATCGAAGAAACATGCCAAGAAAAGCTTTTCCACGTCAGTTCATGTTTTGATAGAGCCTAGTTCCAGCTTACGAAACCATTCAAAGGCTACCCCCCTCAGGGTGCCGATGAACAGTCGAGTGAGGATAGGATCATTCCCCATGAGAAATCGTGTTTAAGACAGGAATTAGTAGATATGTTCTGAGGGAGATCCCTTGCCATCAAACTACACTAAGCTCATTGGTTTGAATTTTACCGAGTAGGGGAATGTATCCCATTCGACTGGATACGGCCTGACCACCCCCAGCTCATTCGTTCTTCTAAAGCTTCAGGGCGTTGAGTTAACTTTGGACCTCATCGAGCCTATTTTCTCGGGGAGTGCTTCCAGCATGTGATGCTCTTCCTAAAGACTTTGATGAATAATTCGAATGTGACCCGCGATTATCTTCCTCTTCAGTTGTGTTAGGAGGAGTAGACTTCCGCTCTCTGATCTTCGAGGATCTTCGCCGATTCTGCGAATTCCTCTTCTTCTTCTTCTTCAGAAGTTGTCCCATCATCTCCTTCAGGGAGTTGATGGTCGCTTGTTGCTCTTTGAATCTCCTAGCAACCTCATCGAAGACTTCCACCATGTGCATCTTTGCGTGCTTGCCTTATACTGAGCTCGAGGTTCAAGACGTTGTCGTTGCTGAGCAAACCTCATTATCGTTTTTGTAGATGGGCGATAGGTGGGCATAATTGAATGGGATGTCCTCCCCCATTTGAGTACGGGTGTGTAGGTAGCCACCCTCACTTTCAATGGGGAGGTATTTGATGAAAAAAAATACCCTAATGCCACTAGGAAAGAATCCTAGAGGGGGGTGAATATAGTTTATGCTAATCTAATCCGATTTATGCCAAAATAAAAGTTTACTAACAAATATATCCTAGCATACGAGATATGAACAATATATGAACACGAATAAGATAGAGGGAATATAAATAATAAGCAATAGACAAAGGCGATATAAGATATGAACACAAAAATAAGTGTGCCAATGCAATCACAAACAAATGATATGATCACGGAGTTCGGTCCCCACGACCTACGTCTCCGCTCCTCACCTTGAGAAGATCTCTACTATCACAACCGGGTTTTCTACGCTCACCCGAATAACGTTTACACCTCACACTCGGTTTTCTAGTTCACCAAAAACTTTACAACCTCACACTATTGCAATCCCACTTTATACCCTCTAAGTGTTAGTCTCTAGCCCGTGTCTCCCTTAAGTATGAGGAAATACAACCTACCTCTAGGTATTATCACCTATCCCACTCCTCTTGGGACGACCCCGTCTCTCACCACATACTTCTCTCGGTGTACAAGTATATTACAAAGTATAACTCACAATTAACGCTCGATACAACAAATGTTTGTTCTCTAATTTGGATGAGAACACAATATAAGCTCACACTCAAAGTCACACAATCCCACAACCCAATTATATAACGTATGCAAATACAATAAGCTCAATGGTTGTGTGTGTAAACAAAGAGTAAATAAAATCAACTAACTCAATATAAATACTAGCTTAATAAAGCGATAATCAAACAATATAAATATAAAGCTAGATTGAGTTTAGGGAAACTTCTCTATAGATAACAAGAGAGAGGAAGAAGAGTGAATGCTCAAACACCAAAGGATGATCTCCTCTTTGCTCTTGTAAAAATTGCTTCACAAACTAAACTTGAAAGAAACACTAAAACAAACTTAAACACCCTTTAAACTTATTTAAAAACTTTCTTGATAAGTTTTTAATCTGAGGTATGAGGGGTATTTATAGAGACCCCAAAACACAAGGAAAACAAAGTAAAAAGACAAAAAACCCAAAACTAGAACATGCTAGAAAAAACTAGCTGTTACAACATCAGTCGACTAATGAGCTGACCGTTAGAGGTATTTTCCAGCTCATCAGTCGACTGATGACCTTATCGGTCGACTGATGACCTCATCAGTCAACTAAAACAAAACAAAAACTTTTTGTTGATTCCAGGCATATTCTTCAGTTGACATATCAGTCGACTGATGTCATCAGTTAACTAACCAGTTGACTGATAACAGATTATTAGCGTGAATCAAATAGTAAAACTAATGTTTGAAGTACCTTTAAAATAGCAAATAAATTCCAAAAAATATAAAACTTTGGGAAATCATTGTAAACATGTAAATGAACATGTTACAATTTTTTTTTTGGAATTTCACTTCTTAATAATAAAATCTTATCATTTTTTGAAATTAATCCAAAACATGAAAATACAAAACACATGTTTTTGATATTTTGGCTAAACCATGTTTTGAAACTTTACAAAATGATTTTATAGAATTAATAAAAGATGTATATAGTGAATTTTAAGTCTATAAACAATAATACATTATTTTCACAAAAATGTATATATAATACAAAATACATTTGTTTTTCCAAAAAAATAGAATATAAAACATGTGTGTTTTCATGAGCTACCCAAGGGCACTATTTATAGGCCTCTAAGGCCAGCTCAAGAGTCACTCGCAATTAATGTGATTATTACAATTCTCAATGGTAGTTAAGATTATAATATCAATGCATTAAATTGCTATAAATGCTATTGTAACTGCTGTATGCAGTAACTCCTGAATACAAGGCAACCAATGGACGCGTTGCTACGAACGCGAGGGTTACGTCTCAGCAAATCAGACGAACCTTGTTTGACAAATGAACCTCATCAAATAGGTGAACCTCTTATGACAGACGTGTTGGCCTTCTTGTTTTGATGATGATTTAACAAATAATTTACATCTAATATTGTTTGTCTAGTGTTTGTGTTTTGTTATTTATTATAGACAAATAATATGTTGGAGGATGGATGGAATAGAGCTTCAATGATCATATCCAATGGAGGTTGGCGGAATAGTGGAGTGAAGCAATGTATATTTAAGTTAAAGATACAAGTTCAGGCTTCTTCCACAAGTGTACCAAGTTGAGCTCATTGAAGACCTTCATCAAGCTTGGGTAATCTAGTTTAGGTTTTATATTATGTGTGTTAAGTACCTTAAGCTCAATATAATATACACTCATATGTTTCATTTTCTATTGTATTTGTAAAAATATTATATTCTTAGTTTTTGGACTTAACAATAATCATATACATATTTTATTAAGTCTGCATAATCAGTTTGTAATGTTTCAAAACATGGTTAAGCTAAAATATCAAAACTCATATGTTTACACTTTCATGTAACATGTTTATTATCATGTCTACAATCATTCCCCAAAGTTTTACATTTTTTAGAATTTATTTGATATTTTAAACTGTGTTTTAAAATCAGCATACTGCTTTCAAACTGTCATATTTCATATATCAGTTCACGGTCTACCGCCACGGTCGACCGTACCATTGTTTTTAGCCTGCGGAGCTAATAGAAACTTTCGCGGTCGATTGCCACGGTCGACCGTCAGCTTGAATTTTCTCACGGTCGACTGTCACGATCGACCGCCAAAGTATCTGGTCGTTTTCTTCGTTTCTGAGCTGGCTCGCGGTCGATCGTGAGTTTTTCCACGGTCAACCGCCGTTCACTCCAACGGCTATTTTGTACAGAATCTGATTTTCGATTCTGTTGGTTTTTTGGTCTTTTCCTTTGGGGTTTTGGCCGAGATTTTGGGATGCTATAAATACCCCTTTGCTCTCATCCTTCATTAAACCCAAGAAGTTTTTAAATAAGAGTTTAATAAGAGTTTAAGCTTGTTTAGTTTGGCTTAAGTTTGTTTTGGGTTTGCTTTTATAAAGAGGAGTTTACATCAGCTGTTGAAGAGTTCATCCTCAATATTTCATCATCCTCTCTTTGTGTTTATAGAGAAGTTTCCTTAACTCTATTTCCTAGCATTTTTACTATTGAATTTCGTATCAATCTTATTGCTATTTCTTATTGAGTTAAGTTTTATTTATTCTCATTGTTACACACACCCACATTGAGCTTATTGTATTTTCATACATAGTATATTTGGGTTGGTGAGAGTTGTAACAATTAAGTGTGAGCTTTCATTGTGTTCTCATCCATATTAGAGAACAATCATTTATTATATTTGTGCTTATTGTGAGATTCACTTTGTAATACACTTGTACACCGAGAGAAGTGTGTGGCGAGAGTCGGGGATCATCCCAAGAGGAGTGGCGTCGGTTGACGAACCTAGAGAGAGGTTGTATCTGAGCACTTGAGAGAGACACGTCTAGTTCAACACTTGGGAGGGTGTAGAGTGGGATTACAAGAGTGTGTTAGTTGCAGAGTTTTCGGTAAACTAGAAAACCGTATTGTGAGGTGTAAACATTGTTTGGGTAAACATAGAAAACCCGGTTGTGATAGTGGAGATCTCCTCGAGGTAAGGAGCGGAGACGTAGGTCAAGTGGTTAGACCGAACTCCGTGATCATATCTTTTTGTTTGTGATTGCATTGGCGTTCTTATTCTTGTATTCATATCTTATATCGCCTTTATGTATTGCTCTTCATATTGCCTTATCATTTTTGTAGATTGTTTATTTCACCCTTGTGTTAGTCTATATATCCTTGCATATATTTTTATCATATAGGATATATTTTGTTGTTCATATTGCTTATCCTAGCTTACATATCTTGTTGTATTTCATACTTGCTAGGATAACTTGTTAATTAATTTTAATTAGTATTTAATCGGATTAGATTAGCATAAGACCCTAATCACCCCCCTCTAGGGTCTAACAAGACGAACATTGTCGAACAAACGAACCTTATCAAACAGGCGAATCTCGTATGATAGACGAACCTCGTCGAATGAGCGAACCTTGTCAAACAACGAACCTCGTATGATAGACGAACCTCGTCGAATGAGCAAACCTCATCAAATAGGCGAACCTCCTATGACAGACTGATAATCATATTTTATTACAATTTTATACCCTTATTATCTATTTTATATGAATAAATATGCGAATAATAATTGTTTTTATCTTTAATTGCAGGTTAATGAAGAATAAAGCCTAAGATCTCTTCTCTCAATAAAAACCCATAAATTAAATGAAAAACACAAGCAAGATCCAAAAAGCCCAAGCCCAAAATCAAGCCGAGTAGCCTGTAGAAGCCGGAGAAAATAAAAAAATTAAATATGAAAAAACGTATTCAAGATAGTGGCTGGAAAGAAACGACGATATCTCTCAATCCGGAAGGCAGAATTTAACATATAATATATAAAAATCGCCTATCTCGACGAGACGAAGCCATCCGTGAAGGTAGAAATTTGATAGAACATTGATGCTAGCATCGATACGGGCATCGATGCGGGCATCGATGCCAGCATCGATGCTGGCATCGATACTGACGAATCAGTTACAGATCAATGGCTGATTTTTGATGGTTTTGGATAAAGATTCAATCCAAGGGCTCTCATTTACTGATGTTTACTATAAATAGGGGTAGAAAGTGAGGGGTTAGAGGTGTGAAAATTTTTGTAACTCCATTTGGAGAGGAGGGCCACTCTTAATTGAGAAGGCCTTCCAAATTTATAACTTTTGTTACAATTAATAAAATAAAATTTTCACCACTTTAAATATTTCTTCTCTTTGTTAGATGATAAAGATGGAGATGAAGAATTATTTGGAGATTTGTATTTCTTTTATTTTTCTCTTTTTTTAATAATTTCTTTATTATTGCTTATTAGTTAGATTTACATTCATGCTTGTAGTGTAGAATTATTTTCTTGTCTTTTTATTTCCTTTTTCCACTTTAATTTGTAGAGTAGATTTATTTTCTTATTCATAGTTTAGATTTTTCCTTTCTTTTTATTTTTGTAATTTGTTTTTTTCTTCTTGTTTTTATTTCTTAGGATGTGAAATTAATTCTTGTAGGAATCTTAGAATTGTATAAAACTAGTCTAATTTCCTTTATGTTATGCAAATTATTATCATACACTTAAAATGATCATGTTTAGGATAATCAAGTAGAGAACTAATTGATAGAAGAAGAATTTGATAATCTATGCTTATCTTAAATGGTTTGATAGGTTATACTTATGAAGTCTAGGATTACTATCTTGGTGTTGTTCTTATCATGATTTTTATTTTGATTTAGATAATAATTTGATAGGTTATACTTTTATTAAATGGTTTTATAGTCTATACTTAATAAATCAAAATTGAAATATAACAAAAAGAGAATAGTTTGTATTTAATAATTGAGATTAGCTAGTGGATTCAATTCTAGATTTCTCATATCTTTAATTGAACCCTCCATCTCTTGTTTTCTTGATTTTTTTCTTTCTTGCTTTTTGTTTTATTCTTTGATTCTTTCTTCTCTCCTCTAAAATTCAATTTATTGTCACTTGCATATATTCAAAACAACCACTCTCACTTATCATATATCTCTCTATAATCACACTTATTCTTTAATCCTATTTTGTCATGCACACAACATAAGAACTAATTATAATAATCTCTTAAAATCACCTTCCTCGTGGGATCGATAACTTTTTATACTATAACTTGATTAATTGTGCACTTATAATTTTGGTACATAATTATGCTGCATCAAGTTTTTAGCACCGTTGTCGGGGAAGGTGCTTAAGTAGGTTTTAATTATTTTGGTTGTTTAACTTGTGTGTTTATTGTGAAAGAACTACTTTGAGATTAAAATCAAGGATTGGAGATTAAGGATTTAGAGATTCGCTTGTGGTAAGTCTTCTTCCTAATATTTTCAATTCTACATCATTAGCTAGTTTCTCACAATTAGCGACAGTTAGGATCTAAAAAAAATTTATTTTCTTTGACCATAATAAAATTCACCCTCCACGTTGACAGTTACTAACAAGATAATAAATTCAAACAAGAGCTCTCTTTTCACTTTTGTTTAATTGTTAACCAAAAAAAAGATTTTCTTTTTTATCATCATTTTGTAGTCGTTTTTAATTCATAGGGTTGCATTGTATATAGTTAGTAGGAATTCACCAATGTGATTGTAGCACTTGACTTGGCACACACTTAAAAATATTCAAGGGCAAAACCCCCTGATCAAGATAAGGTGAGGATTTCATCACCCTTTCCTTAGCCAACAAATCACTAATTCCTCACTACACAACCCAAGCATAATAAAACTCATTAGATGTTGGCCCTAAGGAATCGAGCTCAATAAGAAACAACGAATCTTTAGGTGAATCGGTTTATGTTTTCTTGGACTAGTTGGTGTATAAGGCAAGGTTTAAGGGTTACGTAAAGCACTCTACAAGGAACGATGTACTTAATCGATCTCTGATCAATCTCTATTCCTATCCTTACCTGGCTAACTAACCGAGTAAAACTTTAATCTTTTCACTTAAGGAATTTTTGGTTAGGAGCTGGTCTAGCTGAGTTAGGCTTAACCCTAGAGTTAAAGTGATTGCAAAGTGATTATTATTTTTATTTGTTTTAGTTAGGTTTTTCCTTTTTCTTCTTATAAAAAAATAACTCTTATTTTTCTAAAAAAAATATAGGATTTCTTTTAGTTAGGTTTTTCCTAGTTAAAAAAACTAACTTTTATTCCTCAAAAAATAATAATATAGGATTTCTTTTAGTTAGGTTTTCCTAGTTAAAAAAAACTAACTTTTATTCCTCAAAAAAAAATGTTTAGTTAGGTTTTTCCTTTTTTCTTCTCATTAAAAAAACCATTTCTTTTTTATCTTTTCTTAAAAAAAAGAATAATTACAATTTTTTCTTATTTGATTTCTTCATCCTCATACTAACAGTAATTGCAGAACTTTATCATCGTTGTTCTAGGTCGAGAGAACAAATGTAAGTTCTTCAATTCTTATCTGCATTACTTTGTGCATCAAGAATTTGCATTGAGGACAATGTAAAATTTAAGTGTGGGGGTGGGAATTAGTTATTTTTTTTCTTTTCTCTTTATTTTACCTTTTTAGTTGCATTTTTGTCATTTTATTTCCTTTTTCTTAAAAAAATTATAAAAATATTGTCACTTGCCAAATTAATAGATTTTAAACTTTCTAATTCCTAGTTAGTAATATACTCAAGTTCACCTTTTATGATAACTCCAAATAAATTTCTTAAGAAATGATTTTTCAAAGTAGTATACTTTAGTTAAGCCTTAACTTAGACTTTTAATTAAAAAATAAAATTTTTGCATGCTTAACTTAGTGTTGAAAATATTTTTTTTCAGGTTATCTTGATTTACACATTTTTTTCAGACTATATATATACTTACACACACATATATATTAAAAAAAAAGAAAAAAAAACTAACCTTATAAAAAAGGGAGTGCGGAAAATGGGCACAAAAAAAACTCTTAAATTTAAGATGATTCTATCTTATAAAGCCTAAGTTGACTGAGTAATTAAGCCCAAGGAGTATCTCTATACTTAATGACCTAAGCCCAATTGGGTTAGGATCCATTGGCCCAAAACTCGTTAAATGGTCACTTAGAAAGCCCGTTAAAGTAGAAAACAATCACCAAGGAAGAAAGAGTTGAAAAAAATACTAACAAATGTTTTATATATATAGTTATATTTGTATATATGGTATTGAAAAATATTTTTGATGAGGAGACTTGAATATTATTTAAAACAAAGAGTTAGCATATTCTTTTCAAAAATTTTAAATTAAATTTCTAAGTTTGACTTGGTTTTTGTATTGCTATAATGAGAAGATTTTCTAGGAAATTCACTTTGGAGTTATATATAAAAATGTTTTCTTGAGTAGTAACTAGCTTCAATTAGATTGTCTAAATTTATCAAGTAAATTTAGTTATTTACTGAATTTTTTTAATTTGGCAGGTTGACCGAATTTTATGGGTATATTCACTACAAACCCTCACGAGACTACAACTCGTCCACTAGGGTAACCTAGGGGTTTAAAGGCTTGTTGTATGCGCTAAATACAACCGTGATTCTTGCGAAAGTGAGTTAGAAATTTCTTTTTATTTCTTTGCTAGAGCACTAGCAAAAGTTTAGGTGTGGGGGTATTTGATAATCATATTTTATTATAATTTTATACCATCATTATCGGTATTTGATAATCATATTTTATTATAATTTTATACCATCATTATCTATTTTATATGAATAAATATGCCATTAATAATTGTTTTTATCTTTAATTGCAGGTTAATGAAGAATAAAGCCCAAGATCTCTTCTCTTAACAAAAACCCATGAATTAAATAAAAAACACAAGTATGATCCAAAAAGCCTAAGCCCAGAATCAAGCCGAGTAGCCTGTAGAAGTCGGAGAAAATAAAAAAATTAAATATGAAAAAAATATATTCAAGATAGTTAGTCGCAAAGAAACAACGACATCTCTCAATCTGGAAGGCGGAATTTAACATATAATATATAAAAATCACTTATCTCGATAAGACGAAGCCATCCATGATGGCAGAAATTTAATAGGATATCGATGCTAGCATCGATGTGGGCATCGATGCCAGCATCGATGCTAGCATCGATACTGACGAATCAGTTACAGATCAAAGGCTAATTTTTGATGGTTTTGGATAAGAATTCAATCCAAGGGCTCTCATTCACTGATGTTTACTATAAATAGGGGTAGAGAGTGAGGGGTTAGAGGTGTAAAAATTTTTATAACTCTATTTGGAGAGGTGGGCCACTCTTAATTGAGAAGGCCTTCCAAATTTGTAACTTTTATTATAATTAATAAAATAAAATTTTTACCACTTTAAATATTTCTTCTCTTTGTTGGATGATGAAGATAGAGATGAAGAATTATTTGGAGGTTTACATTTCTTTTATTTTTCTCTTTCTTTTTAATAATTTTTTTTATTATTGCTTATTAGTTAGATTTACATTCATGCTTGTAGTGTAGATTTATTTTCTTGTCTTTTTATTTTCTTTTTGCACTTTAATTTATAGAGTAGATTTATTTTCTTGTTCATAGTTTAGATTTTTCTTTTATTTTTATTTTTATAATTAGTTCTTTTTCTTCTTGTTTTTATTTCTGAGGATGTGAAATTAATTCTTGTAGGAATCTTAGAATTGTATGAAACTAGTCTAATTTCCTTTATGTTATGAAAATTATTCTCTTACACTTAAAATGATCATGTTTAGAATAATCAACTAGAGAAGTAATTGATAAAAGAAGAATTTGATAATCTATGCTTATCTTAAATGGTTTGATATGTTATACTTATGAATTCTAGGATTACTATCTTGGTGTTATTCTTATCATGTTTTTATTTTGACTTAGATGATAATTTGATTGGTTATACTTTTCTTAAATGGTTTGGTAGTCTATACTTAATAAATCTAAATTGAAATATGATGAAAAGAGAATGGTTTGTATTTAATAATTGAGATTAGCGAGTGGATTCAATTCTAGATTTCTAATATCTTTAATTGAACCCTCCATCTCTTGTTTTCTTAATTGTTCTCTTTCTTGATTTTTATTTTATTCTTTGATTCTTTCTTCTCTCCTCTAAAATTCAATTTATTGTCACTTGCATATATTCAAAACAATCACTCTCACTTATCATATCTCTCTCCATAATCGCACTTATTCTTTAATCCTATTTTGTCACGCACACAACATAAGAACCAATTCTAATAATCTCTTAAAATTGTGCACTTGCAATTGTGCACTTGTAATTTTGGTACATAATTATGCCACATCATAGACGAACCTCATCGAACGTGTGAACCTTGTCAAACAGGTAAACCTCATATGACAAGCGAACCTCGTCGAACGAGCGAACCTTGTCAAACGTGCGAACCTCATATGATAAGCGAACCTCGTCGAACTGAGGAACATCGTCTAATCTTGAGAACGCTAGGGTCACACCCTCGTGCGAATGCATAGCTCATCTGTATGCTGTGAAGCAGCCTGCGAGAAAACCTTCGTGATGACTATAGTGATAGCCAACGTGGCACCAAACAGCGCCATCTTACCCCGATGCCTTCGTGCGAAGTGCAAAGTGTGCCTGTAGGCATCAAAATTACCCATGAGTTCCTACATGCAGCTCCAGACAAAGAGAACATAATGAGCGTCATCATCCGAGTCAAAGAAGATTATCTGACATCGATAAGACGCATGAAGCAAATCGGTAAAATGTATAAGTCAACAAAGTGACAAAACACGTGTAAAAGGGGAAAACAAGTAAATCGAATGAGATACAAATAGCTAAAAGGGTTAAAAAGACACAACAACAGGCCAGGAGACTCGCACGCATGCGAGTCACCAAATGGTGGCTCGCACCTGCGCGAGTCACCAAATTGTGACTCGCACCCATGCGAGTCACCAAATGGTGACTCACACAGTTCTAAGCCACCACGACTATTTGGGCCTCCTAAACTCCCAAAATTTGGATTTCGATATTTTATTAGAATTCTTTCATCCCAGGACCTCCCCAACTATTCTGAAGCTATCCTTAAGTGCACCTGGGTAGTTATCAACTATCGGATCTGATCCACGGTGGTCCACGGACTAACGCGTCCTCGGCACAGGCAAAGATCTCACATAAAGCAACATGATTTAAACTACTACTACGTTTTGTTTCATAAAGTTGTAATCTTTACTTTTCTCATTGTAAGAAGTTCTTATAAAAAGAACAACTCGAACTTGTAATCGATAAACGGTGTAATAAGTTTGATGACAATCGATAAACTGGCAACCACAGTAGGAGCCGACGGCTTTCTACGAAGGCTGTAGTGTCGCAACCAAAGATTCTCATCCTGGTTAATGAAGAGGTCGAATACGTGTTCGACAAACAGAAGTATGAAGAGTATATATATTCCTCCTCCATATCATCTTCTCCTCAAAAGAGCAAGAAGATCTCTTCCACAAGGAAAGTTTGATGGTCTTTAGATTTGAAGACCTAAGATGATGACCTCAGCCCCCATCACTGCTGTAGTTGCATCTCCCAATGCTCCTATGATTCCTGAAGAAGTAGGATCTTTAGATCTAATTCCCTCCTTGGTCAATGAGCTTACTGTTGAAAGTGCGCCAACTCTATCCAAGAGGGCACGTCAAAGATAATGCCAACGCCTTGCACGCTAACTCGTCAAAGCTCTGGAGCTAGTTGACGGGATCCGTTATGAGGTGGACCTGAGGTTTACGAAGCATCAAACACCACGACAGTAAGAGAGTACCTTTTCCTTCAAACCAGCAACGGATGAGTGGGTCCGCGACAAAAGGACCCGTTAAACCCTTGAGGAACGCATTTAGAAACGTCGCGCATTGCTCGCACATGCAAGAATCCTTATGTGGGAAATCAAGAACTACAAAAAGAAGAGATGGCCCCAAAACCACCAAAACTATGCAAAGTATGGAGGAAATAGGGCAAAAAAACACCTGAAATAGTCAAAAAAAAAGAATTTGCCATGTACTGGCTCGGCCAGGGCCGAGTCACCTCTTACTGGCTCGGCCAAGGCCGAGCCATCACCTACTGACAAATGGTGACTCACTCCACCTCCGAGCCACCAAGCCCTGTTTTGCTCCTATTTCACCTCCTGCAGTCCTTTTTGAGCCTCCAATGGCCCCTGTTCCCATCACCACAAGTTCCACACCTCCCTTGAAGCTTCATGATAGTGTGGACTTATCCAGATTCAAAATGAAGATTATAGATCGTCTCGGTCATTTGCACGAATACCGAGGCAAAACTCTAATTAAAGAACGTTTGGGTCTAGCAAGTGAATCCCAAACTACTCGTCAGACTGGGGCCGTACACGTCTTCCCAACAAGTCAAAGGCCTCTCATGTTAAGAAAGTACCTATAACTGCTCGCCTTGGATTGCGAGTTGAAGTCCAAGAGCCTGCTAGAGCCTCACGTTCACAAAGGCGTGGTTCTGAATGAGTGACTCTTGAGAACGCCAATGAAGTGTTATATCCTCTAAAAGAAGCATATTCGTCAGAAGACGACCACGTTAAACTAGGAAAATCATATCCATACACGATAGGTTGCTTCGATGATCACATCGATAAGTTGTACTATCAGGCTGGGTACACACAAATCTTGAAAGAGAAATACATAGGAAACGAATTCCCACTGTCCATGTACCAAGCTCATCAAGGTAGTATTATCAAAATGTAACTGCCCTGAAACCACTCCACAAAGGGTCTCAGTATTTGAAAGACTTTCTACCAAAACATCAAGGCCCAAGTCAAGGCGTTTCTGTAAAATAAGGCCGGTTATTCAAGACGATGAATTTCCAGAAGTGTCCGCCCAAGATGACTAGTAAAGAGAAGGCGACACGACGCTTTAGTCCTAAACCATTTGCATAAGTATCACAACGATGACTTTTGGCTATGGTTTGGAACTGTCAGACCTAGACCCAGGAGGTCACAGTCCTCAGAAGACGAAACTTCAGATGCTTGCTCCGCGTTGGCTTCCGATGATACGAAATCTAGCGCGGGACAATCCTATGAGTCATTTATGATTAGTATAGAACAAATGACTAAAATTCTAGAGGACGCTCTAGCCAAGCAAAAAGAGATCTTCAAATTTGAAATGGAGATGGCTATGCAGGATATGACAGATATGCACAACCAACAAATTATGGCGCTGACAAATCAATAAGGAGAGTCCAGCCGATGCAATAATCCTAACCAAGTTGATAGTGATCAAGAAGTAGATGAGAATATCAACATCTATACCCCTCTTGTTGACAACAATACTGGGGGTGGTCCCTCGGGTAATAACAATGCAAAAGAGGACTATGTCATTTCCCTCCAGGATTACTCAAAGAAAGATGCGAGTGAAGGACTCAAGATGAAAGACCTCGAAAGCAAGATCAATGCTTTAATATCTGCTCAAGAGGTAAAGAAGATTGGTATTCCGCGTCCTTATCCGAGGGAATGGAAATCAATTCTGTACCCGGCAAAGTTCAACCTGATTAACTTCACGCCATTCAACGGAACAGGTTCACCCACCCAACACTTAATTTATTTCAAGTCTCACCTAGGGGTCATTTCAGGCAATGAACCTCTGATGGTATGATCATTTGTGGGAACTCTTCATGCAGCTGCCTTTGATTGGTACCGCTGACTCAAGCCAGTAAGTATCAATAGCTGGGATGATATGGAGACTATGTTTCTAGCCAACTTCTTCGATGATGACACTGAAGTGTCGATTGGAACACTCTTTGATGAGAAGCAGAAAGATGGAGAACTAGTTGAGAACTTCGTTAAGCGTTTTCAGAATAAGGCGATGAACTGTCGAGATCCAATCACAGAAGAATTTATTCTCCAAACATGCAACAACAACCTTTCCTTGGACGTATTAGAAGTTATGGGCATGACACCATCCAAAATATGGAAAGAGTTGAAGGTACGAGGGGAGCAAGCTGAAGGCTTCCTTAAGAGGAAGAAAGTTGAAAGGGGTCAGCCGGCTAAAAATGCCCCAAAACAGAACTTCACCCCTCGTTGTAAAGGTAAGGCGCAGTCAATGCAGCGGAAGCAAATCAAATATTCCAATTATAACCTCAACAATAGCCGCAATAACACACACCAAAGCAATAAACACCTCAATGGAAACAACGGCCTCCAAGACAACAAAAGACTATTGAGCCAAAGTTCCCAAAAGAATATTCTTTCAAGGAAGATAAGGTTCCTGGTATCTTCAAATACTTGTTGGAGAACGATAAAATTAAACTACCCCCAATTACTGATCATGAGGGGGATAACAAGACTACGGATCCGTGATGCTGCGTTCCACAGGACAGTCCACCATCCCACAAAGACGTGCTATGCTCTCAAAGATAAAATTCAAGCCCTAATCAATGTGGGTATCATCACTCCAAAGTAGCCTAAAGAAAAGAAGGTGGGTGCAAATGCAGCTTCTATCATCTTTGGCTCGATTCCTATGTCATGGTTCCAACCAGAGCCTGTGCCAAAAGTAAAGGTAAAAACTATTAACGATGATCCTCATGGACAACGCTAGAAGGGACTATTGCAGCACACGACTCCTAATAGCAAAATTCTTTGGGTCCATCCAGATTTTCTCAATGATAAGCAATGGGCAAGTTCCTCATCTAAGAAGAAGTCCAAAAGTAGGAGAAAATCCTGTTATCCTGCTACAGCAATTCCTGAAAAAGATGATGACGGTATTCCTACTTTATCACTTTTTGAGGACGAACAAGAAGTTTTCACTATTAGGGGTGGGAACGAGTACCACTACAAGTATCCTAAAGCCTCTGACCCAAATGCTAAAACGTTGAATGAGCTGGGGTGACTACAACTCCCCCTACACCTACAAGGAAATCCTAGCAACAACCAGCTAATAAGCAGAAAGGAAAAGAACCCTAACACCAGGAGGTTCAAAACCCAAAGCAGGCTAGATTCAATCGTCCGATTGGGAGAGATAAACCGGGGAGTTTAAGCACACCATACCGCTTCGACGTTATGACTCAGCTAGCCAACATCCCAGCGAGAATAACCTTGTACGAATTGTTACGCCTCTCTAAAGATATGAGGGAAACCTTGCAAGAAGCCCTGGCTGATGCCAACGTATTCCTTACCACATCAAACCAGTTCCAAAAGACCCGGAATCACCAATTCAATACTGCAATTTGACGGCCAAGCGGTTCCCTTGCATAACATTCACCAAAGATGACATGCAAGTCAGAAACTCAAAACATGATAGGCATTTGTACTTCACCGAATACATAGGCTCCAGCGTTGTCAACCGGATCCAAGTCAATCCGGGCTGTCAGCATCATGCTACTCCGACTAATGTACAATCTTGGGATCCCTACAAGTAGGTTATTTTTGACAGGCACCGTCATCTACAGATTCAATACCAGCAGGTCTAGACCATTGGGAAAAATTCAGATAAAATGCCAACTTGGAGATTTAAAATCTGAAGCCACGTGCTACGTGATGGATGCTAAAACCTCCTATAATTTACTATTGGGTCGACCTTGGATCTATGGTAATCTTATAGTCCCCTCCACTCTTCATCAGTGTCTAAAATATGTAGACGTTAATAATGATATAAGGACGGTGGTCGCGGATAAGCAACCGTTTAAGGGGTTAGAAAATTATTTTACTGACTTCCTTCTGTATGGTGCTAAATCTGACACGGAATCATCGGCCCAAGGCACGGACAGTGGAGAGGAAGCCAATACCGAAGCTAGGCTTGATTACAATGGCGGGGAGAAAGCCAATACCGAAGCTAGGCTTGATTACAATGGCGGTTTTGTACTGAATAACATTATACCCTTTGTAATCAGTCCTAATGATGGTGAATCGTCAGACGATGATTGTAATTGGCAACTTGTCAAAGAAGTAATAAACGATGACTTAGAGTACTCTCCGTGTCTGGATGATGTAATGCAGGGATTATACGAGAACCCTGACCTATACATGCCGCTTTGGTCGTCCTGCTTAACATCAAAGCATGTCCAAGGCTCATTTGGAACAACCCTCGTCATTCCTACCAAGGCAGGGTGTGGAAAGGATTTAGTTTTCGGCAAAGGGAAGACGTTCCCATCGTCAAATCCATTTTTGATGGAAATAGTGATGAAGAGAAACCAGGACCTCATCTCTCCAAGTATAGTCAACAATCGCGTGATTTAATGAAGAAATAGGGATATAATTTCATGCTTGAAGAAGGTCTCTATTTTGATCGAGGCCCACGAGTCCCACCTCATCCGGCCTATGTACCAAAAGGAAAACCCGATAATTACTATGGCTATAAAAGGGGCCTAGGCTACGCTTCTTCATCCGATGAAGAATGTTGTTGGCAAGTCTTCGATCAATTATCAAATAAGGATGGATACTCATCCGATTCTTCCGATTGGGATTCCGATGTTAGCCTTGGAAAAATATTCAAAAGCTTGATGTCGAATATGGCCACGGTCGATCCTGCCACGATAGAGGAAGACGATCAATTGCTAACTTGGGAAGACCCGTGGATTCATCACCTGAATATTCAGTATGGGGATCGTTTTGAGCAAAGGGAACCACCCACCGAAGATAAAGTATTCCCGGTAAACATGGGAGACGAAGAAAATCTAAAACCCATATTTGTCAGTGATAGTCTTCCACCAGACGAGAAAGAAGAATTGATTGCCCTCATTAGGAAGTACATAGACATCTTCGCTTGGAACTACGAGGATATGCCAGGACTTGATCCAAATGTAGCGATGTATCGCCTTAACATTAAATCGGATGCCAAACCGCTCAAACAGGTGCAGAGATGATTTCGTCCACAGATTATGGAGGTAATTGAGGCAGAAGTTAAGAAATTGATTGACTCTGGTTTTATCAGAGAAGAGCAACATCCCGATTGGCAGGCGAATATCGTACCGGTCCTTAAAAAGAACAGGAAAATCAGGATATGTATCGACTTCAGAGACTTGAACACCACTTACCCAAAGGACGATTTTCCTCTTCCAATCACGAATGTTATTATCGATAACACATGTGGATTTGAGAGAATGTCCTTTATGAATGTATTTTTGGGTTACAATCAAATAAAGATGTACCCGGACGATGAAAAACACACCACATTTAGAACTCCTCTCGGAGTCTTCTGCTACACGGTTATGCCTTTCGGATTGAAGAATGCAGGCGTAACCTATCAATGAACGGTGTCAAAGATTTTCCAGGAACACCTCCGGAAAACCGTCGAATGCTATGTCGACGACCTAGTCGTGAAAAGTCGTAATAAAGATGATCATATTAAAGATTTTAGGATGATGTTCAATCTTATGCGCACTCACCAGTTAAAGATGAACCCCACTATGTCTTTCCTCGGAATGTCCAATGGTAAGTTTCTTGTATTCGTCGTCACCACGAAGGGTATCCGTATTGACCCCGACAAAGTGAAAGCAATAAACGAATTGTAATCCCTGAGAAACCTTAAAGAACTTAGAGGATTACAAGGGCAGCTAGCCTTTATTCACCGTTTCATTTCGAATCTATTCGGGAAATGCCAACCATTTTCTAAACTCACCAAGAAGGGTGTGTCATTCATTTGGGATGACACGTGTCAAAAGGCATTCGAAGATATCAAAGCATATCTAGCTAATCCTCCTGTTCTCGTAGCACCGAAGTCAGGTAAACCATTCTTGATTTATATTAAAGCGATGAACCACTCGTTAAGTGCTTTGATCGCATAAGATGATGACAGTGGTCATGAACAGGCTGTCTATTACTTAAGCTAAACTTTAATAGGTGCTGAATCTCGATATCCATTGATTGAGAAAGAATGTCTCGCTTTGGTATTCGCCATCCAAAAGATGCGACACTATCTTGTTGGACAGACAATCTATGTCATTTCAAATGTTAACCCAGTTCGGGTATTCATGACGCAACCAGCCTCTATGAATTAGAGATTAGCAAAATAGGCCTTACTTCTGTCCTAATATGATTTGCACTTCAAATAACAGAAGTCAATCAAAGGACATGTGATTTGCGATCTTTTGGCAACTAACCCTACAACTGATGCAGCCGAATTGTATGAAGATTTGCCAGATGAAACTCATGAGGTCAATGTTATTTCTCATCAACACATTTGGCAATTATACTTCGACGGTGCTTCCCGAGGAACCAACACGGCAAGCACTCCCGGTAATTCTAAAATCTTCGCAGGAGTCGGAATCGTCCTAGTCTCCCCGGAGAAACACGTGATACCCCAAGCCTACTCATTGATAGGAAAATGTTCTAACAACGTAGCTGAGTACAACACGCTGCTTATCGGACTCAGCTTTGCCAAAGAGCTGGGGGTCGAATATCTCAAAGCTTTTGGTGATTCTCAATTGATAGTTAATCAAGTTCTAGGAGAATAGGAAGTCAGGAATTAAGACTTAATACCGTATCATAAAGTGGCCATCGAGATGGCAGGTTCGTTTGAAGAATTTTTTATCGAATACATTCTACATCTCCAAAATGCATATGCAGATGCGTTGGCAGCATTAGTAGTATCTTTGGCGCAACCTCCCGACACAGAACAATGGGCAAAACTCACTAACTTTTTGTACCAAAATTCTCTTTGGATATCAAAGAGGCGCATACGGCCAAAATTGAACTTGAACCTTGAGATTGGTGATTCCCTATTATTGATTATGTCGTGCATGGAATCTTACTGCAAGACAAAAGAAAGAGACTCGGTTCGACGAAGGGCACCGAGATTCTATTACAACTCAACAACTCAAACATTGTATCGTCGCACGTACGATGGGTTGCTACTTAGATGCCTCTCAACAAAAGAAGCGGAAGAAGCTATCAAAGAAGCTCATGATGAAACTTGTGGTGGACATCAACCTAGTCCCAAGCTTTGTGATTGTCTCAGAAGAATGAGATATTATTGGCCAACCATGATCAAGGATGCGGTTGATTACGCCCGACGGTGCCGCGCGTGCCAAATACACGTAAATTACATGCATCAACCCCCGGAACACCTACACCCATCAGCTACTTCATGGCCATTCGAGACATGGGGAATGGATATCGTCAGTCCTATCTTCCCATCGTCGGTCAAAGAGGACCATTTTATTTTGGCAATCACCGATTATTTTTCAAAGTGGGCTGAAGCAGTGCCATTAAGAGAAGTGAAGACTAGCAACATCGTCAAGTTTATTAAACATCATATCATCTACCGATATGGACTTCCGAGAAGAATCATACACAACAACGGCCCTCAGTTTGTGAGCAATGCCTTCACCAAATTTTGTGGGAAATTCAGAATCGAAGATGTCTCGTCAACGACATATAATCCCACAGCAAATGGATTAGTAGAAGTGTTTAACAAGACAATCATAAAGATTTTGTCAAAACTTATGAGAACTAACAAGTGAGACTGGGATGACAAACTTGGTGAAGCCCCTTGGACCTATCGTACTACAGTTCGCACGCCTACCGGAGAGACTCCATACTCTTGGTATTTGGATGCGAAGCTATTCTTCCCTAGGAAATCTAAATTCCATCCCTCCGTATTGCTCTCGCAATAGGGATGACGACAGATGAACAACACA
Organism: Asparagus officinalis; assembly: GCF_001876935.1. Lineage (NCBI taxonomy): Eukaryota > Viridiplantae > Streptophyta > Magnoliopsida > Asparagales > Asparagaceae > Asparagus > Asparagus officinalis. The sequence goes on from NC_033799.1 coordinate 53,245,115, forward strand.
AAAAATAGCTCGAAGAACTTGAGTTGTTGGATGAGAGGCGTTTGGAGGCTCAATAGCAAATTGAGTTTTACCAAGCCAGAATCTCTCGTGCTTTTAACAAAAGAGTCAAGAAACGAAGCTTCAAAGAAGGAGACTTGGTTCTCGCCATCCAGCGACCAATGATACTCAACTCCAAAAAGAAAGACAAGTTTCAACCCAAAGGGAAGGACCATTTGTGATAGAAACGGTCTACTCCAATGGCGCATACCGTCTAGCTACCCAAGACGGTAACAAGATCATAATGCCAATAAATGAAAAATTCTAGAAAAAGTACTATCCCTAGTACATCCAGGATAACTTATTAAACGAGAAGTTCCTGAAGAATACTGTACGGGGTATTCTTAAGGATAACCTGAGAGTAATGGATTATTCGAGATGAAGACCTGTCTTCTAAATGATTCACCATTAATCATTAAAACTTCTGCTGTGACCTTTTGAAAACTCTTTCACCGAGATGAGATTTGATGACCTCATTCGGTCAATCTTCCCCCACGAAATTCCCACTACTTTCTTGATTAAATTTTCCTATATTTAGGACCACAACCAAAATCCCCTCTCATTTCCTCCAATGAACAAAATGTCCATAATCAAGCGATCAAACCTTCCTATAGTTAGGATCATCTCAAAACTCCCATTTGGTCACACCTTCCTATAGTTAGGACCAAAGCCAAAATCTCCTCTAGATTCTTTCAAAGAATGAGAGGCCCACTTTTAAATCAGACTTCCCTTTCGATAAAGGAAAGGCCTCCACCCCCATTGAACAACCAAACCTATAAAGATGTGGTCGTTTCAATACCTTCTTTCAGTCAAAACTGCCAAACGGTTATGACCAAAACCAGGATCTCAGTTCGATAAACGAAAATCTCGCATCCTTCCCTCTTAAGTCAATCCTATAAAAGTTAGGGCTAAAGTCGTAATTTCATTGCGATAAACGAAAAAACTCATTTTCAGGTCAGATAACCAATCCTATAAAAGTTAGGGTTATCTGAATCTTTCGATTCTCCAGGTCAGATAACCAATCCTATAAAAGTTAGGGTTATCTGAATCTTTCGATTCTCGGAGTGGAGATCCCACTCTTAGTTTCACATCCTATAAAAGTTAGGGTTATCTGAATCTTTCGATTCTCGGAGTGGAGATCCCACTCTTAGTTTCACCTTACAGATTCTTGAAGTGGAGAGCTTGTTTTGAGTTCCTTTTGTAATCGAAGATAGAATATAAAATTATTCCTCCCCGGTATCGGGTCAACTTCTGCCCAAAAAGAAGGTCCGGAGATAGAATATAAAATTCTTCCTCTCCAGTGTCGGGTTCGTCTTTGCCCCAAGAGAAGGCACCATATTCAAACACCATAATCCGTGCCTTACACGCGTGGAGAATGTTATCCCGAAGCCTAGGAAGGGGTAAGTCAGTGCTTAACACGCGATGCCGGTTAGTCCTTTGCCGTAAAAAGGACAAAAGCCTACATATTCCATATTGTGATAGGTTGTTATTAATAACACCATAATTCGTACCTTACACGCGTGGGGAATTTTATCCCGAATCCTAAGTAGGGATAAGTCAACGCCTAATACGCGTTGCCAGTTTAGTCTTTTAATGATTGAAAAAGATACAAGAATACAGGTCTGGGGAATTTTATCTCGAACCCTAAGCAGGGATAAGTCAGCGTCTAATATGCGTTGCCGGTTTAGTCTTTCACCAATTGAAAAATACACCAGAATACAAGTTTGGGGAATTTTATCCCGAAGCCTAAGAAGGGATAGGTCAGCGCCTAACACGCATTACCGGATAGTCTATTCCCGTAAAAATGACCAAGTCTACGTATTCAAACTCGTAGCACTAAGTCTAAGGGAGTTCATTCCGTTAGCACAACATTACATATGAAACAAACTTAGATAATTCATATGCTAGCCCGACCCAAACGGTAGTCGGTAAAGGCTCATCAAACCCATTGATGGCTGAGGGTTTCCCGAAAATTCCTAAATTCAGCGCCAAATACGCATTGCCGGGTAGTCTATTCCCGTAAAAAATAACCAAGTCTACGTATTCAAAGTCGTAGCATTAAGTCTAAGGGAGTTTATTTTGTTAGAATAACATTACATATGAAACGGACTTAGATAATTTATATGCTAGCCCGACCCAAATGGTAGTCAGTAAAGGCTCATCAAACCCGTTGATGGCTGAGGGTTTGTCAAAAATTCCTAAAGTCTACACCTAACACGTATTGTCGGGTGATTCATCCCCGTAAAATGACCAAGTCTACGTATTCAATATTGTAGTACTGAAAGGGTTAACTCTTTTAGCACAATGTTACATATGAAACGGACTTAGACAATTCATACGCTAGCCCGACCCAAGCGGTAGTCAGTAAAGGCTCATCAAACCCGTTGATGGCTGAGGGTTTGCCAAAAATCCTATAAGTATTATGGTTGATTATTCTAAGCAGAATGAGAAATCATAATAAGGATGAAAGTATACTAAACAAAAAACATATCTTCATTAACAAAATCAAGCGTTCAGACACAACAAATTGCGGTCACTCTACATCATGCTTATGATTAAGGATTTGTTGCTCTAAGTTGGATAATTCTTTGAGATAGGTCCGCTCAAGCTCACATTGCAGTTCTGTCTTGAAGGATTCTTCAGAGATAGATAAAATTCTGGCATCTTCCTCCTCCATTTTGACTAATCTCTCTTCTGAGAGCATCACCTTGCTGGATATCACAAGCCTACCATGTTCTTCCCTGGCCCTGGTCACCTCCAAAATAGCCCTTCGCTCTTCTGCCTCAGTAAGCTTTTGCTTAAGCTCTGCTATCTCGACGTCGGTAGAAGCCATGGAAGAATCGAGCTTGTGTATATGGGCCACTCTCTTAGAAAGAACCTCCTTCACCTGGTCCACCTATTTTCTCTATGCCTGAATCCCCAGCTCAGCAGATGCTCGAGCTTCACACCGAGATTGTAGACGGGTCTCCATCTGAGCAGCAACATAACCAGGAGCACCAACGGATCAGAGCTCTTGCAGCTTTTTAAATTCATGCACTAGCCGCTTCAGGTCATCGGTCAAGGCATCTGTAATTTTTGGTGAGCCAGCATCCCTCACCGAGGCTATTTTGCACTCGAGGAAAGGTCAGAACTAATTAAAAGGGAGCCTTCTGCAGAAGTTTGTCGATCAATAACCCCACAAAATTGAAAAAGTGGCTGACCTCCAAACAGAGGATGAGCTTCTCCAGATCATCATCTGATAATAATGCCTTAATCGTGTCCCAAAGTTGAGGCGACAATCCTATAAAAAGAGAAGAGATGAATATTCCAAAGTATAAAACAATTCTAAGTCAAGACATGGTGAAAAATTTACCAACGCCTATAGAGCTTTCTTCAGCTAAACGCATCACGCTCGGTTCTGTTTGTCCAACTTCATGAGTCCCAGGATGCACGGTGGGCATAGCAGCCATTGAAGCACCAACTTATTCGGTTGGTCTCACGGTTTTTTAGTTAGGTCCCCCAATAGTTCCAACACTCACTGTAGCCGACGTCCCCAAAAGAATTGGGAGTTGCGTCTCGGGAGCTGATGACTAGGCCTCGACGATAATCCCTGCCAACAACAAAAAATCGAGACCACCAGATTCATCAAACCCTCTAAAAAGAGTAGTTGTATCAGTCTCAGCAACTGGTCCTACGAATGGAACTCTCCTATAGTTAAATGGAAACTAACAAATGAATATGTAACATGGGAATAAAAATCATACCGGTAGGCGAATTAGCTGTGTTCATCGGTTCGGCAGCCTCACGTTGGGCTTGCTTAGACAACATATCTTCAAAAATCCTGTCATCAGAGTCTGAAGAGATGAGAAGCGGATCAGGTGAGGGTACACCCATTTCTCCGAGGGCCGCATCATGGAAGGCTCCCTCCTCGCCTAGATCCCCCACTAAAACACTTATAGAGAATCAAAGTGTTAAAGTAGAAAGAGGAAAAGCCGAGGATGTGCAATAAGAGGAACTCAAATTCACCTTCGGTAGCTGCACCGAGTTCCATAGCCTTATTACTCAGGGCCGCTTCTTGAAATTTTTCTAAGAGGGTAAGAAGCATAGAAATGATTAGCAGAGACACAAATTCTGAATCGTTCAGCTCTCGCCAAATAAAAGACCTATCACCGATGTTATATGTACTTGGATCTCCAACCATTTCACCTGTATCAGGTCTAGCACCAGAGTCCACAACAGCTTCAATATTTGTACTTGCTTCAGCACCTACAGGTTCCTCAGCCATAACCTCATCCATTGGTCAGGAAAAGGAAAATCTTTTGAAGTCATCAAATATAGGAGAAAGAGGATCATATTCCTCTTCACCTTCTTCATGACCTCCCGAGACACAGTAATGACTAAGTCTAGGAATTAATAAATGGAACAATCAAAGGATCATAAAGAGTTAAAACATTACCCTCTATACCGATGGGAATGTTAGTGCTAGGCCTCATTCCCAAAGCCGGGAGTCCACCACGTCGTTTGGAAGCTAACTTTTTACGCTTAGCAGGGGGAGCCTCCTCCGGATCAGTGACTCGCTCAAGAGTAAATTTAGAATGTGACTCCAGCCTTGAAGTGACTTGAACTGTAGGCTGAGATCTTGTCTGGCGTATAAGTTAGGGCTCTTCTTCTTCCTCCTCCTCGGAAGCCGCACCTGGGAGTTCAACCGACATCTTGTTAGGATAAGTGAATAAAACTTGCATCTTTGGCTTCTTCGGAGCCGGTGAAGGTTTAGATAATTTCGATTGGCAAGCTCGATCAGCTATTGCTAACTCAATTAATTCTAAGGAGAGAGGATCCGACAGACCTGTTCTCAGCTCTTCTTCGTCGTCGCTGACTCTGGCCTCTTGGCCACTCGCAATATCAGTTTCCGGGATCTCAGCATCGGGAGGAAAGATGGCTTCCTTCTGCCTCTCCTGGCTGGAAGGACCCGCTTGTTCTTTTCCTCTTCTTTTTTGAAACTCAGCCTCGTGCATTATCAGAGTGGCAATCTGAGCTGCTTCTTCGGATGCTAACTCTACGATTGGTCACACGGGCACAAACTCTTTTGTCACCAAAAGCCACCGACATTGTAGGAAAGTCAGCTCTAACTTGCGCTCAACACTGGGGAGTTTGAACTTGGTACCAGTGCAGCCAAATATACTCCATAGCCATGCCATAGCCCCATCTATCAATCCACCATGAGTCTAGAGCTATCGATTCGGGTTCCTGATATAAATCTGATCATAGCCGAATTGGTGCGCGAACTGACATGGCAAGTATAGCTCTATATAGCAGTGATTCTGCACCCTGAAGATCAAGTAGCCCGACCGGATATTGATTAACCAATCGAAGCAACTGGAATCAAGGGAAGTCTGGCCCGTACCCGACACCTTCGTATTAACTAGTGAATCACCATATTGACCCGAAAATCACGAAAAGCAAGTAGGGAAGACCTAGCACTTCTGGTTTGAAGTTGCCTCTTAATCTCCACGAACCCTCGTCCTTTCCATTTACAGCTTCCTATTAATTAGAGAAAAGGAACGGATGAGTCCGCGGAAATTAGGGCCGACATCATATCCGAAAGGTATAGGGAAGCTCCACATTGGTGAGAGGGATTTGAGCTGATGGTTTACCCTTCCCTTGAGTAAACACCTTCACAATATGACGAAGCCCTCTATGAATATCCGTAGTCATTGTCGGAAGAAGAGAGAGATTTTTCCGATGAGCAAGCAGAACTGTAGGATAAAGAACTTCTAGAGGCAACGCATCAGTAGATTGGTACGACACCACGCACTTCTTTAACCAGATGGCGAGGTAGCCGGCAAGCAACGTGATGGGTCGGATCGGTTTCACCGCTTGCCACAAAAATGTTTGGAACTTGGTTCTAGCGGCAAAATTATCTTCAATGCCAGCTATAGTGTAAGACTGGGCATTGGACTTTTCGATTAGCTCATTAACTTCAGAGGGGGTTAGTGGCGTCAACTCATGTATCGCTTCACCCGAGCTTTCGTCTATGTTCTTGAACAGATAATCCACAAATTTCTACAAACTGATCTGTGTCCATGACTTCTTTGATATTGGATCGGTACCCGCCAAAGCTATGTGGTAGTAGTAGGTGAGATCCCATAGAGTATTGTAACGGTTGGGCGTTCGCGACCTCAACTGCTGTAGCTCTCGATTAGAAGGGAAGTATTCTTGATAGATCATAATGCCCATCGAAAGATCGGAGACCTTATGCATCTCATGTAGCACCAACCCCAATTCACCATACTTGGTCAAAAATGTGTTGGTATCGGGGTTGTAAAGCTCCAACAGTGCCAGGAAGTGAGGAACACTGATTGGTAGCCCATAAGTGGTGGTGCGGATAGCTATGTACAAATTAATAGCCCTCAACTCCTCATCGAACCGATTTAAGATATACTTGCTTAAACGAGCCCACCAAAGCTTATCCGATGAATGCACCCAACCAAAACATCGGTGACCAATTGCTGGTAGCTCTCGACCCAAACTCGCAAGTCGATTCTTTACAGTGTTGAAAATGGTAAGAACCTCACCTCTGGGGGGATCATTCAATCCCAGGACTCCCCGATGTAGCCCTATTATCCGATTACGATTACTTGATCCGAGAATCATCCTATGGGTAATGTAGCCGCAATGAACACGATCGTGCTCCTCTGTTAACCCCCATGACATTTCCCGTGGGATGGCCTAACGTCGTAGCTCAGTAAGCGAATGATGATGATGAATCAGAGAGAGATATAAGTGACCGCTGTCATCATGATGCAGCCATTATTCGGCTCTGAGAGCTGCAGCAGTTGGATCTTCTACAGAGTCACTGAACAAGTAGTCCGGTTTCCTCAATGGATGTGTAGAGCTTGGGTCTTTCACTAGAGGCGCGTCCATAATAAGCTACCTTAAAGTGCGGCGCTCTCCCTTCTGTATTAGCATCGGGAGCTCTTCCGGTGCACCCGGAGCAAATTGGGTAGCCACTAGTACAGGAATTGGCTCATCGGTACAGGAATAAGCCTCACTACAACGACCTTCCACCGCATAAGCATTAAACGCCTTCGAGGGAAACTCAACTAAGGTAAACAATTTGTGATCATTAGATACAATCATAAATACCTATATCAAGGTAGTATAAGCGTTAAACTCATCTCACAAGCTGTGAAATAGAGCCACGATCTTATTAACTAGGCCAGATGATTAAGAACTATGCTATACACATGAAGTACATGATATATCATCACGTGGACAACGCGATAATATTGTTGGCGTATAAAACTGCCTATAGGTCCCTTAGAACAGCTCGGCATGGTGATTCGACAAACCAACGAACCATCAGGCGATGTATCCAAGCGTGGTCGTTAAACCACAAAATCGAAGCTAAGTGAGATGCGACGAAGCGGATTAACGAAGCGACGAGGTTAACGAATCGCACGCAAGCAACGGAATGCATCCATTCGCGTGCGGAATCAAGCCAACGGTTCGGGGAGTCAACGAGTCATCCAACCATAGAACAGATTCAAACACTAAGGCAGATTTACTGCCAAATCAGGATCCAGACTCCCAAACCAAAGTCCAGATCAACAACGAAGCACGGAACCGGACAACGGACACAACGGCACCACACCCGGGCGACTCGACCAAAGCCGAACCACCCAGGTGGCTCGGCCACCCTACGAGACAACGGAAAACGACTCGAAGAAGTCGGAAAACACCGCCCGTGGGGGCTCGGCCAAGGCCGAGCCACCCCAAGGTGGCTCGGCGGCCGAGCCACCCATAGGTGGCCGGCCACCTGTGGCCGACCCAGATCTGTGCCAAGGCACAGATCTGAGTGCCTATAAATAGGAGAGGTTGGTTCATTTGTCAAGGGTTGGAACTTTTGATGGCGAAGCTCTGCTAGATTGAAGGCTCAAAACATAAAAAAGATTGAAGCTTTGGAACTTTGAAGACTTGCTCTTTCAGATCCGGTGCTCGGCGATCGTCCACGTCAAAAGAAGCAGGAGTTCGAGAGGGATCGGATCTGAGATCTACACGACTATACTCCGGATCAAAGCTTGGCCTTTGATCCCGAGAAGGCTACTATTTCCTTGGCGAAATAGTACCCCCCAGCTGTTATTTCCTTCGTGAGATAACACACGCTATACCGTGTAGATCCGACCGGATCTAGATCACGCGGTAGTCCACGGATAAACCCCGGCGCAGGCGAAGAACCCACAAAAGCGAGTGACCACAAAACAGGAGCTCGTGATTTGATTTCGTTGTAACCGGATCTTATAAAAAGACCGGATCTTTTGTAATCGATAAACTATTACTTGAGAGTACAATGAATTCAATGAGTGCAATTTTTCCCGCGAACAATCTGGCGACCACAGTGGGAGCCAACGATCTCGCTGCCGAGATTGTCGCGTCGTAGCCGCGGATCTCAATCCCGGTCGAGGAGGAGGTCGAGTATGAGTTCGACCAGGCCAAGTTCGAGGATTATCTTTCATCCTCGTCCGGATCCACCTCCCCCCGCAAGTCCAAGAAGTTCTCCTCCAGGAGAAAAGTTCGTTGGTACGAAGAAGTTCAGAACGCCAACGAAGCTCTCACCCCAGCTGACGCCAAAGTTGCGTCGGGTGAAGTTCCGTCGACCTCCAACCAGGTCAACCCTACTCCCGCCGATGCCTCCACCGTTGAGGGCGTTGTGACTCTCTCGAAGAGAGCCTGCCAGAGGCGACGTCAACGCCTAGCGCGACAACTCGCAAAGGCGATGGAGTCCACCGATGGAGTCCACCGATGGAGTCCGCTATCACGCGGATCTGAAGAACAGGAGAGGCAAACAGCCTCAACGACCGATGAATGGCGACTCCTCCAAGCCGCCAACGAACGAATGGGTCCGTGTCAAACGGAACCGTTCGACACTTGAGGAGCGCATTCGCAAGCGCCGCGCAATGTCAGCGCATGCACGGGCTCAAGTCCAAGAAGCCCGTACAAGACTGCTGAAGGACGTGGCCAAGAAGCCGCCACCAACTCATCAAGTTTGGAGGCCGAAGTCTGAAGCGGCGATTCAGACTAAGGCACAACCAGTGCAGCCTTCGAAGCAAGTTCAACCTCCGGCGAACCAAGCTAAATCGCCGAGAATTCCCATAGCTACTTCGGGAGATCATGCAGAATCATCCCGAAGAAAGAAGCCAATTTTGGAGCGCCTTGGTCCAATTCACGATGAGAGAGGCAAAGCTCCAGTTCAAGAACGTTTGGGCCCGATGAAGAAGCCCCGAACGACTCAACATGCTGGGGGTCGCCACCACCTTCAGCACGACAAGGAGTTCAAGGCAGCTGCGCGCGCCAATTTGCGCATCGAAGTCCAGGAGCCCACTGAGAACTCACGTCCAAAATGGCATGTCTCGAGGCGTGTGACTTTTGAAAGCCCGAAGAAGGAAGTCCGCCCTCAGAAGGAAACATTATCGTCTGATGACGATAACGTTATACCTGAGAGGTCGTGCCCACACACGATAGGTTACTCCGACTGTCAAGCTGACGAGTTGTACTATCGTGATGGAAGTACGAGAAAAACCAGGAAGAGGAGCCCTCGAGGACTAGAGACCCAATGCCCCTGTTCCAAACTCATTCGGGCAGTATTGTCGGAGTGCAACTGCACCAATACAGTTCCTGAAAGAGTTTCGGTTTTCGAAAGACTTAGTACCGAAACGCCAAAACCAAGGCCTAGGCGTTTCCGACGAAGAAGAATGGTGGTTGAAGATGGAGAATTTTCGAGGGTCACCACCAATATGACCAGCAAGGGGACATCGGCACGAGATAATCTCGAGTCGATTCTGAAAGCATCCTGACCTATAACCCGTCTGCAGTCCGGAACCATCAAGCGAGCAACCTATGGTAGGGTTCAGACAAGACTCCCTTCAGAAGATGAAGAATCGGATGTCTGCTCTGCTGTCGCATCAGATAATACAGTATCCAGCGAAGGACAACCCCGCGAATCATTTATGATAAGGAGAGCTTCAGGTTCGAAATGCAGATGGCCATGCATAATATGAGAGAAATGCATGACCAACAAATCCAAGCATTGACGAACCAGCAAGGCGAGCCAAGTCGTCGTAACCAGGTTAATCTGGAAGATGAGGCTACAAATGCGAATGAAGCGCACAATGCCAATAATCCTCCCGTCAATGCAGGGGGTGGTAATGAGAATGCTAGTGAAGACACAGGTGAAAGCTTGAAGATCAAAAACCTCGAGAGCAAAATCAATACATTGATTTCCTCTCAAGAGATAAAGAAAACAGGCATTCCTTGTCCATACCCAAGAGAATAGGAATCGATCCCGTATCCGGCGAAGTTTAATCTAATTAACTTCACGCTGTTTAATGGGATGGGTTCACCCACCCAACATTTGATTTACTTCAAATCACACCTGGGAGTTATCTCTGGTAATGAGCCTCTCATGGTACGGTCCTTCGTTGGCACTCTTCGTGGAGCCGCCTTCGACTGGTATCGCCGCCTCAAGCCAGGTAGCGTGAACAGCTGGGACGATATGGAGACCATGTTCCTCACTAATTTCTTCGATGACGACACCGAGATATCTATCGGATCATTGCTCGATGAGAAGCAGAAAGACGGGGAGTTAGTCGACACCTTCGTCAAGAGGTTCCGGAACAAGGCGATGAACTGTCGGGACCCGATCACTGAGGAGTTCATTCTCCAGACTTGCCACACAACCTCGCACTAGACGTGTTGGAAGCAATGGGGACAGCACCGTCCAAAACCAGGAAGGATTTGAAGGTCCGAGGAGAGCAAGCCGAGCGGTTCCTCAGAAGCAAGAAGGCGGAAAGAGGCCAACAGGCGAATAATGCTCCGCAACAGAATTTCGTCCCACGAGGGAAAGGTAAGGCACATGCTAATGCAGTTGATGCTAATCAAACTTTCCAATTGCAACCCCAGCAACAGCCGCAGCAACAAGTGCCACAACAATCTCGGAGGCAATGGCAACAACGGCCTCAGAAGCAGAAAACTTCGGAGCCGAGGTTTTCTAAAGTGTATTCCTTCAAAGATGACGAAGTTCCCGGCATCTTTAAGTACCTGTTGGAGAATAACAAAATCCAGCTGCCAGCGATCGTGGATCAAGAAGGGGATAGCAAAGTGACGGATCCGAAGTATTGCGCATACCATCGAGCGGTCCATCACCCTACCAAGTCGTGCTACCACCTCAAGGACAAGATCCAGGCGCTAATTGATGTAGGCGTCATAACCCTAAAGCCGTCCAAGAATGTCGGAGCGAACGCAGTGTCAATCAGCTTTGGATCGGTGCCCACAACATGGTTCAAACCAGAGCGCATCACCAAAGTAGGAATGAAGACAGTGAACGATGACCCACATGGACAGCGCCAAAAAGGACTTGTGCCACACACAACCCCAAACGGCGAAATCCACTGGGTTCATCCCGATCTCATTGAAGACGAACAATGGGCGACTTCCTCGAGAAGAAAGAGTAAAGGCAAGTCCTGCAATGCTACATCCGCAATCTTCGAGGAGGATGGCGATGAAGCTCCTACTTTCCCGCTCCAAGAAGTTTTTGCAACCCGAAGCGGAAATGAGTATCACTACAACTATCCACCACCTAGTGAGCAGGGGGTGAATAAACGGGGACCAGCCAAAACTCTCACGGAGATGGGGGTGATTACAAGTCCTACACCGGGCGAAGAGGCTCGACGACAGTCGGTGAATAAACCGAAAGAGAAGAATCCCCAGGAGGTTCAGAATCCGAAGCAGTCTCGTTTCAGTCGCCCGATTGGAAAAGACAAACCGGAAAGCTCGAAGACTCCGCAAGTCTTCGATATAATGGCTCAACTAGCCAACATTCCAGCACGGATAACGCTGTATGAGTTGCCTCGGTTGTCCAAGGAAACCAGGGAGGCCTTGCAAGAAGCTTTGGCCAATTCAGAGGTGTTTCTGACTCAAATCAAGCCGGCGCCTGAAGAGCCAGAACCGCTGAGTCAACATTGCAATATAGCGACTAAGAACCTTTCCTGCATTACTTTCACCAAAGAGGATATGTAGACGAAGAATTCGAACCACGATCGACTGCTATATTTCATCGGGTACATCGGCTCCAGCAAAGTCAACCGAATCCAAGTGGATCCGGGTTCTGCTGTGAGTATTATGCCGCTTCGCTTGATGCATTTCCTCAGCATTCCAGTTAGCAAGTTGGCGTCCACAGGCACTGTTATCTACGGGTTCAATACCAGCGGGTCAAGACCTTTAGGTAAAATCCGGATAAAGTGTCAAATGGGAGATTTGAAGACAGAAGTCACATGTTATGTGATCGATGACGAAACTTCATATAACTTACTATTAGGTCGGCCTTGGATCCATAGTAATGTTATAATTCCCTCAACTCTCCATCAGTGTTTGAAATATGTCGACACTGATAATAAGGTTAGGACGGTGGTCGCGGATAAGCAACCATTCAAAGGGTATGAGAATTATTTCACTGATTCTCTCCTTTATGGTAACGAATCCGATACTGAATCATCGGCTCATGGCACGGACAGCGGAGAAGAAGCTGATACCGAAGCCGGACTTGATTACAATGGAGGTTATGTTTTAAACGACATTGTACCCTTTGTAATCAACCTTGACGATGAACAAACGTCAGAGGGCAGTTGTAACTGGCAACTTGCCAATAATGAAATAAATAACGATTTAGAGTACTCCCTGTCTTTTGATGATGTGATAAAAGAACTGTATGACAATCCCGATTTATATATGCCGCTCCGATCGTCCTATGTAACAAAGAAACACCTCCAGCATTCTTTCGGAACCACCCTGGTCATTCCTACCAAAATAGAAGGCAAAAGAGAGGTGATTTATGGTAAAGGAGATGGTTTTCCATTACCAGACCATTTCTTAAGGGAAGATGAGAATAGCGACAAGCCTGGTCAGCATCTATCTAAGTATAGTCCGGAAGCGCGCAAGCTCATGGAAAAGCAGGGGTATGATTTCACACTCGGAGAAGGTCTATACTTCGATCGAGGTCCTCGTATTCCACCCAAAGCGACATATGTACCAAAAGGGAAACCAGATGATTATTATAAGTACGGACGAGGGTTAGGGTATGAATCTTCTTCAGAAGACGAATGTTGCTGGTTAATCAATAACCAATTATCTGGGCAATACAAAGATGGAAATTCGTCAGATTCCTCGGAATGGGATTCTGATACAAGTCTGGGGGAAGCTTTCAAAGCCCTAATGGCGAACATGGCTACAGCTGATCCATCCACGATGGAGAACGATGATCAAATGCCAACATGGGAAGACCCATGGGTTCATCACCTGAATATGCAGTATGGTGATAGGTTTAAACAAAGGGAGCCCCCCACTAAAGATAAAATAGTCCAAGTTAACATGGGTGACGAGGCTAACCCAAAGCCTATATTCATCAGCGATAGTCTTCCCCCAAATGAGAAGGAGGAATTAGTTGCTCTCATCAGGGAATATATTGACGTCTTCGCTTGGAACTATGAAGATATGCCACGGCTCGACCCCAATGTGGAAATGCACCGCCTCGATATCAAATCGGATGCCAAACCTGTCAAGCAACAACAAAGACGGTTTCGTCCACAGATTATGGAAGCCATTGAGGCAGAGGTTAAGAAGTTGATCAAATCAAGATTTATCCGAGAAGAACAACATCCAGACTGGTTAGCCAACATCGTTCCCGTCATGAAGAAGAATGGCAAAACCAGGATTTGCATCGACTTCAGGAACCTGAATGAAGCATGTCCGAAAGATGATTTCCCTCTCCCAATCACGGATGTCATTATCGACAATACATGTGGATTTGAGAGGATGTCCTTCATGGATGGATTTTCGGGATATAACCAGATCAAGATGCATCCAGAGGATGAGAAGCATACAGCGTTTAGAACACCCCTCGGCGTCTTCTGCTATACGGTGATGCCTTTCGGTCTGAAGAATGCCGGTGCCACATACCAGCGAGCGATGACTAAGATTTTCCAAGAACATCTCAGGAAAACAGTCGAATGCTACGTTGATGATTTGGTTGTGAAAAGCCGCAACAAGGAAGATCACATCAAGGATTTGAAGACAATGTTCGATCTCATGAGGAGTCATCAGTTGAAGATGAACCCCACTAAATCATTTCTTGGAATGTCCAGCGGAAAATTTCTTGGGTTCGTCGTCACCACTAAGGGTATACATATCGATCCTGATAAGGTGAAGGCGATACATGAATTGCAGCCCCCGAGGAATCTGAGAGAACTCAGAGGATTGCAAGGGCGTTTAGCTTATATCCGGCGTTTCATCTCAAATCTTTCTGGGAAGTGCCAACCGTTCTCTAAGCTGAACAAGAAAGGAGTATCATTCATCTGGGATGATGCCTGCCAAAAAGCGTTCGAAGATATCAAAACATATCTGGCGAACCCTCCTGTTCTCGTTGCACCGAAATCTGGTAAACCGTTCTTGATTTATCAGAGGATTGCAAGGGCGTTTAGCTTACATCCGGCGGTTCATCTCAAACCTTTCTGGGAAGTGCCAACCATTCTCTAAACTGAACAAGAAAGGGGTGTCATTTATTTAGGACAACGCCTGCCAAAAAGTATTCGAAGATATCAAAACATATCTGACGAATCCTCCTATTCTCGTCGCACCAAAATCAGGTAGACCGTTCTTGATTTATCTCAAGGCGATGAACCACTCGATAAGTGCCTTACTAGCGCAAGACGATGATAACGGTCACGAACAGGCAGTTTATTACCTAAGTCGGACCTTGATAAGCGCCGAGTCTCGATATCTGATGATTGAGAAAGAATGCCTCGCATTGGTATTCGCAATGCAAAAGATGCGGCATTACTTGGTTGGACAGACGATCTATGTCATCTCCAACGTTAATCCAGTACGGGTGTTTATGACGCAACCGGCCTCTATGAATTGGCGGCTAGCGAAGTGGGCCCTTCTCTTGTCCCAATACGATTTGCACTTCAAACAACAGAAGTCGATCAAAGGACAAGCGATTTGTGATCTTTTGGCGACAAACCCGACAACGGATACGGCAGAAGTATATGATGATTTGCCGGATGAAACCCACGAGGTTAACACTACGTCGGACCAACAAGTATGGCAATTATACTTCTATGGTGCTTCGAGGGCAGTTAATAGGGCAATAACCCCGGGAGGTTCGACAGTTTCCTCTGGAGTTGGAGTTGTCTTAATTTCCCCGGGGAAGCATGTGATGCCTCGGGCTTATTCACTGACTAGTCCGTGTTCCAATAACATAGCCGAGTACAACGCGCTTCTCATTGGACTCAGTTTCACTAAGGAGCTGGCGGTCGAATATCTCGAAGCTTTTGGGGATTCTCAATTAATAGTCAACCAAGTCCGTGGAGAGTATGAAGTTCTCAAGGCGATGAACCACTCGATAAGTGCCTTACTAGCACAAGACGATGATAATGGTCACGAACAGGCAGTCTATTACCTAAGTCGGACCTTGATAGGCGCCGAGTCTCGATATCTGATGATTAAGAAAGATTGCCTTGCATTGGTATTCACAATGCAAAAGATGCGGCATTATTTAGTTGGACAGACGATTTACGTTATTTCTAACGAAGATGACGGAAACATAAACGCCAAGGAGGTGAACTCAACTCAAATTGAGTCTGAGTCCCGAGATTGGCGTTTTCCTATCATTGATTACGTCCAATATGGTATTCTGTCAAAGGATGTAAAAGAAAGGGAATCAATCCGTCGAAGAGCACCAAGATTCTTCTATAATACCGAGACCCATACACTATACCGTAGAGGGTACGATGGTTTGTTACTCCGGTGCCTTTCGAACAAAGAAGCAAAAGAGGTTCTTAAGGAAGCACACGAAGGAGAATGTGGTGCACATCAGCTAGGTCCCAAACTGTATGATCGCATCAGGAGATTGGGATATTTTTGGCCGACAATGGTTCGTGATGCAATCGAATACGCCCGAGAGTGTCATGCTTGTCAAAACCACGTCTTGGCCGTTCGAGACATGGGGTATGGACATTGTCGGTCCTATTTTTCCCCCTTCAGTCAAAGGTGATCGATTCATTCTCGCAATCACGGATTACTATTCAAAGTGGGCTGAAGCAATTCCGTTTAAAGAAGTGAAGACGAACAACATCATAAGTTTTATTAAACATCATGTTATATACTGACATGGTGTGCCAAGACGGATCATTCATGACAACGGTCCACAGTTCATAAGCAACGCCTTCGTCAGGTTTTGTGACAAGTTCAAAATTGAAGATATTTCGTCAACAGCTTACTATCCCGCTGCGAATGGATTAGCTGAGGTGTTTAACAAGACGATTATTAAAATCCTGTCAAAGCTCGTCAAGACCAATAAACGAGACTGGGACGATAAACTCGGTGAAGCACTCTGGGCTTATCGCACCACCATACGCACGCCTACAGGGGCCACCCCATATTCGTTGGTATACGGATGTGAAACTGTGCTACCATTGGAAATCCAAATCCCATCCCTTCGGATCGCCCTCGCGACTGAGATGACAACAGAAGAACAACATCAAAAACGTCTCGAAGAACTCGAGAGGTTGGATGAAAAGCGCTTGGAAGCTCAAAAACACATTGAGTTTTATCAAGCCAGAATATCTAGGACTTTTAACAAAAGAGTCCGACAGAGAAGCTTCAAGGAAGGAGATCTGGTCCTCGCTGCTCGCCGACCGATAATCCTCAACTCCAAGAAGAAAGGTAAATTTGAACCCAAATGGGAAGGACCGTTTGTGATAGACACAGTCTACTCAAACGGTGCATATCGCCTGATTACTCAAGAGGGCGCCAGGCAATTAATGCCAATAAATGGGAATACTATCCCTAGTATATTCAGGATAACCCATTTACCGGGAATTTCCTTGAAGAATATTACACTTAATATTCTAGAGGATAACCCAAAATTATTTTCACCACCAAAATCCCTCACTGATCAATTTCAATTGACAGTGAGTCCATCAAAAGTGTCTTTCTGGCTCTCTCGACTCTTTTCATGAACAATAGGTCCACCTTCAGTTCGGAGTCCCTTTTCGATAAACGAAAGAACTCTATTCTTTTTCTCTTTGGTTAAGCCTTCTCATGGTTATAACCAAAGTTGAAATTCCACTTCGATAAACGGAGAACTCATCTTCAGTTTAGATAATCAATCCTATAAAAGGCAAGTTTATCTAGATTTTCCAGATTCTCGGAGTGGAGATCCCACCTTCTAGTTTCTTTTGCGCTGAAAATAGAATATAAAATTCTTCCTTTCCAGAATCAAGGAATAGAATATAAAATTCTTCCTTCCTTGTATTCGGGTTCGCCTTCACCCTAAAAGAAGACCGGGAAATAGAATATAAAATTCTTCCTTTCCCGCACTGATCTTTTCCAAAATTTGTCAATATAGGATTCATCCTAGGAAGTTTATCCCGAATCCTAAGCAGGGATAAGTCTGCGCCTAACACGCGCTGCCGGTTTAGTCTTTTTCCGCACAAAAAGACACCAGAGTTCGATTCTGGGGTATTCTATCCTGAAACCTAAGTAAGGATAAGTCTGCGCATAACCTGCGCTGCCGGTTAGTTCTTAACCGTTAAAAAGAACACCCGTTTACATATTCAACATTGTGGCAGGTTGTTATTAATAACACCAAAATCCATGCCTTACACGCATGGGGAATGTCATCCTGAATCCTAAGAAAGGATATGTCGACACCTAACACGTGTCGCCGGTTTAGTCTTTTACCGATTGAAAAAGACACCAGAGTTCGATTCTGGGGTATTCTATCCTGAAACCTAAGCAAGGATAAGTCTGCGCTTAACCCGCGCTGCCGGTTGGTTCTTAACCGTTAAAAAGAACACCCGTTCACATATTCGACATTGTGGCAGGTTGTTATTAATAACACCAAAATCCATGCCTTACATGCATAGGGAATTTCATCCTGAATCCTAAGAAAGGATATGCCGACGCCTAACACGCGTCGCTGGTTTAGTCTTTCTCCGTAGAAAAAGACACCAGAGTTCGATTCTGCGGTATTCTATCCTGAAACCTAAGCAAGGATAAGTCTGTGCCTAACCCGCGCTGCCGGTTAGTTCTTAACCGTTAAAAAAAACACCCGTTCACATATTCAACATTGTGACAGGTTGTTATTAATAACACCAAAATCCATGCCTTACACGCATGGGGAATTTCATCCTGAATCCTAAGAAAGGATATGCCGACGCCTAACACGAAACGGTAGTTGGTAAAGGCTTATCAAACCCGTTGAAGGCTAGAGGTTAGCCAAAAATCCTAAAGTCAACACCTAACACGTGTCGCCGGGTAGCCTATTCCCGTAACAATGGCGAAGTCTATGTATTCGATATCATAGCACAAAGTCTCAGAGAATTCACTCTCTTAGCACAACGTTACATGCGGAACGGATTTAGACAATCCGCATGCTAGCCCGATTCAAACGGTAATCGGTAAAGGCTTATCAAACCCGTTGATGGCTGAGGGTTTGCCAAAAATCCTATAAATACGAGAGTCACTGACGCATCAGCTTCATTAGTTGGTCTCGTCACTTGAGCATCCAACGACATTCGAAACCCTAGGGTTAAATGTCGGTCAACGCGTAACCCTAGGTCAACGCCAGTCAACGCGTTGTGATCAAAAAGTCAACGTACGACGTTCAAAACCCTAAGGTCAACGCCGAACAACGCGTAACCCTAGGTCAACGCCTATCAATGCGTTGCAATGAAAGAATCAGCTTCTTAATACTCCAATAAGGTATACGGTATAAACTATTTCCTATTTTTTGTTGAGAAGTTTCTGGAGAATATTTTTCTAAAAATATTCTTAAGGATAACTCAACAACACTACGCCGGACAACGCGTCGCAAAATAAAGACTCAACGCCAACAATCGATGGTCAGTTCTATGTTGAACCAACAAACACGAGCTAAAAGATCAGAAAATCAGGAATCGACTTCAAATTCAAAATTCCAACAACGGTCAGATAATAAATGCAACACTGGAAACCTTACAGACATTCGACAAAGCACCGAATAGCCTGAAGGATCGAAGGAATCAAGACAAAAGCCATTCCAAGGTCCCGTTACACCGACTAAAGGTTGGGACAATCATATCCAAAGTATTCCAGACTCTTCTATAAAAGAACGAGACTGAAATACTTTGGAGGGGGTATCTGTAGGCGTATAAAACTGCCTATAGGTCCCTTAGAACAGCTCGGCATGGTGATTCGACAAACCAACGAACCATCAGGCGATGTATCCAAGCGTGGTCGTCAGTCCATAACACCGAAGCCAAGTGACACGCAACGAAGCGGATTAACGAGGCGACGAGGTTAACGAATCGCACGCAAGCAACGGAATGCATCCATTCGCGTGCGGAATCAAGCCAACGGTTCGTGGAGTCAACGAGTCATCCAACCACAGAACGGATTCAAACACAATGGGGTGGTCGAGCCACCCATGGGTGGCCGGCCACCTGTGGCCGACCCAGATCTGTGCCAAGGCACAGATCTGAGTGCCTATAAATAGGAGAGGTTGGTTCATTTGTCAAGGGTTGGAACTTTTGACGGCGAAGCTCTGCTGGATTGAAGGCTCAAAACTTAAAAAAGATTGAAGCTTTGGAACTTTGAAGACTTGCTCTTTCAGATCCGGTGCTCGGCGATCGTCCACGTCAAAAGAAGCAGGAGTTCGAGAGGGATCGAATCTGAGATCTACATGACTATACTCCGGATCAAAGCGTGGCCTTTGATCCCGAGAAGGCTACTATTTCCTTGGCGAAATAGTACCCCCCGGCTGTTATTTCCTTCGTGAGATAACACCCGTTATACCGTGTAGATCCGACCGGATCTAGATCGCGCGGTGGTCCACGGATTAACCCCGGTGCAGGCGAAGAACCCACAAAAGCGAGTGACCGTAAAACAGGAGCTCGTGATTCGTTCGAAAGAAAAGTTGTAATTTTTATTTCTTTTTTTCTTTGATTTCGTTGTTACCGGATCTTATAAAAAGACCGGATCTTTTGTAACCAAAAAGCAATTACTTGAGAAAACGATGGAATAAATGAAGAAGACAATTTTTCCCGCGAACAAATATACCCACCCTACGGAATATAACGCAATAGGAAATCTCCCCAAGTTAATTCAGACATGCCTTGACCAAGCAAAACATGTCTTATGAAGCGTCCAAAATGCGGATTTTGATGTTTTATTAGAATTCTTTCATCCCAGGACTTTCCCAACTATTCTGAAGCTATCCTTAAGTACGCCTGGGTGGTTATCAACTGCAGATAACGTCAAAACACTTGATCTTATCAGAAAACATGGTGACAAAAGCCTATAAATAGAAACCCAGGGTCTTCAATTGAGATGATCTAAAATCTAAGGGTGAGGTGCTGTCCAATTGAACAGTAAACCATGAATTTTAGGGGAGAATTAGCAGATCTTGGTGAACTTTTTCATAAAGAGAAAGCCTTCGAAAGATTTGAGATTCTCTCCCACTTTTTCCTCCGGATCAAACCTTGTTTTGATCTCAAGAAGAGTCACAATCTCGCTTGGTCGTGATTGTCGCTGCTACAACTATTTCCTTTGTCAAACAAGAGCATAATCACACTTGTCAACTGGATCTGATCCGCGACGGTCCACAGACTAACGCGTCCCCGATACAGGCAAAGATCCCACACAAAGTAACAGGAGATAAACTACTATTGTGTTTTGTTTCATAAAGTTGTAATCTTTACTTTTCTCATTGTAAGAAGATCTTATAAAAAGATCAACTCAAACTTGTAATCGATAAACGGTGTAATAAGTTTGATGACAATGAAAAATTCAACTTTTGACGAAAATAGTGCCTAACAAAGTGCCACTTAGCATCTCAACCCGATTGGCCCCGATCCTCGGCCCATTGGCCCATGAGCACACGAGCCCACGGCCCACGACCTACTAGAACTTATGATGGATTAATTAAAATAAAATACTTCTTGGCTTGCAGTTGGCAAGCCTCGAACAAGGTACCTTTTGAAATACCAAAACATTAACTTTCCACTAGGCTACTAAGCATTTATGAAAATATATATATATATATAGATTAAATGCCAATTAAAAACTAATTAACAAGTTATCCTAGCAAGTATGAAATACCACAAGATATATGAGCTAGGATAAGCAATGTAAACAATGAGATATATCCTATATGATGAAATATATATATATGCAAGGATATATAAACTAACACAAGGGGTAAACAATGTGAACTAGATAGTGGATCATATAAATAATGAGCTAATGACAATGGCGACAAGAATTATAAACACAAGTATAAATAAACGCCAAAGCACACTCAAACACAAGATATGATCACGGAGTTCGGACCTTCCGTCCTACGTCTCCGCTCCCCACTCCCGGGGAGAAATCCACTAACACAATCCGGTTTGGAAGCCGGAACTTCTTCTACACACTCGGTTTTCTAGCTAACCGAAAACTCTACAACTCACACTCTTGCAATCACACTCTACACCCACTAAGTGTTGGACCTAGCCGTGTCTCCCTCAAGTGCTCGGTTACAACCTCTCCCTAGGCACGTCAACCGACGCCACTCCTCTTGGGACGATCCCCGACTCTCACCACACACTCCTCACTCGGTGTACAAGTGTATTACAAAGTGATTTCACAATTAAGCACAATATAGCAAATGATTGTTCTCTCTAACAAGGTGAGAACTCAATTAAGCTCACTCTCAATGTCACAAACCCACAACCCTAAATTATACTATGAATGTAAATACAATAAGCTCAATAGGTTGTGTGTGAACAAAGAGATAAAACAATATAAACTCAATATGAAATCTAGCTTATGAAATTAAGAACAAACTTATAAAATGCTAGAATTGAGTTTAAGAAAACTTCTCTATAGATGACAAGAGAGAGGGAGAAGAATGAATGCTCAAACACCAAGGATGATCTCCACTTGCTCTTGTGAAATTTACTTCACAAACCAAACTCTTGTAAATGCTTAAAAGCTTTTTAAACAAACACTAAACCCTTAAACAAAACTCTTTAAACTTGTTTTTAAAACTCTCTTAGATTGGTTGAAAACTGAGATCAAAGAGGGTTTTTATAGCCTCCAAAACCTCAGACCAAAACCCCTTACAAAAAGACCAAAAAACCATCAGCAATGGCTCAAAAAAGAGCCGTTGGGACTCCAACGGTCGACCGATGAAAATCGCGGTCGACCGGAAACAAGGTCAGAATCGCAGGAGACGTCCAGAGAGTCCGTCGGTCGACCGGCGAAAATTTCGGTCGACCGGCGGTACTGTAGCAGTGCGCATCTGTCTTGTAAAATCAATTTAAAATAGTAAATGAACTCCAAAAATTATGAAATTTTGTGAGAATGTTCTATACATATAGAATAACATGTCAGAAAAAGAATTTATGAAAAAGCATTTCCCAGTTGAGAGAAATAAATGTTTGAACACAAAAATACAGTTTCTGAAAATCTGCTGTGATACACGATTTTGTAAAATCAAGTAGGCACAGTAAATCAACTTTAAAAATAGTAAAAGTTTGAGCGAAGTTTCTAAACATGTAGATAAACATGTCAAAGAAAGAATTTCTTGAATATCATCTTCCATTTATGAAAACTCATCTATTTTGTAAAACATGCACGAACATGCACGAATGAAAATTATGATTTTGTAAATTCCATTAAACATAACAAATCAATTCCAAACTTGATGAAACTTTGAGAAATGTTTGTAAACATGAAAACAAACATGTTAGAAAAAGAATTTCTCAATTTGCATTTATAATTTGTGAAAAACGCTGTATTATGCAAAAGCACTAAAAGACGTATATATGAAAAACATGTGATTGTTATTTTTGACTCAAAACAAGTTTTGAAAACTTATGGAATATTTATATGGACATAATAAAAGTTGTTTATGATGTAAATATAGTCCAAAACTTATTTTGCATAAAAACACTTATAGTTACGAAAATCACAAATATATATGTGTGTGTATGTTTGAGCTTATAGAATTAACACACATGATATAAACCTATACTAAATATACCCAAGCAATGATCTTGATCTTCATTGTAGCTCAACTTGGTACACGTTGCGGATGAAGCTAAACTTGGATCTTGAACTTGAATTGTACGATGCTTCACTCCATAATTCCGCCAACCTCCATTTGATATCGTCGTTATGGCGCAATCCATCCATCCTCCAACAACGTTATTTGTCTATAATAAATAAGAAAACACAAATACTAGACAAACAACATTAGTGGTAAATTGTTTGTTAAACATCATCAAAACAAGAAGGCCAACAGTTTCCTATCAAACACACAAAAGAGACGGCCAAATCTCCATCCAGGCATAGGTGAGTTCTTTAGACATGTTTCCTATCAAACATCCTGCATCCGAAATGCTTTAAACTCATTAAGGCTTAAGAGCCATCTGTTTTCATGATAGGATTCTAGGTGAGTCCTTTAGGCGTGTTTCCTATCGAACACACACCCTGTATCCGAAATACTTTGGACCATAAGGCTTAACAGCCAACCCCTTTAGATGATAGGATTATCGGTGAGTTCTTTAGGCATGTTACCTATCTAATATCCCGCATCCGAAATGCTTTGGACCCATTAAGGCTTAACAGCCAACCTCTTTACATGATAGGATTTCACTTGTTAATCTTAATTGACTTTTGAACCAATCATCTTTTCATTAGTAGCGTAAGCTTTGAACTAATAACTTGATGAAATGGTAAGTATTTGTGAGACTCACCAAACTTTGAAAATCTTACTTGACTTTTGAACCAATTATCTTTATTATTAGTGGCGTAAGCTTTGAACTAATAATTAGATGAACATGGTAAGTATTTGTAAGACTCACAAAACTTTGATACCCATTGCAGCAGCCGACCTTTCGACTATATTCTTTTTCAGACCTTTGGTCAAAGGATCAGTCATATTCTCTGAAGACCGGACGTCAATCACAGAGACGACTCCTTGGCAAATGAGTTCTCTCAAATAGCCATGCTTCAGATGAATGGTCTGCTTCTTTCCATTGAACAACGAGTTCGCTATCACAGCACCAGTTACCTGATTATCACAATAGATACTAATTGTACCTTACAATTTTGTCAATGGAAGGTCTCGGAGAATACAACTGAGCCACTCAGCTTCATCTCCTACAGCACAGAGTGTGAAGAACTCAGATTCCATCGATGACCATACAATCATAGTTTGCTTCTTAGGTTTCCACGAGATGGCAGCTCCACCCATAGTGAAGATAAAACCTCTAGTAGATCTGCACTCATCTGGTTCTGAGCACCAGCTCGCATCTGAATAACCTTCGATTACAGTTAGATATCCAGTGTAGAATAGGCCCAGACCAGTAGTTCCTTTTAAGTATCTTATCAATATCTGAACAGCATCCTAGTGAAGCTTTTTAGGATTACTTGTGAACCTACTAAGCATTCCTACTATGAATGCTATATCTGGCCTTGTGCAACTCATCGCGTACGTAAGACTTCTAATTATTTTTTAGTACCTTAGCTACTTTACTTGTCTTCCAGTATTTGGTTGAAGTTTTTATTGTAATAATACGGCACTGACAATTTTGGCAGGTCGTAATAGCCATACTTTCTTAGTATGCTCTCGACATAATGAGATTGGGATAATCAAATACCCTCTTCAGAGTATATAATTTTGATTCCGATAATCACGTCCATAGTATCAAGGTCCTTCATGCTGAACTAAGCTGATAGAAATTTCTTGGTAGATGTTACTATCTCCAAATCACTCCCGACAATGAGCATATCATCCACATAGAGGCAAATAACAACCACCTTTCCTTTAACGATCTTGATGTATAGGCACTTGTCAAACTCACTGACTTGATATCCATTATTGCGAACAACCCCATCGAACTTCACATGCCAGAGTTTTGGTGCCTGCTTAAGTCCATATAGAGACTTAATAAGTTTACACACTTTACCAGCTGGAGCATTAAGTCCTTCTGGTTTCTCCATGTAGATCTCTTCTGTGAGGTCTCCATTGAGAAAAGCAGACTTCACATTCATCTGATGTATGAAGAATCTTTTTATCACCGCCCATGCGATAAGCACTTTGATGGTAGTGATCCTGCAAAGTGGTGCATAGATGTCAAAGAAATCTATTCTTTCTCTCTGAGAGAATCCTTTCGCCACCAGTCTTTCTTTGCACTTTTCAATAGTGCCATCAAGACAAAGCTTCTTCTTAAAAATCCACTTGCAACTGATAGGCCTGGCATCTTTAGGTACGTCCACCAGCTCCCAAGTATGATTTTGGATCAATAAATCCATCTCTTTATCTAAGCTTCTTTCCACAGAAGAACGTCTGTTGACTGCATTGCTTCTTGAAAAGTCTGTGGATCTCCTTCCATATTATAGGTGATGAAGTCATCTCTAAAATCTTTATGTCTCCTGATACGCTTGGAAGATGGTTCAGTAACTCCTTCATCACTGATACTTTCAGTTGCTCACGAAATTGGCTCCTTTGGTGCATCTGACGTACTAGCATTCTCTACTATATCTTTGACCAATAATCATTTATCTTTAATAAACTTATCCTTAAATAATTCTGCATCCCGAGCTTCAATGATGGAGTTGGTTCTAAAATCAAGGAACCTGCAAGCATCACTATCTTCAGCAAAGCCAAGAAACATACATCTTTTTGCCTTTGGTCCGAGCTTAGGCCTTCTGATATCTGGAACTCGAACATATGCGAGACACCTCCATACTTTGAGACTATCCAAAGGATCTGGATATCCCAACCATAACTAATGAGGAGTACTATTAGTTTTGGAATAGGATACTCTGTTCAAAACATAGTTTGCCATCAGCAAAGCCTCTCCCCAATAGCATGTAGGTAGACTGGATGTGATTAGCATCAAATTCACCATCTCGGTCAATGTACGATTGTTCCTTTCTTCAATTCTATTAGATTACAGAGAATATAGAGTAGAAGTTTCAGCAATGATTCCATGCTTCTTGAAGTATGCCTCCGACTCCTTAGATCGGTACTCTCCTCCTCTGTCGCTCCTGAGTCTTTTCACATGAAGTCCAAGCTGCTTCTCTACTCGAGTCCGAAACTCGACAAACTTGCTGAAGGTTTCATCTTTAGATTTTAGCAGGTAGACCCGACAGAAGCTAAAGTGGTCATTAATGAAGGTGATGAAGTACTTCATGCCGCCTCGAGTGACGAAGCTCTTGAAATGACAAGTATCTGAGTGAATCAGATCCAATAGGTTGGTGCTCATTATGACACTTGGAAAGGGCTTCCTTGTCAGCTTTTCCTATGCGCAAACTTCAGACTTCTCAGGTTTGTTACCCCCATATTTTGGAAGTAAGATGATACTCAGTTAGGTATAATAGTACTGATCTTATACATACCATCAGTACAATATGCATTGCCAAAATATATTTTCTTAAATGATAACACAGCCTTTCCTCCTTGGAAATCCAACCTCATACCGACGTCACACAATAGGCTTCCATAGACTAAGTTTTTGGCAATTGAGGGAACATGTTTCATATCTTCTAATGTGAGAGTCTTCCTTGAGGAGAGAGTCAACACCATAGTTCCAGTTCCAAAAACAGGAACCACAGAACGATCAACCGTTGATACGTCCTCTTTGGTAGTAACATAGGAAGAGAACAAATCTCTGTTGGAGCAAACATGACATGTTAGCACCTATATCTAACCACCAACCAGAGACGTTATTGGGGGTTGTCACTTGGAAGAGCATAACCACACAATTATCAACTTGATTAATATTGTGTATTGTTCCCTTCTTTGTTGCTTTGCAGTCGTTGGCAAAATATCCTTGCTTCCTAAAGTTAAATTATTTTTCGCTCTTCTTAAAATCTTTATTTTGAACATTCAGGTTCTTCAGATTATGGTTCTTCTTTTTGTTAAATGACTTCTTTTTCTTAGAAGAAGAATTGGTACCCTTCTCAGAGTTAGCAGCCACCATATTAGCAGACGCCTCTTGCTTAGCTAGGAGCTCATTCTTCGTGCGAGTCTGAATCTCATCCTCGATCCGAATGAAACTCTTCAAATCAGACAAAGTCACCCATCTTTTCTTTCTTCGAATGTCCATGGAGAATGACATCCAAGATGGAGGAAACTTGTTAGCAATTGATCCAGAAATGAAGGTTTGATAAAGATTAATCTTTCCATCCTTTAGCTTCATAACAAGCTTTTCGAGCTCTTTGACTTGAGGCAAAACCTCAGTGTCATCTTTAAATTTGAAGTCCAAAAACTTATCAATGAGGTGAGACGTAGAAAGCTTCTCCTCATCCTTGTATTGCTCCTCCAGAGCATTCCAGATTTTCTTTGCAGAGGGTTTGTTGGTGTAAGCATCTGCCAGATAACCAGCCGGCAGTTAAGGAGAAAACTCCTGCAGAAATGATTATCTTTAGCCTAAGAGGCTTCAGATTCAGAGTCTTCACCAAAGTCAGGTTTCTCCTCAGAAACCACATAGTAGATTTTCAGAAGTTGCATCTTGAAAATTACTTTCTGATGCTATGCGTTAAAGTTGGATCCATCAAAATTTTCTAACTTAAGACAGTCCACTACAAGAGTCCTCGCAGGATCCGTAGTAGATCAAAAAATATTACTTTAAGATTGTTGGAAATTATGGTTAAATCTGGAATTAAACTGAGAAAACAGATGTTCTGTAATTTTTAATTTTTTAGTTCACTTCTATGTGTTTGTGAAACACTGTGCTTAAAGCAAAATTTAGCATACTCCGGTGTAAGGATCCCAAGGTAAAACTACTTCCAGGAATAACAGTACAGTACTCTGATGTGCACCAACCTAGTACTATCAAGATCTCCTCGATCTATAAGACATTTCGGTCAAGGCAAAGATCTCCTCGATCTCAGAACCTTTTAGTTCAAAACCTTTCGGTTTCAGGACAAGTTCCTGCGGGCACAGTTTCTGCAGCAGCAGCACAACAACAGCAACAGTGTCAAGATCTTCTTGATCTAAGGTTCGTTTTCAAAGCTCGACGTTCATTTTCAAGCTTGCGTGTGTGTTTTCATGAGCTTCCCAATGGCGCTATTTATAAGCTTCTAAGGCCAGCTCAAGAGTCACTTGTAATTAATATGATTGTTACAATTCTCAATGGTAATTAAGATCATAATATCAATGTATTAAATTACTCTAAATGCTGTTGTAACTGCTGTATGTAATAATTCCTAAACACGAGGCAACCAATGGATGTGTTCCTACGAAACGTGAGGGTCACGTCTCAACAAATCAGACGAATCTCGTTTGACAAACGAACCCTGTCAAATAGGCGAACCTCGTATGACAGATGAACCTCATTAAATGAGCGAACCTTATCAAACAGGCGAACCTTGTATGATAGGCGAACCTCGTCGAACGAGCGAACCTTGTAAAGTGCGCCTAACAAAGCGCCACTTAGCACCTTAGCCCGATTAGTCCTAATCCTCGGCCCATTGGCCCACGAGCCCACGGTCCATGACCCACGACCCATGATCCACGACCCACGGCCGATTAGAACTTATGAGTAATTAATTAAAATAAAATACTTCTCGGCTTGCCGTTGGTAAGCCTCGAACAAGGGACCTTTTGAAACACCAAAACATTAACTTTTCACTAGGCTACTAAGCATTTATAAAATGTACTTGTAGTTAATATATATAGTCTAAAATTTTATTTTTGGAAAGCGGTTTTGAACCAAAAAATCTAACATGAAATGCAAAAGTACCATATCAGAAGAATTTGTTTAGTTTGTAGTTAACAGACGTTCTTCTATGGAAAGAAACTATAGATGATGAGATGGTTTCATTGATCCAAAATCATACTTAATAGCTGGTGGACGTACCCGAAGGTGCAAGTCCTATCAGTTGCAAGTGGCTCTTCAAGAAGAAGCTTCGTCCTGATGGTACTATTGAAAAATACAAAGCAAGACTAGTAGTAAAAGAATTCTCTCACAAAGAAGAAATAGATTTCTTTGATATCTATATACTAGTTTGTAGGATCACTACATTGGAGTGCTTATCACATGGGCGACGATTAAAAGGTTTGTCATACATCATGGATGTGAAGACTGTGTTTCTCAATGGAGATCTCACATAAGAGATCTACATAAAAAAACAAGAAGGACTTGATGCTCTAGCTGGTAAAGTTTGTAAACTTGTTAAGTCTCTATATAGACATAAGCAGGCACAAAACCTCTAGCATGAGAAGTTCGATGAAATTGTTCGCAACAATAGGTATCAAGTCAGTGAGTGTGACAAATGCCTATACATCGAGGTCGCTGATGGAAATGTGGTAGTCATATGCCTCTATGTGGATGACATGCTCATCATCGGGAGTGATTTGGAGATAGTAATATCTATCAAAAAATTTCTCTCAGCACAGTTCAGCAAGAAGGACCTTGGAACTGCAGATGTGATTCTCAGAATCAAAATTATATACTCTGAAGAGGGTATTGGATAGTCTCAATCTCATTATGTCGAGATCATGCTAAGGAAGTATGGCTACTACGACCTACCAGAACTGTCAGTACTGTATAATTACAACAAGAAGCTTTGACCGAACACTAGAAAACTAGTAGAGCAGCTAAGGTACTCAAAGATCATTGGGAGTCTTATGTATAGGATGAGCTACACGAGACCAGATATAGCATTTGCTATAGGAATACTTAGTAGATTCACAAGTAATCATGGAAAGCTTCATTGGGATGTTGTCCATATATTGATGAGATACTTGAAAGAAACTATAGGTTTGGGCTTATTCTATACCGGATATCTGGCTGTAATCGAAGGTTATTCAGATGCGAGCTAGTGCTCAGAGCCAGATGAGTGCATATCTTCTGGAGGTTTTGTTTTCAATATGGGTGGAGCTGCCGTCTCGTGGAAGTCTAAGAAGCGGACTATGATTGCACAGTCATCGATGGAATCTGAGTTTTTTGCACTCTGTGTTGTAGGAGATGAAGCCGAGTGTCTCAGTTGTTTTCTCGGAGACTTTTCATTGACAAAATTACAAGGCACAATTACTATCTATTGTGATAATCAGACGGCGAGTGTTGTGGCAGCGAACTCGGTGTTCAATGGAAAGAAGCGGACCATTCGTCTAAAGCATGGCTATTTGAGAGAACTCATTTGACAATGAGTCATCTCCGTGATAGACATCTGGTCTTTAGAGAATGTGGCTGGTCCTTTGACTAAAGATCTAAAAAAGGACATAGTCGAAAGGACGTCTTCTGGAATAAGTCTCGAAGTTTTGTGAGTCTTACAAATACTTACCATTTACATCAAGTTATTAGTTCAAAGCTTACACTACTAATGATAAGATGATTGATTCAAAAGTTGAGTAAGATTTACAAAAGTTTGGTGAGTCTTACAAATACTTATAATTTACATCAAGTCATTAGTTTAAAGCTTACGCTGCTAATGATAAGATGATTGGTTCAAAAGTCAAGTAATATTTACAACTAAAATCCTATCATGGTAAAGAGGATGGCTGTTAAGCCTTATTGAGTCCAAAGCATTTCGGATGCGGGGTGTTAGATAGGAAACACGCCTAAAGGACTCACCTAGAATTCTATCATGAAAGAGGATGACTCTTAAGCCTTAATGAGTTCAAATTATCTCGGATAATGGATGTTTGGTAGGAAACATGCCTAAAGAACTCACCCATGCCTAGGTGGAGATTTGATCGTCTCCTATGGTGTCTTATGGAAAGATACCTAGAGCCCTAGTAGAAACTAGAACATGCACATGGCCGTAAATGTGCAAGGCAAAGGCAAAAGCAAAGACAAGTGTGGTTCAAAATAAAAACTACCACAGATGAATTTGATCTTGTGTGATCACTGGATTTTTAGACATGTGCTGGTTCAAATCTCTGTGACATCATGCATCTATCTTTTATTTAGTTAGTCTAAAGGGGTATTCAAGTCCTTACGATATCTACCGTATGCACAACGATTGAAACAACAACACTATTACATAACAATAGTTTATAAACATATGGGGGATTGTTAGATTTTTTGGTCAAAATCATTTTCCAAAATGAGTTTTCAAACTATATATATTAACTACTAGTATTTTTTATAAATTCTTAGTAGCTTAGTGAAAAGTAAAAGTTTTAGTGTTTCAAAATGTCCTCTATTCGAGGCTTGGTAACGACAAGCTGAGAATTATTTTCTTTTAATTAATCCCTTATAAGTTCTAGTGGGTCGCGGGTCATGGGTTGTGAATTGTGGGTCGTTGGCCGTGGGCTCGTGGACCGTGGATCAATGGGCCGGGGATCGGGGCTAATCGGGCTGAGGCGCTAAGTGGCTTGAACTTCGCACGGAGGCATCGAGGTTAGGTGATGCCACATTGGCTGTCACTATGACTGCCAAGAAGGTTGCGACCCTAGCGTTCTCGAGATCAGACGACGCTCCTCTATTTGACGAGGTTCATCAATTTGACGAGACACGTTTGGTTGACGAGGATCTCCCGTTCGACGAGGTTCGTCTTACTGACGAGGTTCGTCTGATTTGCGAGACTCGTTTGATTGACCCGTTTTATGATATTCGCCCATTTGACGAGGTTCATCTTACTGACGAGGTTCGTCTGATTTGCGAAACTTGTTTGTTTGACGAGGTTCGCCAACGAGGTTCATCTTACTGACGAGGTTCGTCTGATTTGCGAGACTCGTTTAATTGACCCGTTTTATGAGGTTCGCCTATTCGATGAAGTTTGTCTTACTAACAAGGTTCATCTGATTTGTGAAACTCATTTGTTTGACGACGTTCGTCTGATTTGCTGCAAGGTGCAATGCGGCCTTCGCGTTCAGGCGTTACTGCATGCAGCAGTTACAATAATATTTAAATCAATTGATGTTATACAATCATAATGATTTGTAACAGTCACATTGATTGTAGGTGACTCTTGAGCTGACCTTAGAGGCTTATAAATAGTGCCTCTTGGGACAGCA
This sequence comes from Asparagus officinalis, assembly GCF_001876935.1. Classification (NCBI taxonomy): domain Eukaryota; kingdom Viridiplantae; phylum Streptophyta; class Magnoliopsida; order Asparagales; family Asparagaceae; genus Asparagus; species Asparagus officinalis. The sequence continues at coordinate 53,277,189 of NC_033799.1, forward strand.
CTTGGTGAGCTCTTGTATACACATGAAAATACATTGAGTTGTTGTGTTGCTGCTGGTACAGAGCCTGTGCCCAAAGGAACTATTGTGTTGTTGCTGCAGAGACTGTGCCCGAAGGATATTTGCCTAAACTGAAAGGTTTAGGAGATCGAGGAGATCTTTGCCTTGACCGAAAGGTCTTATAGATCGAGGAGATCTTGACAATACTTGGTTGGTGCACATCATTATATTGTACTGCTATTCCTAGAAACAGTTTGGCCTTGGGATCCTTGCACTGGAGTAAGCTAAATATTGCTTTAAGCATAGTGTTTCACTAACGCACAACAGTTAACTTACAAAGTTTAAAATTACAGCACATCAACTTTCATTGTTTTATTTCAGATTTAACCACAATCTCCAACATCTTCAATGCTAGTCCTCGTTGCAGAGGGAAATTTGATTTTCTGTAAAGCATTTCTTATCGAATTATCTACTATGGTTCCTCTTCTTATGATTTGCTAATAATTTCTTTGTTTTCCTATGCGGTTTATTATGCTTTGGTGAATCTATAAGGGATCTAACATATATTGCTTATTTTCTAACGAGGCATTGGAAGGGGAGCTTGATAAAGATCATAATTATTGGGCGCTAAAAACTGAAAGTAGATGTCAATTTGCCTCGCAAAAGAAATTGCAAAACAAAGCTTTATGATGGCAAAAGAAATGAAGCCAGCAAGAAGTTTCGTTGCAAATAATTAATACAATAACGCATATAAAGTAAATTATGTTGAGTCAGTGACGTCATATATAGGTTTAAAATCCATCAGAGAAAGAATCCAACAAGAAGTTACCTTTAATCATATTAAGAAGATGACGTCAGCTTGACCGTGGGACCTTTATCATGTAAAGGTGTCACAGGACACTCGAGATTTGGATGCCGACCATACACGGGAGCCTTGTGAACCGGTGAAAGCGTTCTCGCAAAAGCTTTTCATGTGCTTTTGCTTCCTGCTCATCATTCGAGGATTCGGATTTGTTTTCACGGTTAATGTTGGGATATTCATGTGAGCGTATAGTCTTCTCACATTGGAAATGATTAAAAAAAAAGGTAAAATTTTGGATGAAATTGGTTCATAATCTCTAGTCAGGACTAATTAGCTTTCACCTGGGCATGATTGTCCTTCATCCATCAAGGGAAAATAAAACCTAGTGTGTTAAGGTTGAAGATGCCGGAAGAATGACCGCGGCCGGGACATTCCAGGGCTCCAATGTTAGCTCTAGGTTAGGCATAATTAGAAATTTAGAATAGTTCACGAAAAAAATATATTATGGCGAACGTTAATAGAAAAGCATTAGTAGAATTTTTCACTAGAAATATATTAATTACTAAAATCAATGGTGCAATCAGAAATTAATTTAATTTAGAGAAATAGCATAATTAAACTGATAAGTGTCAGCATGGAAGTTCTTGTCTTAATTTTATATGTAAAATTCTCACGTGCATTATTTTTCTAATGGTCGATTTATTATAAATGGTTAAATAAAATATTATGCCCTTTTAATTTTTATTTCTAATACAAATTTTCGAAA
>NC_033799.1:53278763-53280316 GCF_001876935.1 Asparagus officinalis
TCACGAAAAAAAAGATATTCTTTTTTCATATTTTCATACTTTTATTTTAACTTTAATGAGTTTACGTATTAAATAAGCGAAGGTAGTTAGTAGAGGAAACTTAAATTCGGCTTTCCCTAAATACTGACGCAGCGCGGAAGTAGTAGCCTCAGAATCCACCAATGAGGTTCTCTGAATCCACAAAGAACGATCTTCGAATCCACGAAGAAAATATTAAAAAGAGAAATTTTATTGATGAAAAGTTATTCTCCTTTGGGGTTACATGAGTTAACTTAGCAACGTTTGAAATTAAAGAAACATGATCCGATTTTAATTTCTCATTTTTGTAAGGATCACATTTTCATTTGAGATAGTATCAAACTTAGAAGCTAATAACTCATGATCGGATTTTAATTCTATATACTTACTTTTTAAATTAATAAAATTATTATGCAACTTAGTATAGGCATGCATTAATCTCTCATAGGCACAAGCGAGTTCATCAATAGTTAATTCACTTTCGGATTCCGAATCGCTTACTACATGTAGGTGTAAATTTTGATCTCCCGAAAATAGGGAACTTCGTTTGTATTGATTAGAATAGCTTATTACAAACTAATTAATCGAAATTACAACAGAAGCGGAGGGAATGCCCTCCTTGTTTAAATGTGGGGACTTTCGGTAGCTACAGGATGATTCGCTCGATTCTCGCACCGACTCTGCTTCCCTTGGACGGTTCGACCGAGGTTGCTGGCGAGCTTCAGTACACAGTAGAGGCTCGGGTTGATGGAGTTCGAATCTCCTAGTTCGACGGCGATCAGGGCTCGGAACTAGAAGAGGACGCTACAGTGCAAAGGTTATGCAAAGAGCTTGTCGTCGACCCGACCGGGAGTCGAGAGCTAGTGGTTCGGTTAACTAATTGGATTAATCAATTAGCTACGGGCGAACTGCTGAACGTTGGACCGCTCTATGCTGAATGCTCCACACCTTCGAACCCTTCGAACCTTTTCCCCCAGCCCATTCATTGTGGCTAGAAGAAGCTCTTAAATAGAGGAGAGACAGCTTGGTCGCTCCTTGAATCATGGGATGTGACCATGTACTGTTGAGAGGTATCTTGCTGCTCACCTGTACTATGAGCGGTCATTCGAGGGGCCGCGTTTCACATCACATCACATAGGAGTGAAAAGGCCCATTCTCGTATGTCAGACAGCGGCTGCCCAACACTCGAGTGCATTTGGCCAGCTTGCCGAATGCCGGTGAATCCAGACCTTGACTAGGACAGGCAAAGTGAACTGCATTTATGAGGGTGCAAGTTGATCTGGTGTCTGTCCGATCACTCGTACTGTGAGCGGCTACTCGACGGGATTGGAATACTGTGCCCTCTCTCCCTTCACATCACGAGAAGTGGAAAAATGGGTGCCCAGTACTCGAGTGGGTTTGAACAGCTCACCGAATGCCGGCAGATCTAGCTCTCGACTCGGACGGGCGAGGTGAACTGCATTTATGAGTGTGCAATCTGATTTGGCGCCTGTCCGATCACTCGTACTGTGAGCGGCTACTCGACAGGCTTGGAG
>NC_033799.1:53281316-53285695 GCF_001876935.1 Asparagus officinalis
CAGGGCCTCTTCAATGATTTTGGCTATCTGCTCGGTGTTGGCCATGAACACCTCTCGAGCTTGCCCTACTCTAGACGTTGTATCGTCGGAGGCGAGCGCGGAATGAGAATCTGAGAACTCGTCATCGGAATGGACTCCTTCATGAATCCCACGGTCGTCGTTATCTCCGACGGCTTCTAGCTGAAGCTGAGCTACTCCCGCATTGACTCTGCTTCTTGGAGAGTAATTAGGGTTGGAACCACCTGAAATGATTGGGGATTTTCCCTTGTTGACCATGTTGATAGTAACTTCTAGGGGTTCATCATCTCGAGCAATCGATCCTCTTTGGTGAGAACGCCTTGATTTGGGCTTTGTCGTTCCATTGAAGATTCTCTCGGATATCGAGACCCTCTGTGGAGCGGTCTTGGGGCAGCTACAAGCTGATAATACTGCCCTGATGAATTTGGTACACGGACAGTGAGAATCCGCTTCCCGGGTGTTTCTCTTTCGAGATTCATCCGCACCCCCAGCCTGATAGTACAACTCACTGACGTTGCCGTCGGAGTAACCTATCGGCTGCTCACATGGGTTCTCAGGTATAACGCGTTCGTCTGCCCGACGCGTCTTCTTCTGAGTAAACACTACCTTATTAGCCTCTGCAAGAGTCGCACGTTTAGAATCACTCCTTTGTGAGGGTGAAACCTTGACGGGCTCTTGGTCTTTTGCACACACCACCGAGCTGGCCGTTGTAGGAATCCGTTTGTTAGTAGATCGCGTACGACCCCCAGTCCGGGTATTGGCTTGCGGCTCGTTTGATGATCTCGAGCTCTCCTTATCAAGCGCTTTTCCTCGATCCTCGGGTAGAGCACCGATACGATCCTTCGGAGGATTCTTGAACTTGGGGAAATCCGCGCTGCGGTGGGGCTTTTCCAGAGGTTCGGGATCTGAAATTGACGAAGGTTGAAGAGCAATATTACCTGCTTTTACCTCAGGCGTTGTTTTGGCCTTCGGCATCCAAACTCGTTCGGATCTCGGTGATCTCTTAACGGCCTCTCCCTTTAGCATTTCTCGTGCTTTTTGGACCAGGGCTCGGGCATGCGCACGCAAGGCGCGGCGCTTCTGGATTCGCTCCTCGAGAGTAGAACGGGTTCTTTTGACATGAACCCATTTGTTTGTTTCTGCTTCGGAGGAGGGGCTGGTTGTTTGCCGTGGTTGCTCCTGGCGTTGCCTGGATTTTAGATCCACGTTATAGCGGATCCCATCCATTGGCTCCAAAGCCTCGGCCAGCTGACGAGCAAGACGTTGACGTCGTCTTTGTCGTGTTCTCTTTGACACTGCGGGAGCGTCTTCAGAAGCCATCTCCTCGGCGGAAGAGGAGTCCGGATCTGCGATCTCGACCATTTTGGATGACGCGGGTACGTCATGTGGTACAAGTGCAGAGGCGGCGACGGGGTCTTGGATTTTTGAACAGAAGGACCTGCAATCATTTATGAAAGAGGTTACCTTTCTGTACCCGTTTGGAGAGGCGGATCTGGAGGAGGAGGAAGAGAGGCCTTCTTTGAACCGTTGTTGATCGAGCTCGTGTTCTTCATTCGCCCCGATCTTGAGTGCCGGCTGCGTCACGACGGCGTCGGTTGCGATGCCGTTGGCTCCCACTGTGGTCGCCAGCTTGTTTGCGGAAAAAGTTGCTGTATTCATTGCTGCATTCATTACAACTTCAATCGTTACAATGAAATAAAAAGATAGCCTTTTTATAAGACCGGTACACAATGAAAACAAAATAGATACAACTCTTTTCAAACAAACGCAAGATCTGTTCATCATCTCTTGCTTGCGTGGGTCTTTTGCCTGTGACGGGGATGTTGATATCCGTGGACCACCGGGGCACTCAGATCTGGTCCGAGAAAATCGGGCAGAGTTTCGTCTATCCGCGGGGGGATTTTAGAAACTCTGAACTTCGTCGATCTGCGTGAGATCTAGAAGTTTACAGCTCCTATCTCGGATAATCGAGATATTCGCTCTACTTAGTATCACCGCTAAGGGGCAACACTAAGGAAAATAGAAAGGGGAATGAAGAAGGAGGCTCCTTTGCTGCAGAAGGCTCGCTCACTCCTCGATCCGGCAGGGCTTCGCCGCTCTCTTAGAAAACCCCGACTCCTTCCTCCGGCAGGGCTTCGCCGCTCCTCTCTGGAATTTCAGATCTCAAAGGACATAACTCGTCGATTCACTTCAATCGTTCGTCGACGTCGATTAGACTCATGTGGATCGGATAGTGACGTTCATCGTCGTTCTTTAATACTGAACCGTTTGTGGAGACATATAGGCAATTTTCGATGCCTACAATTGGTGGTTGAGGCTGTTTGCCTCTTCTGTTCTTCAACTCCGCGTGGTAGCGGAATCCGTCCGTAGACTCCATCGCCTTAGCGAATTGCCGCGCAAGGCGTTGACGACGCCTCTGGCGGGCTCTCTTTGAGAGAGTCACAACGCCCTGAACAGTAGAGGCGTTGGCGGGAGTTGGGTTGACCTGATTGGAGGTCGGTGGAACTTCATTTGACGCAACTTCGGCGTCAGTTGGGTTGAGAGCTTCGTGGGCTTCCCGAGCAGCTTCAAACCAACGAGCTTTTCTCCCGGAGGAGAACTTCTTGGACTTGCGGGGGGAGATAGAGCCGGACGAGGACACGTACTCCTCGAACTTGGCTTGGTCGAACTCATACTCGACCTCCTCCACGACCCGGATTGCAATCCGCGGCTGCGACGCATCGATCTCGTTGGCGAGATCGTCGGCTCCCACTGTGGTCGCCAGATTGTTCGCGTGGAAAACTGTTTTCTTTTTCATTGATATGATTGTCATCTTGGGTTACAAAGATCCGGTCTTTTATAGATCCGGTTACAACTAAATCAAAGAAAAAAAAATAAAAATTACAACTTTCCTCTTGTGAACAAATCGCAAGCTCCTGTTTTGCGGTTGCTTGCTTGTGTGGGTTCTTTGCCAACGCCGGGGTTAATCCGTGGACCACCGCGCGATCTAGATCCGGTCGGATCTACACGAGTATGCGGGTATTATTCCACGAAGGGAATAATAGCCGGGAGGGATTAATCCACCAAGGGAATAATCGCTCAGATCTCGAGATCTAAGACCAAGCTTAGATCTGGAGTGTAGTCTCGTGTAGATCTCAGATCTGTTCTTTCTTCCTCTCGAGATCCTGCCTTTTCTGACGTGGATGGTCGCCGAGGATCAGATCTGAATGTGCAAGTCTTCTGGTCTTCAAGCTCCGAGTTCACTCTTCAATCCGGCAGAGTTTCGGCTCTTGAAAGTTCGACCCCTGAAAATGAACATCTCTAGGCCTATTTATAGGCTCTCAGGACAGTGGCTGCAAAAAGGGAATTGTCGGCCACCTCGTCGGCCACCGAGCCACCCATGGGTGGCTCGGCTTAAGCCGAGCCCCCTTAGGTGTGGGTTTTCCGAGTTTTTGAGTTGTGTCCGTTTTCCGGTTTTGTCCGTGATTCGGTTGATTAAGACTCTGATTGGTTGATCTGATTTGGCAGTAAGTCGGATTCCTGATTTGGCAGTAAATCCGCTTCTGAGTTCGAGTCCGAAACTTATCTTGATTCGATCGTGATTCGTCCGAGTCTATTCTCGGTTGGATGACTCGTTGATTCCTTAATTCGTTAGCTTGATTCTGCACGCGGGTGGATTCATTCCGTTGTTCGCGTGCGATTGGTCGATCTCGTCGCCTCGTTGGTTCGTCGGTTTGTGCCGAGCTGAGCTAAGGGACCTATAAGCAATTTTATATGCCTACAGTCTGGAATACTTTGAATAAAGAAGTTCCTGGCGAGTCAGGTGTATTCGGCCTTCTCTAGGATTTTTAGCAAACCCTCAGCTATCAACGGGTTTGATTTGCCTTTACCGATTACCATTTGAATCGGGTTAGACATACTATTCCCCTCAGTATGATGAGTTGTCGAATAGTTTCCCTTAGGCTTAATGCTAAGATTTCTACTCTAACCCTTAGCCGTCTGAGGCGTGGGTTTGGGATGAGACCATTTCGTCGGTGATTCCTGACTCTAGACGAGTCGTGTCATCTGTTACCCGTCCTCAAAGGCGAACAAATTGTTTAGACAAAATTCATTTTTGCAGGCGAAATTTTGAATTTGCGGGGTCAAGCCAGGCTTTTGCAGGCGAAATCCTTCCTTTGGGCGGAATTAGATTCGGTAGGAGTGAGCCACGTGTCTGCCGATGGGGCTTCGTGCTTTCCAGCTAAGGCGACATGGTTCCGTTAGGTCGCATCAATTATGATTCGACAGTCTGACATTAGCTTCGTGCGTCTCGTTCGAATCGTGGCCGTGGTTTTCGAATCCAACCGTCAGATCCAGCCGTCGATTTTGACTCGAGTTCCAGG
>NC_033799.1:53285705-53301511 GCF_001876935.1 Asparagus officinalis
CCTGTTTCGCGCTTCGAAGGTTCCTTCAAAATGTTGGGAGCCATCTGGACCATTGATTTCGATCGTGGTCACGTTGATCAAGGAGAGCAGGTGGCTCTGCGTGATGGACGGAATCCATTATTATCTTCCCAGCATGCCGAGTGGGTTTTCGATCGTCGAGTTACGGTCTCTCGTGGTCCCCAGAGTGATGAACTGGGATTTGACCCCCACTCAGGACGGGGTTACTTGCGGTGTCTTTATAGGCTCCATGGCTGGGTACGGGGTGGAGAGTTCTTGCAAACGCATGACAGGCCTACGCCCTGGCCTACCATTCAATGAGCTGCCCGTAGGGGAGACGACGGCAGTTGCGGAGACTTTCCATCATCGCTTCTTCCAAGCCGGTGGGAGATTTCCCCCCAAAGGACTTTCGAGCCCCGGGGTGGGTCTACTTCGTGCCTGGCAGCCACACCTGGTGGTCCAAGATCACTGACTACGTTTTGGCTGAGAATTCTGACCTCACGGATTCGGAATTGTTTGTGGCCATTCGGGCCACCCGTCATGATTTGAAGATTAACGCCCACCAGTTCCACATCGTATTGGAACTATATTGCGTGGATAGTGTCACGTTCTTCACCCCCAATGGTGAGCTCGGCATGACCCTTCATGAGATGTATGACGTGTCAGGGTTGCCCCTGGGAGACTTCCCGTATGAGGAGTACGTCCCGGGCCAAGATGAGATTGACTAGCTTTCAGACCGTTCCCCCTTGGTGGTTGAGACTCTATAGGAGTTGCTCTGTCACTACCATATATGCCTCAACACCTTAGGGGCGGTGGACCACAAAGGGAAGAAGAAGAGGGCTCCGGGGATCAGCCACAAGAACTGGGCTGATTACTTATTCCCGGAGAATGATGTCAAAGGGAGGCCTACTCTTCCGCTGGGCGAGTGTGACTAGTCCGAAGTGGAGAGGAGGACAGCCGAGGGGGGAGCCACCGTGACCCTTGAGCATGACGAGGGCAGATTCAAATTCGGCATGGTCTTCCATTCGTTTCACCACCAGGCTAAGTCCCCTATATCCGGGAAGGCTCTGCTCGCGGGGTACCTCATGTTGTGGTTGAAGAGGTGTGTGGTCTCCATGCATTTGTTTGAGGTGCTTTCGGTAGAGGTCATGTATCCCGTGGTTCGCTTGGCCCATGGGAGGTCCTACGCATTGGTGTCGACTATGGTGGCATGCATCCATCGGGGACTCCGCATACTGACGGCCTAATTCTGCCGTGTGTCGACCGTTGACGAAGGGGAAGGAGAGGTCATCAGGACCCCCAACCCTAGGGTGGGGCTGCCGTACACTTATTTGATGGAGTGGTTCATATACCATTGCGAGTGCTTGATGAGTGCTCCAGCGACTCTTCAAGGAGACAAGTTCGTTCCATTCGTTCAGCGCTTGGAAAGGTGCTCTTGGAAGTGTAAAGACATCCCTGATGCGCAGAAGACGCTCTCCCATTTCGACTACTATAACTTTCGCCGGTTCTTCCACTACTTCAGTGGAGGGGGGTATGGGGAGTCTCTTAGGGATGTATCGATGGTAGACCATCACACCGTCCTTTCCTACAGCGTTTTTCGATGGTTGGTGAACATTCGACCGGGATATCACATCCTACGAACAGGCTCTGTGTGCTACCCCGAGCCATACATCCCTTGCAGGTTTGCCCGCCAGTTTGGGTTCGACCAACTATATGTGGGAAACATCAATCCCTATGTACACTTCGAAGGTTGGCTGGTGGATGGAGCCCGGAGATGGTTCTGGACCCATGCTGGCGGTACCCAGGCCCATTTTGAGCTATCCGCTAAGGATCGTGATTTGTACCATATGCTCCTGTACTGCCGGTGGTATCAGGGCGCCAGCGCCAATCCTGAGGGTTTTCGGTTCCAGAGTTCCTGTTTGGTGGAACACGGGCGTCCTCCCAGAGGATCTCTTCATACTTCGAGGTGGAGGGGCCGCCAAACTGCTAGGGAGTGGTTTTCAGAAGATCTGGCTGAAGACATCGAGGGTTTTAATGCGGTCCTAGATGAATCCGAGGTGCCCGAGGCCCGATCTCCCCTCCCCTAGCTCTGCCGTCGGATACCCCTAGTAAAGCAGAGAGAACTGGCGAGTTAATCGGCGGCGCGGCGGCGTCTGGAACAAGGCCTCAGGAGCACGATAGCTGGACGGATAAGACATCCCGCTGCCTAATTCTGCCGAGTTAGCCGCTTCCATCTCTAAGCGATAATGGGCAGAACAGCAGCCGAAGACTCCAGAGCGGAAGTGGCCAAGAAGGCCCGTCGTGGAGAGACGGTTGAGACCGCCAGAGCGGCGGGAGGTCAGGATGACGCTGCACGGGTGATTATTCCTGGAGTGACTGCCTCTAGGACTGGAGCTGTTCCGCCCACTCCTTCTGCCGTGTTAGGGGTAGTTTCGGCGACCTCGAAGGATGCTCCTCCACAGTCCGGTGTGAGGTCGCAGGCGGGGGCTTCAGCGACTCCTACGTCCACACCGGGAGGTAATCTTTTAGTGCGGCACTCTTGGGTACAAAGTCGAATCTGCCTACCCTGACGTTTGTGTTGAATTTATGTAGGTGCAGTCAAGGGAGTGATCTTCATTCCTTCTGGCGAAGAGGAGGGAACTGGAGACGAAGAAGAGCTTGGTGGCTCAAGTAAGCGTAGGCCTTAGTGTCGTTGACCCCTCTGTGCTGAAGGGGCATCTGTTAATCTTCTCCTTACATTCGCAGTTGACCCCTCCTATGAAGCTACTGGCAAAGAAGATCCCCCCTCTTGGGCGGGCCATTCAGCCGGAGAGATGGGTGAATCAGAGGCGGACGATGACGTCTCGATTCATGAGGCGCTATCGAGCGAGGAGGAGGCGTCGGTTCATGAAGACGTGTTAGGCCAACAAGGAAAAATCCCCACTCTTGAGGAAGCGTTGGTTGGGGGTGGACCCCCAGCGCAGGAGCCTCCGATCCGAGGGGAGACGTCCACTCGACTGGTGACTGCTTCTACGTCTGCGGTGGCTGTCGGCGCCACACCGGTACCTCGATCGTAACTTCATCCGCGGCAGAAGAGGCTACCCTCTCTCCCTTGGAATGTTCACGTAAAAGGAAGGTGGCTCGAACCCTGGCTAACTTCCAAGACACTTTAGCTGATTGTATCAAGCTTGCATTGGAAGAGAGCTGTCCCTTCAAGGAGTTCAAGGAGGACCTCGATCACGACATTGTCTTCTTAATCAAGAAGCTTGGCTCCACCGCGGCTAAGCCGTACTTCCAGCGTTTGAAATAGGTGGAGGAGGCTATTCGATAGTTGCTTACCCTTCGCGCGAAGAGTTCCGAGATTGTTGATCTCGCGTCCGGCGAGGTTCGAGCAGCAGTGGAAGAGCGCGACTGCAGATTGAACAAGACCATGTCTTTGGAGGCAAGGCTGTCAGCAGAGTTAGAGCAGGTCAAGGCCGAGGATGAACAAGTGGCCTATGAGCAACAGAAGGCTGACAACCGCCTTTCTCGCCTGTCTTTGGAGATAGAGAAGCTGAAGCAAGTCATTGCCAATGCACATGCCTCCCTAGACACTCAAGAGAAGGCTCACGAACAGCTTGTAAAGGAGTTGGAGGATATCGAGTCTCGTCGACAACTGGTCGTTGGTTCCATTGAGGAAAGGGACCGAGCCCTCAAGGAGGCTAAAGATACCGTCCAAAACTTGGTCTCACGCACTGAGGAAGATCTTCGCCGGGAGATCCTGAGGGGGCTCGAGCTTCGTCATGCCAGGGAGATTCGTGAGGCAGAGTTACGGCTGAGAGCTTTGTAATTTGCCTTTGATTCCTCGTTGTAATAGAATTTCTTTTTATGAATGAAATTATCCTTTCGTTTCCGACCACTATCACTTTTGTGCGCGCTCCTTTTTTTTAACATGCATTAATCAAGGTTTGGCCACGGGAGAATCCTAGCCGCAGGGGGATCCTGGCTGTCGGTGAACTTCAGCTGCAAGCTTGTCTCATCTGCAGGCGAATTTTGTCCGCAGGCGAATTTGGAATTGACTCAAGTTCCAGAGTGGTATGTGAGTTTAGTTGGGCTTGACTCGTGGGAATTCAAAAGACGAATCCGGCTTCGGGCGGGCTCCACTTTCGGTGGGCCACGTGTTAATCTACGCGCACGTCAGCCAAGAAGACGTGGGTACGTCGTTACGTATTAAATACGGCGCAGTGGGGCTCTTTGTCTATTGCGCCCGATTCAGGCCGTTGGCTGAAGATCGTGTCCAGAAACCGCTGGATCCTGGCCATCCATACGAGATCCAAATTGTTCGGCCTTACTCTTGACTGTTTAGCCCTGACGGTCCAATCGAGTGGCGGATAGCCGCCTAGGATTAGAGTATTTAACGCCCCTACCCCTTGTTAAGAGAGGCTGCAGTTTCTTTCGTTGTCTTCTTCAGAGGATGCCTAAGTTTTCTTTTCGTTGTACTCATAATGGCACCGAAGCTAAAGAGAGTTGCTTCGAAGAAAAGGAAGGAGGCGTCCACTTTCCGCTGAAGTATCCTTTTGTCCCGACTTCCTTGTGGTTGTAGGTCGAGCATGTACTTTTCACTTAACTCTCTCCTGTGTTGTTGTAGTGTTTCACAGACCAAGGAGAGGTGCTAACTGCGGCCGAGCCCATTTTAATTTCCAATAACGAATCTGAGGGTACTACAACTTCTTCCGCCTCAGGCTCCGTTCCCCAGCCAGGAACTGAACCTTGTCTCGAGGTTCCACCCATCACGGCGCTCACTCTGGGTCAAGAGCCTGTTTCCTCAGATTCCTTGTCCCTACAGGCTCGTCTTGAAGAGTTCGAGAATGCCATGAAGCAGGTGATTCCCCTTATCAGTCTTGGCATGGGAAGCTACAACGGCTTCAAACAGTCTCTCCTAGATCGCATGGTTGACCTCAAGAGGCTGGGCGAAAACCGGATTGCCACACGTTGCATGCAGAAGCTCCTTTTCCTAGAGTCACGCTTGGTGAGGCTAGAGATCTTGCTACAGGAAGGTTCGGAAGTTGACGTGGAGTCTTTCCTGTCTCATATTAGACGTTGGGAGGCGTGGGAGCAGGAGGTCCGCTCTAGAGAAATAGCAGACCTAGAATCTAAGGTCGCCTTCTGGGAGGGTAAGCAACACTTATTAGAAGAGTGGATAGGCGACTTCACCTCCACCATATCTCGCCTGAGAGCTGAGTTGGAGCAGGCGGAGGTGACTCTGAGGGGGCTCCAATCTGAGAGCGTAAATGTCAGCAAGATCCAAACGTTGCGCCAGGAAGATGCTGCTGCCAGGTCGAGCTTTGAAGACCGGGCTCGGAAGGAGGCTGAAGACAAAGCCCGTGAGGATCACTCAAGGAGGGTGACTGCGGTCAAAGAAGAGCTTACATCCTTTAGCTTGTTTGACTAGGACCTCAGGTTTAGGAACGTGTTAAGACATTTAGCCTGTTTTGCTTTTGGAACCATGTCATGACTTGTTTGTTTATGAAATCATAACTTTGTTCGAATGTACTGTCTTAAAACTGAATGAATGTTGCACTCTTTAGGTTTCCCCTTATGTTTGTGCGTGCCTCTCTCCTAGTCGCTGTTGTCTTTTATTTCTTTTCTCTGAGGCCGTTGCAGGTGGGCCTCTACTTATAGGCGAGTTCGAGCTACAGTCGGGTCCTGGATGCAAACGAGTTTAAATCGCCAGTGCATTCCAACTACATGCGAATTCGGGCTGTAGGCGAATTTGAGCGATGGGTGGATCCTGACCGTGGTCAAACTACGCTGGAGGCGAAGTTAATGTGCACCCGGAGGAAGGCCATGCGTCTGCCCACGGCCTCGGGTGCCCGCCAGCTAGACTAACATTGGCACGTCGTCTCACATTAAGGTGGTGTAAGTGGCTTTGTCGTTCTCCATGCCCAATCTGGGCCGTAGGATGATGGACACGCGTTCGTTCCGTACGTCGTACATTGCCCTTTTTATTCATCAGAAAGGGGGACCGCATTGATTGTTTTCTTCTTGTTCAGAATGGCACCGTGAGCGAAGACGTTTGACGTGAAGAAGGAAAAGGGTGGCGCTTCTCCCTCGACTTCCGCACCTGATCGTGATCCGGAGCCGAAACATTTGGGCTCCGTCCCAGTTCAACTAGAAGAACTGGAGAGTGTTGCGAAGCAAGTGATCTCGCTTGTTGATCAGGATCGCAGCACTTTCGCGGAGCTGAAACAAGCTCTCTCGGGCCGTGTGGCCCGTCTCTGCTGCCAGAGTGACTTGATGCTCGGGGTAAGATGTGAAATGAAGCTCCTCGATGTGGATTTGGAGCCCCAAGTGAAGTCATTCTTGGTTCCAGTTCGTCGCTATGCTATGTGGCAGCAAGAATGTCGAAGGCGAGACATAGAAGACAAAGAGTCCCTTATCGCCCGTCTCCATCTCCGGCACCGCCTATTGCAATGTGAGATGGAGTCTGTCGTTTCCTCCTTCTTTTTGGGTATGACTCCGTGCACGGAAGGGGAATCCACCTTGACAGGCCTGCGCATTCCGAGCGAGGCGGTGGAAGGTGATCTTGCCAGAGAGAGGCGTACTCTTCCACTATTGCTTCAGGAGAACGCCGCTGCTAACGCTTCTTTTGAAGCGTGGGTTCGGCGTGTGGGGCAGACAGCCGAAGTCAGGGCTAAGCTTGCATAGCTCAAGTTCCTGGTATAAACTCATAGGGTAGGAGTAGATTCTAGGTGTCCTATTTCATGTTTTGCTTATTGTATGTTATGACTCTCTTGGTTGTAAGGTTATAACTTTGTTCAAATGTACTGTGTAGAAGCATTCAATGAAGTTCTTATTTTCTCGTTGTGCACATATCCTTTTCATATATCACCATTAAGCGTCTCTCATATAACCGCCGACGATTTCATGCCATAGGCAAAACTCCTCGAGTGGTGAAGAGTTTACGTCGAAAGCTAAACTCAAATACAGGCGAGTTCACTCTGTATGCAAAACTCGGGTTATGGCGAGTTTGCATGGAAGGCTAAACCCAACTGCTGGCGAGTTCATGCTGCAGGCGAAACTTAATTCATGGCAAATTTGCGTGGAAAGCTAAACTCGACTGCTGGCGAGTTTACACTGCAAGTGAAACTTAATTAATGGTGAGTTTGCGTTGGCGAGTTCATGCTATAGGTGAAACTCGAGCGATAACGAGTTTGCCTCATAGGAGAAGATTTAGACGGCGGTGAACTCGTGCCATGCGTCGGCCTGCGGGCCTAAATGGTTGCCAGCTTAAGGCGCTATTGGGCGTGTTAATGCTCATTAATGGCGAAGCGACGGGACGCTTCGCCTCTCTTGCTCAATCTGATCAGTTGGTTTGGAGTCCCGAGAGGGGTGGCTTTTATTGGCGCTGAGCTCTAAGCGTCGTAGGACGTCTGAACCGTCGGATCACTTGGGACAACAGATCTCGGCCGTAGGGCCTTCGACTATATAGTGTACACGCCATCTCTCCAGCAAGGTCCTTGTGTCCTCGAAAGAATTTGCTAGAAGAGAACTGCTGCAGAAACTCTTTTTGACCCATGGCCTCTGCATCTGACCGTAGTGCCTCCGAAGGCGTGGACTCTTCTCCACCGTCGTCGATGCTGCTGCGCCGCCAGCTTCCCCCACGAGCTCGGCTCAAGGGTCTTCTGCACCAGACCCCACTGTAGGCATAAAAAATTGCTTATAGGTCCCTTAGCACAGCTCGGCACAAACCGACGAACCATCGGGCGACGTATCCAAACACGAGCGTCAGTCCACAACACCGAAGCCAAGTGACACGCAACGAAGCGGATTAACGAGGCGACGAGGCTCATGAACCGCACGCAAACAATGGAATACATCCATTCACATGCGGAATCAAGCAAACAGTTCGGTGAGTCAACGAGTCATCCAACCATAGAACGGATTTGAACTCAAACACCGAGGCGGATTTACTGCTATATTGGGATTCGGACTGTCAAATCAGAATCCGGATCAACGACGAAGTGGGTTTTCTGCCAAATCAGGATTCAGATCAACAACCACAACACCTAGGGGACTCGGCCAAAACCGAGCCACCTCTAGGTGGCTCGGTGGCCGAGCCACCTCTAGGGCCGGCCAGATCTATGCCAGGTACAGATCTGAGAGCCTATAAATAGGCCCCCCTTGGTTCATTTTCAAAGGTTGGAACTTTTGGAGGCGAAGCTCTGCTGGATTCAAGGCTCAGAACTTAAAAAGATTGAAGATTTGGGACTTTAAGGATTTGCTCTTCCAGATCCGGTGCTGGACGATCGTCAACGCCAGATAAGGCAAGAGTTCGAGAGAAACCGGATCTCAGATCTACGTAGTCATCCTCCGGATCAAAGCTTGGCCTTTGATCCCGAGAACTAAAGGCTACTATTTCCTTGAAGAAATAGTACCCCCGGCTATTATTTCCTTGGCGAAATAATACCCGTCAAACTGCGTAGATCCGACCGGATCTAGATCACGTGGTGGTCCACGGATAAACCCCGGCGCAGGCGAAGAACCCACAAAGCGAGTGACCGCAAAACAGGAGCTCGTGATTTGTTCGACAAATAAGGAAAGAGTTGTAATTTTCTTCGTGATTTGTTCGACAAATAAGGAAAGAGTTGTAATTTTCTTTTTCTTTTGATCTCGTTGTAACTGGATATTATAAAAAGACCGGATTTTTGTAATCGATAAACTATTACAAGAGTGTGCAATGACATCAATAAAGAACACAATTTTTCCCACGAACAATCTGGCGACCACAGTGGGAGCCACCGATCTCGCTGCCGAGATCGTCACGTCGCAGCCGCGGATCTTAATCCCGGTCGTGGAGGAGGTCGAATATGAGTTCGACCAGCAGAAGTTCGAGGAATACTTGTCGTCCTCATCCAGATCAACCTTCCCCCGCAAGTCCAGAAAGTTCTCCTCCAGGAGAAAAACTCGTTGGTATGAAGACGTCGAAAACACCAACGAAGATCTCGCCCCGTTTGATGCCAAAGTCGCATCGGGTGAGATTCCTCCAATTCCCAACCAAGGCAGATCTGCTCTGACCAACCCTTCTGCCGCAGAAGGCGTGGTGACTCTCTCGAAGAGAGCCCGCCAAAGGCAACGTCAACGCCTTGCGAAACAATTCGCAAAGGCCATGGAGTCCGTTGACAGGATCCGCTGCAACGCGGATCTGAAGAACAAAAGAGGCAAGCAGCCTCAACAATCAATGAATGGTGGTTCCTCCAAGCCGGATCAACGTTGGAGGAGTGCATTCGCAAGCGCCACGCACTATCAGCGCAAGCACGGGCTCAAGCTGAAGAAGTCCGTAGGAAGTTGCAGAAAGAGGTGGCCAAGAAGCCGCCATCAACCAGCAAAGTTTAGAGGCCGAAGTCTGAAGTGGTGGTTCAGACCAAAGAGCGTCAACTGCAGGCGTCGAAAGTTCAACTTCCGGCGAATCAATCCAAACCGCCGATGATTTCCACAACTGTTCCGGGAGATCCCACGGGACCATCCCAGAAAAGGAAGTCGGTTTTGGAGCACCTCGGTCCACTTCCCAAGGAATGAGGCAAAGCTCCAGTCCAGGAACGTTTAGGGCCAATGAAGAAGTCCCGAACAAATCAACATGATGGGGGTCACCGCAACCCTCAACATGACAAAGAAATCATGGCACCCAAGCGCACTACTTTGCGCATCGAAGTTCAAGAGCCCGTTGAGAATTCACGCCCACAAAGGCGCGTTTCAAGGCGTGTGACTCTCGAAAGTCCGAAGAAGGTAATTTGCTCTTAGAAGAAAACGTTATCGTCTGATGATGATTGCGTTATACCTGAGAAGTCGTGCCAACATGTGATAGGTTGCTCCGACTTTCAAACGGAAGAGCTGTACTATCGTGCTGGGGGTACGAGCAAAGCCAAAAAGAGAAGCCCTCGAAGTCTAGAAACTCAGTGCCCTTGTTCAAAGCTCATTCGGGCGGTACTGTCTGAGTGCAACCGCATCAAGGCAGTACCTGAGAGAATTTCAGTGTTCGAAAGGCTTAGTACCGAAACGCCAAAACCAAGGCATAGGCATTTCCGACGGAGTAGAAGGATGGTCGAAGACAGGGAATTTCCGAGGGTCACCACCAATATGACCAGCAAAAGGGCATCGACACGGGATAATCCCGAGTCAATTCCGCCAGTACCCCGGTATCTAACTCATCTACAGTCTGGAGCCATTACACGAGGAACTTATGGTAGGGTTCGGACAAGGCTACCTTCTGAGGATGAAGAGTCGGATGCCGGTTTGGCAGTCGCATCTGACAACACAGTATCCAGTGAGGGACAACCCCACGGGTCATTTATGATAAGCACGGAACAAGTGGCCAAGATGCTCGAAGAAGCCATGGCTAAACAACAGGAGGCCTTTAGATTCGAAATGCAGATGGCCATGCAGAACATGAGAGAAATGCATGACCAACAAATCCAAGTATTGACAAACCAGCAAGGCGAGCCAAGTCGTCGTAACCAGGTTAATCTGGAAGATGAGGACACAAATGCAAACGAGACTCATAATGCGTAATGAGAATGCCAATGAAGACACAGGCGAAAGTCTGAAGATCAAGAACCTCGAGAGCAAAATCAACACATTGATCTCCGCTCAAGAGACGAAGAAAACAGGCATTCCCTGTCCATACCCAAGAGAGTGGGAATCGATCCCATATCCGGCGAAGTTCAACCAAATTAACTTCACGCCGTTTAATGGGATGGGTTCACCCACTCAACATTTGATTTACTTAAAATCACACTTGGGGGTAATCTCCGGCAATGAGCCTCTGATGGTGCGGTCATTCGTCGGCACTCTTCGCGGAGCCGCCTTCGATTGGTATCGCCGCCTCAAGCCAGGTAGCGTGAACAGATAGGACGATATGAAGACCATGTTCCTCACCAATTTCTTCGATGGCGACACCGAGATATCTATCGGATCATTGCTCGATGAGAAGCAGAAAGATGGGGAGTTAGTCGACACCTTCGTCAAAAGGTTCCGGAACAAGGCGATGAATTGTCGGGACCCGATCACTAAGGAGTTCATCCTCCAAACTTGCCACAACAACCTTGCGTTGGACGTGTTGGAAGCAATGGGAACAGCACCGTCTGACACTTGGAAAGACTTGAAGGTGCGCGGTGAACAAGCCGAACGCTTCCTCCGAAGGAAGAAGGCCGAGAGGAACCGACCGACGGTTAATCCGCTGAACTCAAACTTCGCCTCTCGTGGTAAGGGCAAGGCACCTGCAGCTGCTGATGGTGCTAATATAACGTCACAACAGCAATCCCGAAGGCAACAAAAGACTTCGGGTCCGAGACTCCAAAAAGAGTACTCTTTCAAGGACGAAGACGTTCCAGCCATCTTCGAATCCCTCCTTGAAAGTAACAAGATCAAGATACCACCTATCACAAATCAGGAGGAAGCTGACAACACGACGGATCCAAATTACTGTGCATACCACAGGAGGGTCCTTCATCCCACCAAGGATTGTTTTACTCTCAAGAATAGCATTCAGACCTTGGTTGAAGCCGGCGTTATAATGCTAAGGGAAGTCAAATGAGAACGGCAAGACTCCAACGAGTATAATAGTATAAACTGCTTCTCAATCCTCCAACAGGTGCAAGAGGTTAAACTGCTCCCTGCATACTCCAATAAGTATATGAGTCTAAACTGTTTCCCACTTTTGACGGATAGTTCCTGGAGAATATTACGTTAATATTCTTAAGGATAACCCGGTCAGGTAACTGAGAATAATGTCCAAACCAGTTCAGCAGAGGAAGCTGGGGGTGGACGATTTATGTAACGGGAAGTTCTTAGAGAATCATATATCCTTAAGGATAACCCGAACACCTAACTGAGTACAATACTAGACCCGGTTTTGCAAAGGAAGCTGGGGGTGGATGATTCATGTAACGGGAAGTTCCCAAAAGAAATCCATATAGTGTATTCTTAGGGATAACCCGGTCACCACAGCAAGGTGATGAATAATAAACTCCCATTCAAATTCTCACTGCGTCTATGCACTCAACACTCTCATTGTTAGAGTCTGGACATAATATTCGGAATTGGTCAAACCTTTCTACAGTTAGGACCAAAAACAAAACCCCTCTCGATTCCCGCAATGAACGAGAGGTCCATAAATCGAGCGATCAAACCTTCCTACAGTTAGGATCGTCTCAAACCTCCCAATTAGTCAAACCTTCTTACAGTTAGGACCACAGTTAAAATCCCCTCTCGATTCCTCCAATGAACGAGAGGTCCACTTTCAAATCAAGTGATCAAACATTCCGTTAGGATCGTCTCAAACCTCCCAATTGGTCAAACCTTCCTACAGTTAGGACCAAAACCACAATTCACTCTCGATAAACGAGAAATTCACCTTTAGTTCGGTAATCAAACCTTCCGACAGTTAGGGTTATCTGAATCTTTTCGAATCTCGGAGTGGAGATTCCACTCTTGGTTTCACCTTTCCGGATGGAGATCCCACCTCGAGTCTCCTTTCCAACTGGAGATAGAATATAAAATTCTACCTCTTCAGCTTTGGGAGATAGAATATAAAATTCTTCCTCTCCCGCATCGGGTTTGTCTTTGCCCCAAGAGAAGACTCCGTTTTTTCAAACTCCTAGAATCCGTGCTTCACACGTATAGGAAGTTTATCCCGAATCCTAAGAAGGGATAAGTCTGCGCCTAACACGCGCTGCCGGTTTAGTCTTTCTCCGTAGAAAAAGACACCAGAGTTCGATTCTGGGGTATCCTATTCTTAAACCTAAGCAAGGATAAGTCTGTGCTTAACCCGCGCTGCCGGTTAGTTCTTAACCGTTAAAAAGAACACCTGTCCGCATATTCAGCATTGTGGCAGGTTGTTATTAATAACACCAAAATCCATACCTTACACACATAGGGAATTTCATCCTGAATCCTAAGAAAGGATATGCCGACGCCTAACGCGCGTCGCCGGTTTAGTCTTTCTCCGTAGAAAAAGACACCAGAGTTCGATTTTGGGGTATTTTATCTTGAAGCCTAAGTAGGGATAAGTCAGCGTCTTATACACGTTGCTGGGTAGCCTATTCCCGTAACAATAGCGAAGCCTATGTATTCGACATCATAGCACAAAGTCTCAGAGAATTCACTCTCTAAGCACAACGTTACATGCGGAACGGATTTAGACAATCCGCATGCTAGCTCGACTCAAACGGTAGTCGGTAAAGGCTAATCAAATCCGTTGAAGGCTGGGGTTAGCCAAAAATGCTAAAGTCAACGCCTAACATGCGTGGCTGGGTAGTCTATTCCCGTGAGAAAGACGAAGTCTACGTATTCAATATCGCAGCACTAAGAGCGTTAACTCTCTTAGCACAACGTCACATGCGGAACGGATTTAGATAATCTGCATGCTAGCCCGACTCAAACGGTAGTCGGTAAAGGCTCATCAAACCCGTTGATGACTGAGGGTTTACCAAAAAACCTATAAATACGAGAGTCACTGACGCATCAGCTTCATTAGTTGGTCTCGTGACTTGAGCATCCAACGATATTCGAAACCCTAGGGTCAACGTCGGTCAACGCGTAACCCTAGGTCAACGCCAGTCAACGCGTTGCGATCAAAAAGTCAACGTACGACGTTCAAAACCCTAAGGTCAACGCCAGTCAACGCATTGCGATCAAAAAGTCAACGTACGATGTTCAAAACCCTAAGGTCAACGCCAGACAACGCGTAACCCTAGGTCAACGCCAGTCAACGCGTTGCGATCAAAAAGTCAACGTACGACGTTCAAAACCTTAAGGTCAACGCCTGACAACGCGTAACCCTAGGTCAACGCCAGTCAACGCGTTGCGATTAAAAAGTCAACGTATAACGTTCAAAACCCTAAGGTCAACGCCGGTCAACGCGTAACCCTAGGTCAACGCCAGTCAACGCGTTGCGATCAAATAGTCAACGTACGACGTTCGAAACCCTAGGGTCAACGCGTAACCCTAGGTCAACGCCGATTAATGCGTTACAATGAAAAAATCAATACTCCGAAAAGTATACGAGTATAAACTGCTCCTTAATACTCCAAAAAGTATACGAGTATAAACTGCTTCTTAATACTCCAATAAGGTATACGAGTATAAACTATTTCCTATTTTTGGTTGAGAACTTTCTGGAGAATACTTTTCTAAAAATATTCTTAAGGATAACTCAACAACACTACGCGAGACAACGCGTCGCAAATGAGAACTCAACGCCAACAATCGATGGTCAGTTCTATGTTGAACCAACAAACACGAGCTAAAGATCAGAAAATCAGGAATCGACTTTAAGTTTAAAATTCCGACAACGGTCAGACAATAAATGCAGCACCGGAGACCTTACAGACATTCGACAAAGCACCGAATAGCCTGAAGGATTGAAGGAATCAAGAACAGAAGCCATTCCAAGGTCCCGTTACACCGACTGAAGGTTGGGACAATCATATCCAAAGTATTCCAGACTCTTCTATAAAAGAACGAGACTGAAATACTTTGGAGGGGGTATCTGTAGGCATATAAAATTGCTTATAGGTCCCCCAGCTCGGCACAAACCGATGAACCATCGGGCGACGTATCCAAACACGAGCGTCAGTCCACAACACCGAAGCCAAGTGACACGCAACGAAGCAGATTAACGAGGCGACGAGGCTAACGAACCGCACGCAAACAATGGAATACATCCATTCGCATGCGGAATCAAGCAAATAGTTCGGTGAGTCAACGAGTCATCCAACCATAGAACGGATTTGAACTCAAACACCGAGGCAGATTTACTGCCATATTGGGATTCAGACTGTCAAATCAGAATCCAGATCAACGACGAAGCGGATTTTCTGCCAAATCAGGATTCAGATCAACAAATCAGAGTCCAAATCAACTAAAAGACCGGAAAACAGCAAAAACCACAACACCTAGGGGACTCGGCCAAAACCGAGCCACCTCTAGGTGGCTCGGTGGCCAATTTGATAGCATTTATTAGTGTGATTAAAAATGTATAAAAGCCCTTAATCTGCTAAATTTTCGTTAGAGCCACCTATAGGTGGCTAGGTGGCCTAGCCACCTATAGGTGGCCGGCCAGATCTATGCCCAGGCACAGATCTAAGAGCCTATAAATAGGCCCCCTTGGTTCATTTTCAAAGGTTGGAACTTTTGGAGGCGAAGCTCTGCAGGATTCAAGGCTCAGAACTTAAAAAGATTGAAGCTTTGGGACTTTGAGGACTTGCTCTTCCAGATCCGGTGCTCGATGATCGTCAACGCCAGATAAGGCAAGAGTTCGAGAGGAACCGGATCTCAGATCTATGTAGTCATCCTCCGGATCAAAGCTTGGCCTTTGATCCCGAGAACTAAATGCTACTAATTCCTTGGCGAAATAGTACCCCCGACTATTATTTCCTTGGAGAAATAATACCCGTCATACAGCGTAGATCCGCCCGAATCTAGATCACGCAGTGGTCCATGGATAAACCCCGGCACAGGCGAAGAACCCACAAAGTGAGTGATCGCAAAACAGGAGCTCGTGATTTGTTCGACAAATAAGGAAAGAGTTGTAATTTTCTTTTTCTTATGATCTCGTTGTAACCGGATCTTATAAAAAGACCAGATTTTGTAATCGATAAACTATTACAAGAGTGTGCAATGACATCAATGAAGAACACAAATTTTCCCGCGAACACCCACATCTCACCCCGGGTTTGAGATCCTCCAGCGGTTGGAGGGCCTGGTGCGCTGAACAGCTATTGTCGTCGGCGAGGGTGCTGGAAGATACTATGACGCGCTTCCCCTTGTGGAGGCGGGTCTGGGTGTGGTCC
>NC_033799.1:53301565-53301852 GCF_001876935.1 Asparagus officinalis
TATCGTCTGGAGGACTTGGCACAAGCCGACGCTTCGGACGTGCCACCGCCTCTCTCGATGCGCTTCATGTTCGAACGCGAGGAGCGGGCGAAATGCATCCAGACGAAGGAGGCCGAGCTCAAGCGTCTGCGCAAGCATCATCAGGTGGTGTTGGCTAAGATGGATGCCTATACGGACGCCGCCTTCTTTGAAGACGCTGGATCCCTTCGTGGCGAGGCAAGGCTGCGGGAGCTCGAGCTGGAAAAGATGAGGCTCGGTCACGCTGCTGGAGCGGTGGACAGGGTACT
>NC_033799.1:53301862-53331441 GCF_001876935.1 Asparagus officinalis
GAAGAGGATGGCGAGGCTGCTTTTGCCAGGCTACAGCAGAAGCAAGAGGAGAGGGCGAAGGCCAAGCGTGCGGCGGATCTCGCGGCGGTTAAGGCCAAAATCGCTGCCTTCAGTCTGCTGAAGCTCCTCTATTGCCCATTTTGTTTAAGCACCTCTTTCTTTTTTTTGTAACTTGGTTGATGCCGGCTGCATCATAACCCAAAACTTTATGCATGTAATTTTGGCCCGTAATGGCCTTTTGTTTTGTTTATCCTCTACTTTGCATGCACAGTTTTTCTTTTCTATTTTCTGGTGTTGATATGTACTTGACCCGTGTTTTGTCTTCATGTTGGATTCGCCTGCACTGTTTGGAGCTTGAGTTGAGCTACTCACGCCATCTCTAGCAACATGGTGAGTCTTCGACTAATCTGTTTTGGATTTAGCCGTTAGGTTCCTTTTCTCCTCTTGGCTATTCACGGCGTGGGGTCGGGTTAACTCCGACTTTCACGTTGCAACTCAAGTGGAACCGTGAGGGTAACACTTAGGTCGAAACAAAGAGCAGTTGCTTGCGACCAACTGAAGAACCCAACTTTGACTTACCATTTGGCGAGTTGTTGTTTGGGGGAACAGTGGAACATATCGCCTATCGAGCTGCCCTTGATAATTGTCGCCGTACGGGTGGGCGACGACATAGATGATAATCGAGTCACTCAGGGATGTCAGTATGTAACGATCGATTGTTGTAGGAGCCGTCGCATGGTAGGCTACTACCCATCGGTTATCCTAAGGGAATGTTAGGGTATCCGGAATAGGTCAAGTAGTTTAGGGACGTAGGAGTGTGACTATTGACCGAAGTAATAACATGTCGCATGGTAGGTTATTACTTAGGCTATGTTACTCGTAGGAATAACGGCGCCGATCATCAGAGGTGATCATTAACCTGATGGAGTTTTGTTGCGATCGGAGCAACTACGAGGACTTATCGTCCCATTGGGAGGGATTGATAAGTTGATTTGGTTAGAGGTGACAGTTAACATAACAGAATTGTCTAACGCGATGTGAACGACTTTGGTGGGCTCACCATCCTATTGGAGAGGATTGGTAAATTGATTTTGTCAGAGGTTTGGTGTTAACATGACAGTGGGGGTTTGTTGCGATTTGAGCAACTCTGTGGACCTACTATCCTATTGAAGAGGACTAGTAAGTTGGTTTTGTCAGAGGTAACAATTAACATGATAGAATTACCCTGGTCCTGACTGTAAGGAAGTTGGACCAATCAGCGACCTAGGTCACGCCTTAAGAGCACCGTTAGTAGCGTCTCATATAGGGTTTCCCATCGAAGTATATGAAGTAGGAACAGTTTAGCCTCGTGTACCAGTTAGAGGGTAATGAGGACCAGTTTAGACTCATGCACTCGTGGGAGTTTGAAGGAGAACTAAGGGTAGTACTTCTTCAAGTATTTGCCATTGATGGGCATCATGATCTTGTCACCGTTTGGCTTGACAAGGTGGTAGGCTCCATTCGAATAGACTGTCTCTACCACGAATGGTCCCTCCCATTTGGGTTGAAATTTGCCTTTCTTCTTGGAGGTGAGAATCATTGGTCTGCGAACGATCAGTATCAATTCTCCCTCCTTGAAGGAGCGACGCTTGACTTTCTTTTCGAAAACCTTAGCCATTCAGGCTTGATAGAACTCAATGTGTTGTTAAGCTTCCAGTTGTTTTTCATCCAACGCTTCAAGTTCTGTGAGGTATCGTTGATGATTATCTTTAGTCATCATTCCCATTGCTAGGGCGATGCGGAGGGATGGAATTTGAATCTCTAATGGTAACACAGCCTCACAGCCATACACCAATGAGTAAGGGGTGTTGCCAGTTGGTGTGCGAACCGTTGTGCGATATGCCTATAAACTCTCGCCCAGCTTTTCATTCCAATCGCGCTTGCTATGGGAAACTAGCTTGGTCAAGATCTTAACAATTGTTTTGTTGAAGGCCTCGGCCAGGCCGTTCGCCGAAGTGTTATAGGCTGTGGAGGAGAGATTCTGTATTCAAAATTTATCACAAAACCTGGTGAATGCATGACTAATGAACTGTGTTCCGTTGTCATAGATGATACGCCGAGATACGCCGTATCGGTATATGACATGGTGTTTGATGAACTTGATCACATCATTGGTCTTGACTTCTCTTAAGGGGACGGCTTCGGCCCACTTAGAGAAGTAGTCGGTGATCACGAGGATGAAGCGATGGCCTTTCGTTGACGGCGGGGATATTGGCCCGACTATGTCCATCCCCCATGCTTTGAAGGGCCATGACGCCTTCGTCGGGTGTAGGTCTTCAGGAGGTTGATGCATGTAGTTGGCATGGATTTGGCACGCGTGGCAGCACTTTGCGTAAGTGACTGCGTCGCTGACCATCCCAGGCCAAAAGTAGCCTATCCTTCGCAAGCGATCCCAAAGCTTGGGTCCGGGCTGGTGCTTCCTGCGCTTCTGCCTTTGAAAGGCATCGAAGTAACAAGCCATCGTACGACCTCCGATATAACATCTTGGTGGTCGAGTCGTAGTAGAACCTCGAGGCACATCGTCGGATGGATTCTCGCTCCCTTGCATCTTCGGGTAACATGCTGTACAGGACGTAATCAATGATCGGGAAACGCCAGTCTTTCAGGTCGGGCTGATCCGAGATTTAATGGGTGGCGTTTGCTTCTGGCGCGTCTTTTAGTCGACAGAGCCTTCGGCCCACCACTGCGACCCATTGGGTCATTCTTAATGGCTGGGCCAAGTTAGCCGCCAAGGATACGAGGGCGTCCTCATGCGCGTTCTTGGAACGGAGCACGTGCTCGATGCGGAAGCTTTCGAATGACTCCACTAGCTTGATAGCCGCTTTGTGAAGCGGGATCAGGTCATCGTTTCTAACTTCGTACTCGCCGGTCATCTGCTTGACGATGAGTTGAGAGTCGCCGTAAGCCTCAAGGCACTTTATCCCTAACTCTTTCGCTAACTCAAGCCCGGTGAGAAGCACATTGTACTCAGCCACGTTGTTGGTGCATGGCTCTGTTAAAGAAAATGACCGGGGCAACACGTGGTTATGCGGAGAAATGAAGACCACCCCCACCCCTGCAACAATAGAACCACTCGTGCCTACCCGAGACGCGCCATCGAAGAACATTTGCAAAATCTCAGGTGACAAAGTCAGGTTGACTTCAGGGAGTTCATCGGGCAAATCTTCAAATAAATCGGTTTTCGCCCTCAGCTGGTGACTAGCCATAAGATCACAGATGGCCTGTCCTTTGACTGACTTCTGTGGCATGAAATGGATATCATACTGAGACAATAGGAGTGCCCATCTGGCCAAATGCCAATTTAAAACCGCAGGCTGTGTCATGAAAACTCGGATAGGGTTCATCCGGGAAATGACGTGGATCGTCTGACCAACTAGGTAGTGCCGCATCTTTTGGATGGCAAATACTAAGGCCAAACATTCCTTCTCGACCATCGGGTACCGCTGTTCGGCGCCTTGTAAGGTCCTACTTAGGTAGTAGATGCCTTGCTCGTGGCCAGTTCGTCATTTTGTACCAGGAGGGCGCCTAGAGAATGATCCATAGCCCGTATATAGATGAGGATGGGCTTTCCTGATATCGGAGCCGCAAGGACAGGCGGGTTCGAGAGATAAGCTTTGATTACCTCAAATGCCCGTTGACAAGGCTCGTCCCACACGAAGGAAGTACCTTTCTTCATTAGTTTGGAGAAGGGTTGACATTTGCCCGAAAGATTTGAGATGAACCTTCGGATGTAGGCCAATCACCCTTGAACACCCCTTAGTTCCTTGAGGTTTCGGGGTGGTTGAAGCTCTTGATTGGCTCGCACCTTGTCTGGGTCAATCTGGATTTCTTTCGTCGTGACGACGAAACCGAGGAATTTACCACTAGACATCCCTAGGAATGATTTTGTAGGATTCATCTTGAGTTGATGAGTCCTCATGAGCTCGAACATCACCCTCAAGTCTTGAAGGTGGTCACCTTTGTAGCGACTCTTCACGACCAAGTCTTGAAGGTGCTGTTCCTCTCTGATGAAGCCGGATTCGATCAGTTTCTTCACTTCGGCCTCGATTGCCTCCATGATTTGCGGATGGAATCGCCTTTGCTGTTGCTTGACTGGTTTGGCGTCTGGGCTGATGTTCAGGCGATGCATGGCGACCCACGGGTCGAGGCCGGGCATGTCCTCGTAGTTCCATGCGAAGACGTCGATGTACTCCCATATGAGGGCAATGAGATCTTCTTTTTCCTGAGGTGGTAGACTGTCGCTGATGAATATGGGTTTAGGGTTCACCTCATCACCCATGTTAACCTGGAGGATTTCGTCTTCGATCAGTGGTTCATGTTGCTCGAAGCGGCTGTTCCACTGAGCGTTAACGTGGCGATCCCATGTCTCGTCATAAAGCGGGACCTATTCATCGTCAGCTATTTCGGTCGGATCGACTGCAGCCATGTTGACCGTAAGGTTATTGAAGAGGTCCCGTACGCTAACATCTGAGTCCCATGCCGAGGTCGTCGACGATTGGTCCCCCGAACGCGCATAGTCGGAATCCTCATTGACATAACAGAATAGATTCGATGAGGAAGAGGAGTAGCCTAAACCTCTCCGAGTCTTGTTGAAGTAATTTGAGGGTTTGCCTTTAGGTACGTAAGCGGGTCAAATGACCGTCTTGCGCCCTCGGTCGTAATTTAGGCCTTCTAAACGAGTGAGGTCATACCCCATGTCGCTCATCATGTGCTTTGCGACTTGACTGTATTGTGAAAACTAAGGCGCGGGGTCCTCGTCTTTGGATTCATCCCACATCGTGCACAAGGGGCGGTCAATACGCCCAAAGATAATGTTTTCTTGATAGTTATTCCGGGCTGGCACGACAAGTACAGCTTGCGACGACTCGATCGGCTGAGCCTTCGCAACATATGACGAGCATACGGGCAAGTGCAAGGAGGGATCGCTACGGAGTTTTGACACTAGGTTATTAGGCGCATCATCCTCGGATGTGGAGCAAGATGACAAATAAGTAAAGTTGGACTTCTCATTCATGATAATCTCTTCCTTCTAAACAGCGTTGGTTATATTGTGACTCTCGTAACCGATTACAATTGACTCGAAGTCGTTCAAAATTAGGATATCGTCGTACTCAGGTTCGCTATCTGCTTCGTTGTCGCTCTCCAGTTCTTCAACCAGTGGCTCGTCGTGGTCTTGGTATAGCAGAGAGTCTGTGATGTAGTTTTCGACGCCCTTGAAGAGTTGTTTGTCAACCACTACCATCTTCACTTGCTCGTAATCATCCACATACTTCAAGCATTGGTGTAACGTGGACTGGACTATTCAGTTGCCATGGATCCATGGACGTCCTAAGAGCATGTTGTAGGATGGTTCAGCATCGATAACATAGCAGGTCATCTCAGTCTTCATGTCGCCTATTCGATATTTCAGGCGGATCTTGCCAAGTGGCCGAGTCCCCGTTGCATTAAAACCAAAGATAGTCGTGGTAGTCGTGGAAAGACGCTTTGGCGGTATCCCCAGGTGTTTGATCAATTTCAGGGGGACAATGCTCAATGCAGAGCCTGGGTCGACCTGAATTCGATCCACTTTCGACGAACCGACGTACCCCGTGAAGTACAAGGGTCGGTCATGAGACGTGCTCTTGATGAGCATGTCCTCAGGAGTGAAAGTGATGCACGGGACCCGTCTCTCGGAGGTTTGGCAACATGTCGCACATTCCTGTTCTATATACTCTTCCCCCGAGAAGTGGGTGGAGAAGGCCTCTGAGTCGGCCAACGCCTCTTGTAGGGCTTCCCGGGTAGGCCTGGATAGCCGCAGGAGGTCGTACATGGTAATGCGTGCAAGGATGCTCCTCAGCTGCGCGAGTACATTGAATCGGAAAGGTTGACGGCTTGAGCCGGAGTCAGTGGGGGCAGTCATTATTGTCTTATCTCCACCCAGGATAGCGGAGATGACGTTGCAAGGTTTTCCCTTAGCCTTTTTCGAGGGCTTTGTAGTCCATTGCTCGTCATTGAGGAGGTCCGGATGGACCCACATCACCTGACCCGAGGGCAAAATCTGCGGTACTAACCCTTTTCCTCTTTAATTGTGAGGATCGTCATTAGTGACTTTCAGGATTGCCTTGGGGATAGGGATTATCCCTATTGGAGCCTGAACCTCTGGGAGACCCGTCCCAAAGCTCAAGGTGACCATATTCGTGGTCACTTGCTTTTGAACCTTCTCCTTCTTTAGTACCCCTGCATCGTAGAGGGCTTGGAGCTTATCCTTGAGGATGTAACACTTAGACGTGTGGTGGCCAAGGAATCTGTGATAGGCACAATAACTCGGGTCATTGGTTTTGTTCACCTCCTCAGATTTCACGGCTTCTGGCAATTTAATTTGACCGCTCTTGAGCAGAGTATCGAATGTCGCCACCACCTAATCTTCTTTGAAGTCATATTGCCGTGGGGGGCGTTGCTCGAATTGTCTGGGCTTCGGCCTTTGAGCAGTTTTTGCGCAGGGGTGGAGTCGACGGCCATGATCTCTTTTCCTCTTGTTCGAGGGGGATTATTTGGCATGACCGGTTCCATAGCTCCCTTCTTAGGCTGCGGCTCTTCGGCCTCCAACCTCTTGATCATATTTTCCACCTGCTCACCTTAGCGAACAAGTTCTTTCCAGGTCTGAGTTTCCACCACGCCAACCTTGGATAGAATATGGATCAAGAGATTTTTGTGGCACATCTCGATCAGTGTTGATTTGGAAACTTGATCCCGACAGTGGACCGATCGGTTCCTGAACCTCTTCACAAAGTCGTTGACCGACTCTGACTTCTGTTGCTTTTTAGCGAGGAGGGTGGCCATCAACACCTCTGTGTCGTCGTTGAAGAAGCGGGCCAAGAAGAGTCTTTCGGCATCGGCCCATGACTTGATAGAGCCAGGTTCTAACTTGCGAAACCATTCAAATGCCACCCCCTTGAGGGTGCCTATTAATAACCGGGTGAGAATAGCGTCGTTCCCCATAAGGAACCCGGTCTACGCCATGAAGTAATAAATGTATTGCGAGGGTGAGCCCTTGCCGTCGAATTACACCAAGCTAATTGGCTTGAACTTCGCCGGGTAGGGGACTGTATCCCACTCGACAGGATAGGGGCGGACCACCCCCAGCTTGTTCATGTTCTGCTGAAGCTTTAGCGCGTTGAGCTGGTTTTGGAACTCGTCGAACCTCTTGTCATAGGCGCTACCCCCAGTATGTGACGTTCCTAGTGATGTCTTGGAAGAGAAATCGGATGGTGGATCGTTATTATTTTCCATTTCGGTCGCTGGACGATGGGGAGGTACCCACTCCTTATCCCCTGTTCGCCGGGGTAAGGTGCGCTGGGTTCTTTTCTTCTTCTTCTTCTTGTTCAGAAGCTGCTCCAACATCTCTCTCAAAGAGTCAATGCTTGCCTGTTGTTCTTCGAGCTTTTGGGTCACCACCTGATCATGGGTGAGTTCAGCCATGTGTATCCTTGCCAGTATGTCCTGACTTGAGTGTGATGTCTGGGACGTAGCTGCCGCCAAGTGAACCTCGTTTTCACCGTCGGAGGGAGGTGTTAAGGTTGAATAATCAAACCCAATGCTCACCCCCGTGCGACTATGAGTGCGTCGGTATATACCGTCTTGCTCATGTTGGGCGAGCGGAGGATTAGGTCCCAGGAAAGAGTCTGAATCGTGAGACCCAGAAAAGATGGCCTTGCCCTTACCCGTTATGTTGATTATAGCGGATGAGAGTTATCGATCTTCGGCGGTGCATCCTTTTTGGTAACGACGCCTTTGACGAGAGGGTCTCGGTCGGGAAGGCTGTCGAGAGAGCCTCTTGAACACCGAAGGTTTTGTCGTTCTTATACATGGGCAGTCAGCGAGTACTGTTTGGATGAACCTCTCGTAGTGGCACTGAGGATTCGCCTCGCGTAGGGTGCGTTTGTGATTTAAGTAACCTCGGAGGTCCTCCGTGGGCGATTGGCGACAACCCCCAACGTCAGACGGATCGCCCGGGTGACCGCACAAGAGAGTTTTGGATGCATCCCCTGATGTACACTGGATAGGATGGATGGTGTTGGGGTGGGGCGAGTTCGCCTTGACAGGCAAGTCCTCGCGTTCGGCGAATCCAACCGTGCGGGCGAGATTCAATCCCTCGACACGTGAGCGGGTTTACGAGGCTATCGCCTACCGCTTTGCCCTTTGGGTCCAAGGCTCTCCGCGCTTGTTACGCTTTATCCGTCGAGGAGTCCTGTAAGGCTCGCGCGTGCCCTCGAGGGTTCGTCTTCCCGTGCTGGTTCGCTCGCTCGGGGTGGTTTATTCGCGTCAGGGATGTGACCTGAGAAGCGAAGTCCACCTGAGCGGGCATTCCCATCCTTCTTGGTTGGCGCTCCTGATTTGGAGAGCCTTCCGACATCGGGTGAGTTGCTCACTCATCTAACATTTTTCGGGCCTGCGTAATAGTTCAAGCTGTCGTATGAGACGAAGGCTTGGGCCTCCTGTCTGGAGAGTGCCTGCCGTCGCCGCTGGCAGTTCAAGCCGTCGTGTGAGACGAAGGCTCGGGCCTCTTGTCTGGCGAGTGCCTGTCGTCGCCGCTGGTGAGCTCTTGTAGAGAGAAGAGTGTCCGTGTGGGCTGTGGCAGTACAATCTGCGCCGGAAGGAACTTCCGTTCTTTCCGGGACGGGTATCTGTGAGGGACGCTTGGCGACCCATCTGGTGGGCTTTTGCCCTAGCTTGGCCTTGATCGATTTGGAGGGAGCAGGTCCCTCCGTCGAGACTCGGGTGGAACCTTCAGGCGCGGAGGCTTTGACCGTTTGAGGTTGGCCTCTGCACAAGACTCGGTGGCGCTTGCGGGACGCATTACCACCAGAGGAAGAGGAAGACAAATACTCTTCGTACTTTGCTTGGTCGAACTTGATCTCTAGGGACTCTACAGTCGTCCTAATAGCAACTTCATCAAACTGAGCTACCACAATTTCGTTTGATGAAACAGCTTCTCCTACTGTGGTCGTCATCTTCTGTAGGTGTAAATTTTGATCTCCCAAAAATAGGGAACTTCGTTTGTATTGATAAGAATAGCTTATTACAAACTAATTAATCAAAATTATAACAGAAGCGGAGGGAATGCCCTCCTTGTTTAAATGTGGGGACTTTCGGTAGCTACAGGATGCTTCGCTCGATTCTCGCACCGAGTCTGCTTCCCTTAGATGGTTCGACCGAGGTTGCTGGCGAGCTTCAGTACACAGTAGAGGCTCGGATTGATGGAGTTCGAATCTCCTAGTTCGACGGCGATCAGGGCTCGGAACTAGAAGAGGACGCTACAGTGCAAAGGTTATGCAAAGAGCTTGCCGTTGACCCGATCGGGAGTTGAGAGCTAGTGGTTCGGTTAACTGATTGGATTAATCAATTAACTATGGGCGAACTACTGAACGTTGAACCGTTCTATGCTGAATGCTCCCACCACCTTCGAACCTCTGCATTGTGGCTGGAAGAGGCTCTTAAATAGAGGAGAGATGGCTTGGTCGCTCCTTGAATCATGGGATGTGACCATGTACTATTGAGAGGTATCTTGCTGCTCACCTGTACTATGAGCGGTCATTCGAGGGGCCGCGTTTCACATCACGTCACGTAGGAGTGAAAAGGCCCTTTTTCGTATGTCAGACAGCGGCTGCCCAACACTCGAGTGCATTTGGCCATCTTACCGAATGCCGGCGAATCCCGACCTTGACTAGGACATGTGAGGTGAACTACATTTATGAGGGCGCAGGTTGATCTGGAATACTGTGCCCTTTCTCCCTTCACATCACGAGTAGTGGGAAAATGGGTGCCCAGTACTCAAGTGGGTTAGGACAGCTCACCGAATGTCGGCGGATCTAGCTCTCGATTTGGACGGGCGAGGTGAACTGCATTTATGAGTGTGCAGGCTGATTTGGCGCCTGTCCAATCACTCGTACTGTGAGCGGCCACTCGACGGGCTTGGAGTACTATGCGTCCTCTCCTCACATCACGGGAAGTGGGGAAAGCCCATCCCTGTATGCAGTGGAAAGGCCGTCAGGTACGAATTTGGCTCTCGACTCGTGTAGGCGAGTCGAATAAGCGGGCGAATTTGGATGATCTTGACTCATGCAGGCGAGTCGATCATACAGGCGAAACACTCGATTGCATTTGGCCAGCTTGCTGAATGCCAGCGAATCCAGATGACTTTTGTGCTCATGAGGACAAGCCATAACATACCGACGAATCTAGGTGACTTCACCAACCATACCGGAGAATCTAGGTGACTTCGGTTAATGAGGGAAATATGGGCTTGTATGTTTGGCTTCGCGCCAGCGAGCCAACCCGTGGTGCGGCTCCGCCCTTAACACGCAAAGTGGGCGGCTCTGATTCGCATGGCAGGATTCATGGTACCAAAATCGCGCGGTAAATTTTACCGTCTACACTACACTAGGGCTATTACCTAGTGGCCGTGTGCACGATGATGATGCTCCAATAAAACTTAAAGAGGAAGATGCCAAAGCTAGTTGGATCACCTCCAAGTTACCTTGATGTGCTTCTATGAATTTCCATAATTTGTAAGCACTATCAAATGAATCAAGCTTGATAGAAAAAGATGTATCAAAAGAGTTACTTAAAAATTCTAACAATAGCTTATTCATTGTAAACATCTTATGATTATTTTTACTCCACTTGGATTTCTCCGAAGTGGGTACAATATAAGCACCATCTATAATTTTTCATAAATCAAAATTTTTAGATCGAACAAAAAGTTTAAATCTAACACATCATTGAGCATAGAAGAAATTATCTATTCTAGGAGCAATATTAATGACATAACCTAAACTAGGTGCATCATGCATATCCATAATATATTATGCAAGCA
The DNA here is from genome assembly GCF_001876935.1 of Asparagus officinalis. Taxonomy (NCBI): domain Eukaryota; kingdom Viridiplantae; phylum Streptophyta; class Magnoliopsida; order Asparagales; family Asparagaceae; genus Asparagus; species Asparagus officinalis. The sequence continues at coordinate 53,312,757 of NC_033799.1, forward strand.
ACATGAAAATTATCAAAACTAGATTAGCAAAAATATAAGAACAAGAAACTTTGACTCTAGGCAATTAAGCCTCTAATCAAGAGCACCAAGCTTCGATACCAATTGAAAGCACCCTGGAGGGGGGTGAATAGGGTTTATGCTAATCTAATTTGATTTAATGCTAATTTAAAACTAATTAACAAATATCCTTGCAAAAATGATATGCAACAAGATATATATGCAAGGATAAGCAATATAAACAATGAGCAATACATAATGGCGATATAGAATGAGACAAATGATAAGCACAAATAATAACGCCAAGGCAAACTCAAACACACGAAAATGATCACGGAGTTCGGTCCTTCCGACCTATGTCTCCGCTTCCAAATTACACATGTAGCCTCACTCAATCACACCACCAACCCAAATTACACAATGTATGAAAATACTTAAGCTCAAGTGGTTGTGTGTGAAAAATAACAAATAATATAAACTAAATTAAAATCTAGCTTAAGGAAATTATAATCAAACATATAAGTAGCTAGAGATTGAGTTTAGAAAACTTCTCCAATAAAAAAAACAGTGGAGGGTGAAAGCACTCTAATGCCACTAGGAAGGAACCCTAGAAGGGGGTGAATAGGGTTTATGCTAATCTAATCCGATTTAATGTCAAATAAAAACTTTACTAACAAATATATCCTAGCACAAGAGATATGAACAATATATGTGCAATGATATACAAATAACACAAGGGTAAACAAACTACTAAAGTGATAGGGCAATATAAACAACAAACAATTGACAAAAGCGATATAAATGAAAAGCACGAATATAAAGAAATGCCAATGACAAATGCAAACAAATGATATGATTACGGAGTTCGGTCCCCACGACCTACTTCTCCGCTCCTCACCTCGAGGAGATCTCCACTATCACAACCTAGTTTTCTATGCTCAACCGAATAACGTTTACACCTCACACTCGGTTTTCTAGTTCACCGAAAACTTTACAATCCATACTCTTGTAATCACACTCACTACCACCTCAAGTGTTGGTCTAGCCCGTATCTTCCTCAAGTGTTAGAAATTACAACCTACCTCTAGGCATTATCACCTACCCCACTCCTTTTGGAACGACCCCGTCTCTCACCACACACTCCTCTCGGTGTACAAGTGTATTATAAAGTGTTCAAAACAATTAGGCTCACAATATAAATAAATTTGTTCTCTATAATGGATGAGAACACAATGTAGGCTCAACTGTGAGTGGCTACTCGACGGGCCTAGAATACTGTGCCCTCTCTCCTTTCACATCACGGGAAGTAAGGAAAGCCCATCCCTGTATGTAGTGGAACGGCCATCAGGTACGAATTTGGCTCTCGATTCGTGCAGGCGAGTCGAGTAAGCGGCTCGACGGGCTTAGAATACTGTGCCCTCTCTCCTTTCACATCACGGGAAGTAAGGAAAGCCCATCCCTGTATGTAGTGGAACGGCCATCAGGTACGAATTTGGCTCTCGATTCGTGCAGGCGAGTCGAGTAAGCGGGCGAATTTGGATGATCTTGACTCATGCGGGCGAGTCGATCATACATGCAAATCTGGATAACCTTGGCTCATGAGGGTGAGCCATCCATACCGACGAATCCAGATGACTTTTGCTCATGAGGACAAGCCAACCATACCGACGAATCTAGGTGACTTCAGCCAACCATACCGGCGAATCTAGGTGACTTCGGTTAATGAGGGAAAATATGGGGCTTGTATGGTTTGGGTTCGCCGGCGAGGAGCCCAAAAACCGTGGGTGCGCTCGCCCTTACCCAAGTGGGCCGCCTCGCTGATCCGCGATTGCGATTCATGATACAAATTCGCTGGCGGCTAATTTTACTACACTACACTAGGGCTATTACCTAGTGGCCGTGTGCACGATGATGATGCTCCAATAAAACTTAAAGAGGAAGATGCCAAAGCTAGTTGGATCACCTCCAAGTTACCTTGATGTGCTTCTATGAATTTCCATAATTTGTAAGCACTATCAAATGAATCAAGCTTGATAGAAAAAGATGTATCAAAAGAGTTACTTAAAAATTCTAACAATAGCTTATTCATTGTAAACATCTTATGATTATTTTTACTCCACTTGGATTTCTCCGAAGTGGGTTTAATATAAGTATTTTTAATGACTTCCCATAAATCGAAATGTTTAGATGTAACAAATATATTAAATCTAGAACACCTTTAGTCATAGGGGAATGTATTGAATTTAGGAGCAATAGTAGGATCAAAGCCTAAACATGGTGCGCAATGCATGTCCATAATATCTATATATATGCAAGCAAGATAACAGTAAATCTATAAACTAGATTAGCACAAAAAGATAACTTGGATCTTTAATCAAGGGGATTAGACCTTAAATCAAAGAGCACCAAACTCTGATACCAATTAAAAACACCCTAATGCTACAAGGAAAGAACCCTAGAGGGGGGTGAATAGGGTTTATGCTAATCTAATCTGATTTAATACCAAATTAAAACTATTGATAAATATATCCTAGCAAATGTGATATGAACAATATATGTGCAAGAATATACAAACTAAGGGCGATATAAACATGCAACAATGGTAATATAACAATATGCAAGAATAAATGTGCCAATGCTAAAGTCAAACACAAGGAAATGATCACGGAGTTCAGGCCTTTCGTCCTACGCCTCCGCTCTCCACTCCTAGGAAGAAATCCACTATCACACCAGGTTTTTAACGATCACCCGAAAATGTTTACACCATACAATATCGGTTTTCAATGCTCACCGATCAACATTCATAATCTCACAATGTAACTACATAAATCTCACCTCAAGTGTTGGCCTCTCACGTGTCTCCCTCAAGTACTCGGAATTACGACCTACCCTCTAGGCATTACCACTGACCCCACTCCTCTTGGGACCGACCACGTCTCTCACCTCTACACTCCTCTTGATGTATTTATGCAATACAAAGTGAATCCTCACAATTAAGCTCGCTAACAACAAATGGTTATGTATACAAATACAATAAGCTCAATGTGGGTGTGTGTAACAATGAGATTAAATAAAACAAACTAAACTCAATATAAATCTATCTTATGGAAATTGTAAACAAAATAATAAATAGCTAGAATGAGTTTAGAAAAACTTCTTTATGATGACAAGAGAGAGAGGGAGATGAGTTGAATACCCAAACACAATTGATGATCTCCTCAAACCCTTGTGAAAATTTTTTCACAAAATAAATCTTGTAAACACTCTTTTAAACAAACACAAAACACCCTTAAACTTGTTTAAATAATTATCTTGGATGGTTTGGAAGTATGAGGGCATGGGATATTTATAGGCTTATGAAACAACCCCAGAAACCATTAAAAATCCAAGAAAAATTATAAAAAGATAAAATCTGGAAAAATAACCGTTATAGGCTGAGAATATATCATCAGTTAACTGATGACATCATCAGTCGACTGATGCAGTCGACCGTTGACAGTTTTGGCAGATTCTGGAATTTTTATATAGCTGGCTTAATAAAATCAATTAAAAATAGTAAATTAACTCCAAAAATCATGAAATTTTGAGTAAGGTTCTAGACATATATATGCACATGTTAGAGAAAGAATTTATAAAATATCTCTTTCCACTTGTGAGAAATAAATATTGAAAAGTAGATATTCTAGATTCTAACAACTACTAAAACACTTGATTTTGTAAAATCAATTCAGTATATAGTAAATCAACTCCAAAAATGATAAAATTTTGGAAAATGGTTATAAAAATGTAATAGAACATGTTAAAAAAGAATTTTTTAAATTACATTTTCCATTTGTAAAAACTCATCTGTTTTACAAAAACATGCACGAACACATGCACGAACATGAATTTATAAGAACTTGATTTTGTAAATTCAATTAAACATAACAAATTAACTCTAAAATTAATAAAACTTTGGGAAACATTTATAAACATGAAAACAAACTTGTTAAAGAAGAAATTATTGAAATATCAATTTCTTATTTGCGAAAACTTACTACTTTGCAAAACTTGTAAATACATGTGTACATAAACTTCTTGATTTTTGACTATTGAGTTAAACAATATTTTAAAACCTTATAAAGTAATTTTATAGACTTAATAAAATATGTATAAACTGATATTGAAGTCTATAAACTAATAAAATATTTTTTTTACAAAAATACCTATATTTTGATAAAATCAACAATACGTGTGTGTGATTAATATAAGCTTGAAGTATTAACACACAAGTATAAACCTATACAACAAACACTATAAACTATATCTCAAAGCTTAAAGGTCTTCAATATAGCTTGACTTAGTAAACTTACGGATGAAGCTTGAACTTGGATCTTTAACTTGAATTGTAAGGCTTCTTACCAATATTCCTTCTAACCTCCATTGAATATGATCGTGAATGCACGATTTTATCCATCATCCAACATATTGTTTGCCTAGAATAGATACAAAACACAAACACTAGACAAATAATATTAGATGTAAATTGTTTGTAAATCATCATCAAAACAAAAGGACCCAACAGATATATACTCAGTTCAAAAACTGTTTTAGTGTATTAAGAAGTTTAGTGAAATCACTGGGCTTGAAGCTAACCAAGACAAATCCTGTGTTTTCTTTGGTGGCGTTGAAGATGCTATCAAAAATTCTATCATTAACCTCCTTGGTTTCACATAGGGTGTATTGCCAATTAGATACCTTGGTGTCCCTCTCATTTGTAAAAGGCTGTCTTTTGTAGACTGTTATCCTCTCATCAACCAAGTGACAAAACAATTTCAATTATGGTTAAAGCACAAAAATCTCACTTACGCTGGGAGATTGCAAGTCATCAGGAGTATTGTTCTGGGTGTACAAGTATTTTGGGCTTCTAATTATATTTTGCCTGTCAAAGTCACCCGTAAGATAGATGAGCTGTGCAGGAATTTTTTATGGGGTAAAACAAATGAGTCTTCAAAAGTTCCTCTAGTGGTTTGGGAAAAGGTCTGTCTGGAAAGAAAGCAAGGAGGTTTGGGTGTACTTTCAGCCTCTATTTAGAATCTGGTAGCTGTTTTAAAAAATTTGTGGTTCATTCATGTCAACAAGGATACACTTTGGATCAGATGGGTGCACGGGACGTATCTGAGACACAGTGATATATGGCATGTAGCTATTAAAAATGAAGACTCTTGGATTTGGAAGCAAATGTTGAAACAAAGAGGTAAAGCAATTTAGTTCTGTGGAGGAACTCAAAATCTATTACAACTTCTTCGTAACTGTTCTAGTAATTCAAAATTACAAGTATAAGTTTTATACCATGCTCTCTCCTCACCTGCTCAAAGGGTGCCTTGGCATGATACTATATGGGATAATATGTGAAAACACATTGCTTACTAAAGATAGGTTAATGAACAGAGGGGTCATCGACGCTAACAAATGTTGCTTTTGCTCAGATGAAGTCTTGGAAAGCCGTAACCATTTATTCTTCAATTGTAGATTCTCTGGAGAGGTATGGAATTATATCATGAGCTGGTTTCAATTTAATTGGAAGTATTATGATTAGAGGCTTCTACTAGACTGGTATTGCACCAGGGTGAGGGATAAAGGATTCAAGAAAATAATTAGACGAATGACACTATTGGCAACAATCTACAGAATTTGGATTGAGAGAAACACCAGGATATTTCAACAAAAATGCAGAAGTTTGGAACATTTGGTAAGGGATATTAAGATGGATATATTGTTTGCTAATCTAAATATGCCTTTATTAGATGAAAATAGAGATTGGTTACTCTCTTTGTAAAGTTCTATATGTAGAGGTTATTCTTTAGAGATTGGTTTTCAGTTTTGATAACTCATATGTTACAATGAGATCCTTGATGTACATATAACTCTCTATTTGGTGAATGAATAAAATCTTTTCATTGACCAAAAAAAACCTTGGTAAGTAACAAAACCCCTCCTTAAAACAAATCTGAATTGTAGCTTTGTTCAAAAAAAGGAAATTACATTCAGTCCTTGGAATTCCTAAAAAACTAAAAATCAGTCCATAAATTGCATTTCAGTCCTGGAATCATTACTGTTTTGTCCCTAAAAATCAAAAAACTACAAATCAGTCTAGAAATTAAATTCCAGACCCTAAAAAGTCCAGAAACTATAAAACAACCAAGAATTAATATTTACACCCTGAACTAATTGCAAAAATTACATTTAAGTCTAGAAACTATAAAACAACCTAGAATTTATAGTTTACACCCCTAGAAAATTATAGAAATTATATTTTAAATCTAGTTTCGCAATCAAGCCTAGAATTTATAGTTTACACCTTAAAAATTATAGCTTGCTTCCAACTATAAATTTAAAAATTATTGAAATTGCATGTTCATCCTTAAAATTCCATAATTGCAAATTAATCCATGAAAATATTAAACAAATACAAAGACAAAATACCACGGACCTTTACGTCCCCAAACTAGATGAAAGTATATTTTTTGTAAAAAGAAATGCACTTGAAATAACCTGGTGAAAAAATGTGCGCCATAAGTTCAATTGTGTCGACCCCCTAAGTCGTTAAACTAGTCCAAATACACAATACAGATTTAAAATTTCCAAATTCGAGCTCTACATCGTTAAACTAGAATAAATTCCAAATTCGACCACTATGTCATTAAACTAGGAGAAAATTCCAAATCTGACCTCTATGTCACTAAACTGGATTTAAAATTAAAATTGACCTCCACGTCGTTAAACTGGACCCAAAATCCAATTTGACCTCCACGTCGTTAAACTAGGCTGAATTCCAAATTTAACCTCTAAGTTGTTAAACTAGATAAATTTCTAGATTTGACCCCTATGTCACTAAACTAGAGCAAAATATCAATATTGACCTCTACATCCCTAAACTGGAAAATACCAAAATTGACCCCTAAGTCATTAAAATAGAAAGTACTAAGCTCGACCTCTACATCGTTAAATTGTAATAAATTTTAAATTAAACCTCTACGTCGTTAAACTGGAATAAATTCCAAATTTGACCTCTACGTCATTAAATTAGAATAAATGCTAAATTTCACTACTACGTTGTTAAATTGGAACAAATTTCCAAATCCAACCTCTACATCATTAAAATGGGCCAAATTCTAAATTTGACATCCATGTCGTTAAGCTAGGCTGAATTCCAGATATGACCTCTATGTCGCTAAACTGGATTCAAAACCCAAATTCTATTTCACGTCTCCAAGTTAGACCTAAACCCAAGTTTCAACTGCCATATCTCTAGTCTAGGAATTTATACAAAAAATTGTACACTAGGGGTATGCCTCTGGTTAAGCCATGTATGTGATCAAAAAAATATATAATATTATTGCATTTTTCTTGCTTTGTGAGTTTTCTCTTATTTTTGATGATTTTTATTGACTCTTAATTGAAGGTTCCTTTCATTAATGAGGGTAATTAACAATAGACTCTTGAGTCTATTAGAAACTATGAATCCACATAAAAATAAAACCCTCTCCCGTAGGGTGTATTTGACGAGAACGATATATAAAATAAAGTTATCTAACTTAATTGGATGCCTTTGTACACAACTAATTTAGATAGACAAATTTGACCCCATATTGAGCTTAGTGAAAATGATGTACAATTCGAGCCTAGGACGACCATAAAAGCTCAAGCTTTGGCTGACTTCTTAATAGAGTCATCCATAGCATATGACGACCCATCTCCACTCATACCAGTCCTCTCACCAGAATCTCCAACCCAAAAGACGACCAAGGCGCTTCCTTCTCAAAAGTGCTCTAATCGAGTTCACCTTATGGTGGTTATTGAAGGTAGACAAATCCTCTGGAGAAGGTGGCAGCGGAGTGTGAGTAGTCATATGTGGCCTTGATGAGTCCACACATGAATACCCCTCGCCTTTGAGTTTCCAGCCTCAAACAATGAGGTCGAGTATAAAGCCCTCTTGGTGGGACTCCAAGTTGTTGGACCCTAGAGGGGGGTGATTAGGGTCAAGAGGCTCTAATATGCAATAAAAACCAAACACAAGCAAACCACAAAACAGTAAAGCAATTAAAGTAAGAGAAATAGAGTTAGGAGTTCGTTATCCTTGACGCGCGATGTGTTAACGAGGTTCGGCCCTCTGGCCTACGTCCCCGCTCTCCACTCTCGAGGAGAAATCCATTACACACCCGGTTTGGAAGCCGGAACTTCGTCTACACAGCGATCCCACACGATCTCTCTCACTACACAGTTTGATCTCAACAGATCACACTCCCTCACAGTTGATCTACACAGATCTCACTCACACAGCAGAAGAAAAGATGCAAGAACCTCTCTTTACACAGCCCTTATAGCAAAGAGTAGGTTTACTGAAGCTGGGAAGTGAATCACACTTAAAACAAAGAGAAAACAGACTTTGAAAATTTTTCTCAGAAACAGAAAGCTTTCTCTGGTTTTTGCAAACGTTAGGGCTAAGGAAGAAGAAGCAGTCTGGGGGTTTTTATAAAAGAGTTTAAACCAATTAAAAACAAAAACCCAATCTTCCTATTTAGGAAGATAATCTTCTTTTCAGACTCTCAGCTCAGACTGTGCCAAACACTATTAAGTGAAAGCACAGCGAACGAGGCAAAAAACGACCGTTTAAAAAAGTCGCGGCTGACTAAAGACACAAATCGGTTGACCGAAGGGAATTTCGGTCGACCGAAAAAATGCTTCGGTCGACCGCTAACAACCTTGAAAACTTGGAAATCAAGCAGAGACACCGTCGGTCGACCGGCGCGGTCGACCGATTTGAAAGTCGAGATTTCGGTCGACTGTACCGGTCGACCGACGACCTCTCTGGAAAATAGTAAGGAATGGCCATGAGAGCGGTCGACCGGACCGGTCGACCGCTTTCTGATATATTGCAGAAAACAGTTTTTGACCAACTCGAAATATTTGCAAAATATTTATTTGACCCCTGAAAAATCTGAAACTTTGTAAAATGTTTTTAATACTAAAAACAAACTGTTTAGAAAAGGAATTTTGCAGATAGGTCCTCATACTTATGAAAAATAGTATTTTGTGAAAAACGCTTAAAAACCTAAGTATGAAATCGTGTGTGTGATTCCCAATAGCTTCAAGTAAAATCAGTAACTCTTTGCCTACATTCTAGCACTAGAGAGAGAAACAAAAGAAAGCTAATATCCTCATAAATAACAATACTTGAGCTTTGATATAGCTTGAATCGGATGAAGCTTGTATTCGAATTTGACGTTCTTAAACTAGCGTTGCTTCATCTCTTGGCCTCCTCCTCCTTTGGATATCATCGTTGTAGCATATATTCCATCCATCCTCCATTTATGGCACTAACGAGCTTGATAAATGAACTTACTACATTTACACTCAATAAGCCATTAGTACCGATAATGGTGGTTGTAAGAACATCATCAAAACATAAGGGCTAACAACGTGCTACGTGATTGATGCTGAGACATCATATAACTTATTATTGGGTCGGCCTTGGATCCATAGTAATGTTATAGTTCCCTCCACCCTACATCAGTGTCTGAAATATGTCGACACTAGTGGAAGGGTTAGGACGGTGGTCGCGGATAAGCAACCATTCAAAGGGTATGAGAATTATTTCACTGATTCTCTCCTTTATGGTAACGAATCTGACACGGAACCATCGATCCAAGGCACGGACAGATGCGACAAAAATCATCCTCTCCAAGAGGCTTAGTAAATATATCCGCTAGTTGAGATTTTGTGTCAACAAACACTAGGGATACATCTTGTCGCTCTACATGATCGCGTAAGAAATGATGGCGTACATCAATATGTTTAGTTCTAGAATGCAAAACCGAATTTTTGGAAATATTTATAGCACTTGTGTTATCACAAAAGATTTTAATATTTTGAAAATTCAAATCATAGTCAACTAAGCTCTGTTTCATCCATAAGACTTGAGCACAACATAAGCCGGGGCAATGTATTCCGCTTCCGTAGTGGACAATGCAACATAATTTTGTTTCTTGGAAGCCCAAGAAACAAGGGAATTTCCTAAGAATTGGCATGTTCCACTAGTACTCTTGCGATCTACCTTACATCCGGCAAAGTCGGCATCACAAAAACCATATAAATCAAAAGAAGCGCTTTTTGGATAAAATAAATCAAGGTTAAAAGTTCCATTAACATACTTTTTCCATTAACATACTTAATGATCCTTTTAACCGCAATTAAATGAGATGCTTTTGGAGAAGCTTGAAAACGTGCACATGCACATACACTAAACATGATGTCGGGTCTACTAGCGGTGAGATAAAGAAGACTACCTATCATACCTCGGTATAGTTTTTGGTCCACATCTTCACCACTCTCATCCGCATCAAGCTTAACACTAGTACTCATGGGAGTAGGCGCATGCTTAGAATTCTCCAACTTGAATTTCTTCACCAATTCCTTCGCATACTTGCTTTGTGAAATGAAGATCCCATCCTTAGTTTGCTTGACTTGGAGCCCGAGAAAGAATGTAAGCTCTCCCATCATACTCATCTCAAAGTGATCCTGCATTACTTTAGAAAATTCCTTGCACAAGGATTCATTAGTAGCACCGAAAATGATGTCATCCACATATATTTGAACTAAAATGAAATCATTTTTCCTTTTTCTCACAAAAAGTGTGTTATCAATTGTTCCTTTTGAAAAACCATTTTCAATAAGAAAACTAGAGAGGCGAGCATACCAAGCCCTAGGAGCTTGTTTCAACCCATATAAAGCTTTTTGTACCCGGTAAACATGATTAGGAAAAGCATGATCTATAAAACCGGGGGGTTGCTCAACATACACTTCCTCTTCTATAAAACCATTTAAGAAGGCACTTTTAACATCCATTTGAAAAAGTTTGAAATTTTTAAAGCTAGCAAATGCCAAAAACATCCTAATAGATTCCAACCTTGCAACCGGTGCAAAGGTTTCATCATAGTCTATGCCCTCCTCTTGATTGTATCCTTGGGCAACCAAACGAGCTTTATTTCTAGTTACAATGCCATGTTCATCAAGTTTGTTTCTAAAAACCCATTTTGTACCAATAACACTAGCATTGTTAGGTCTAGGAACTAACTTCCAAACTTCATTTCTTTGAAAATTGTTTAATTCTTCATGCATAGCCAAAACCCAAAACTCATCATTTAAAGCATCATTAACCTTTTTAGGTTCTAGTTGAGATAGAAATGCAACATTACCACATTCACTCAAGGCTTTTGAGCGAGTTATAACTCCTTTTGAAGGGCTCCCAATGATTTGTTCCTTTGGATGGTTTGATGTGAATTTCCAAGCTTTAGGTGGTTCAACTTGTTCTTGAGCATTGGTGCTATCTACATCCTTTTGAACTTCTATAGAGGGAGTGTCATTGATTTGCAACAAGTCCAATCCTCCCTCAATGTCATCATCATCATCTTTCCTAGGCAACACAACTTGAGAGCCAACATTAGTCTTATCAAAAGTAACGTTTATAGACTCTTCAACAACGAGGCTTCGTTTATTGAAGACCCTATAAGCCTTACTTCGAGGTGCATAACCCAAAAAAATACCAACATCAATTTTGGAATCAAATTTATCATGGTGATCTTTTGTATTTAAAATAAAGCATTTGCAACCAAAGACACGAAAATAACCAATGAAAGGAGTTTTTCCATAATAAAGTTCATAAGGAGTTTTCTTAAGCTTTGGTCTAATCAAAACACGATTAAAAACATGTGACGGCTTCCGCCCAAAAGTATTTTGGTAAATCAAATGAGTTTAACATAGTACGTGCCATCTCTTGTATGGTACGATTTTTCTGTTCAACAACACCATTTTGTTGTGGTGTTCTAGGAGCGGAAAACATATGAGTTATACCATGATGAGCACAAAAATCATAGAAAAATTCATTTTGAAATTCACCACCATGATCACTTCTTATTTTAACAACTTTCAAATCCTTTTCATTTTCAATTCTTTTAACATGATTAGCAAATTCTTCAAAACAATCATTTTTCTTTGCAAGAAATATTGTCCATGTAAAACGAGAAAAATCATCAATAATCACAAAAACATAGTGTTTGCCTCCAAGAGAGGTAACACGCATAGGACCAAATAAATCAAGATGAAGTAATTGCAAGGGTTTAGAAGTCGATACCTCATGGATGGATTTGAAAGAAGACTTTGTTTGTTTACCTTTGTCACAATCTTCACAAATTGTATCTTTTATGAAGTGCAGGCTAGGTAGTCCTTTCACAAGATTCTTCTTAGACAATTTTGATATTAACTCCATATTTGCATGTCCAAGTCTCTTGTGCCAAATCTAAGGATTTTCATCAATTGCCGCAAGACACTTCACGTCTTGATTCACTAACTCATTCATCTCAAAAATGTAAACATTAGACTTGCGATTTGCAATAAAAACACTTTTTCCATCCATACTAATGATGCATTTATCCGGTTTAAAAGAAATATCAAAACCTTTATCACATAATTGGCTAATGCTAAGAAGATTATGATTCAAGCCATTTACTAAATAAACATCTTCAATAATGGGTGAGGGTTTCTTACCAATAGAACCGATACCAATGATTTTACCTTTCTCACCACCACCGATGGAGACATTGCCTCCTTCAATCCTTGATAGGGTTGCAAATAACTCTTTGTTGCCCGTCATATGATGTGAGCAACCACTATCAAGGTACCACATCTCCTTACGTCGTTGCCGTGACGTTCCCTACAAAAGAAGAAGATGAAGGTGTAGTAGCTTTAGGTACCCATGTCTTGGGTCCTTGGTGGTTAGTAGTTTTGGTACCTTTGGGTACCCATATCAAACCATAAAAATCTTTATTGTCTTTAATTTTACAATGAGTAGAAATGTGTCCATGTTTCATACAATAGGTGCATACAAAATTTCTTTTGTATGTATGAATGTTAGAACCACGAAACCTATTTCTACCATGGTGATTGTAGTTCGCATAAGCATGAGTGGGTCTAGTCCTACAACCCTCAATTTCTAGTCTTTCAATCTTTGATCTTAATTGTTTGTTCTTAAAATCGAGATCTCAAAGCAATTCATCTTTTAGAGCAAGAGAAGTTGTTAGTTGTTCTAACTTAATATCGCAAGAGGCATGCAATTTTTTGAAAGAAGAGTATTCTTTAGACATTCTTTTAAATTCAAAGTTCAACTCTTCTAAAGCCATAGCTATGTCACATTGCATATAAAAAGATTCACTTTCGGCCTCGGATATTACCTCTTGTTCATTTGCCATGAAACAAACATTTGGGTCATGAAGAGCAAGTTTGGCTCCTTCTTCATCACTATCCGAGTCACTTGGTTCGGATTCTTCCCATCCGGCATACATAGCCTTCTTCTTCTTGTACTTCATGTACTTTTCTTTGAGCTTGGGGCAATCCTTAGCGATGTGACCCGGTTCATTGCACTCAAAACATTTACCTACACGAGAGGAAAACTTGTTGTTAGATCGAGGGTTAAATTTTTTGTTCATTTTTATAAGTCTAGAGATTCTTCTAGAGAGATGAGCCACTTCTCTAGAAAAATCGACTTCACTCTCCGACGACGAAGATGAGTTGTCACTAGCTCCTTTGAGAGCTATGGTCTTCAACTTTGGTGACGGCTCCTCAACTTCTCGTGATGGCACTTCCTCCTTCTCCTTCCTCTTGAGCTTCTTCTCATGCACCTTGAGCTTTCCGATAAGGCTATCAAGAGCTAAGGTAGTGAGGTCATGAGCTTCCTCAATGGCCGTAGCCTTGGGCTCCCATGCCGGAGTCAATGAGCGAAGTATCTTGTAGTTCATCTCTTGAATGGATAATTGCTTATCTAGACCATGTAATTCATTGATGATATTAGTAAAACGGGAAAACATAGCATCAATGGATTCATTTGGAAGCATTTTAAATAGCTCATAATCATGCATGAGTCCACTAATCTTAGATTCCTTAACTTGGGGTGTTCCTTCATGTGTGACACATAATTTTTGCCAAATTTCGTATGCGGTTGCACACGTGGAAACTCTATTATATTCATTAGGGGAAAGACCACAAATTAAGGCGTTCATAGCCTTAGCGTTGAGATTAGCTAGGTGCCTTTCTCCATCGGTCATGTTCCCGACTTTGGACTTTTCTTCATATTTCTCTTCTATGAGCTCTAGAATGTCAAGGTCTATGCAACGAAGGTAAATTCTCATCCTAGCTTTCCAATAAGCAAAATTAGTGCCGGTGAAGAGAGGTGGCCTAGTTGTGGATTGTCCTTCTAGCATATGCATATTCAAAGATGCCTCCATTAGATCTTTTCTCTAAGGTTGTTAAACCAAAAACTGATATAGAGACCAAGCTCTGATACCAATTGTTGGACCCTAGAGGGGGGGTGATTAGGGTCAAGAGGCTCTAAAATGCAATTTAAAAACAGTACAAGCAAACCACAAAACAGTAATGCGATAAAAGAAAGAGAGATAGAGTTAGGAGTTCGTTATCCTTGACGCGCGATGTGTTAACGAGGTTCGGCCCTCTGGCCTACGTCCCCGCTCCCCACTCTCGAGGAGAAATCCACTAACACATCCGGTTTGGAAGCCGGAACTTCGTCTACACAGCGATCCCACACGATCTCTCTCACTACACAGTTTGATCTCAACAGATCACACCCTCACAGTAGATCTTACACAAGATCTCACCCTCACAGCAGAAGAAAAAAGTAAAAGACTCTCTCTTTACACAACCCCTATGACAAAGAGAAAGGTTACTGAAGAAGAAAAGATGCAAGAACCTCTCTTTACACAGCCCTTATAGCAAAGAGTAGGTTTACTGAAGCTGGGAAGTGAATCACACTTAAAACAGAGAGAAAACAGACTTTGAAAATTTTTCTCAGAAACAGAAAGCTCTCTCTGGTTTTTGCAAACGTTAGGGCTAAGGAAGAAGAAGCAGTCTGGGGGTTTTTATAAAAGAGTTTAAACCAATTAAAAACAAAAACCTAATCTTCCTATTTAGGAAGATAATCTTCTTTTCAGACTCTCAGCTCAGACTGTGCCAAACACTATTAAGTGAAAGCACAGCGAACGAGGCAAAAAACCGACCGTTTAAAAAAGTCGCGGCTGACCAAAGACACAAATCGGTTGACCGAAGGGAATTTCGGTCGACCGAAAAAATGCTTCGGTCGACCGACCGAAAATTTCAGTCGACTGCTAACAACCTTGAAACCTTGGAAATTAAGCAGAGACACCGTCGGTCGACCGGCGCGGTCGACCGATTTGAAAGTCGAGATTTCGGTCGACCGTACCGGTCGACCGACGACCTCTCTGGAAAATAGTAAGGAATGGCCATGAGAGCGGTCGACCGGACCGGTCGACCGCTTTCTGATATATTGAAGAAAACAGTTTTTGACCAACTCGAAATATTTGCAAAATATTTAATTGACCTCTGAAAAATCTGAAACTTTGTAAAATGTTTTTAATACTAAAAACAAACTGTTTAGAAAAGGAATTTTGCAGATAGGTCCTCATACTTATGAAAAATAGTATTTTGTGAAAAACGCTTAAAAACCTAAGTATGAAATCGTGTGTGTGATTCCCAATAGCTTCAAGTAAAATCAGTAACTCTTTGCCTACATTCTAGCACTAGAGAGAGAAACAAAAGAATGCTAATATCCTCATATATAAAGAACAATACTTGAGCTTTGATATAGCTTGAATCGGATGAAGCTTGTATTCGAATTTGACGTTCTTAAAATAGCGTTGCTTCATCTCTTGGCCTCCTCCTCCTTTGGATATCATCGTTGCAGCATATATTCCATCCATCCTCCATTTATGGCACTAACGAGCTTGATAAATGAACTTACTACATTTACACTCAATAAGCCATTAGTACCGATAATGGTGGTTGTAAGAACATCATCAAAACATAAGGGCTAACACAAGTCACCTAGCAGTTAAGGCTAGGCTCGTCTGCATCCTGGCCGACTCCCAACTTACCATCTATCAAGTAAGGTGAGATTATGAAGCCAAAGACTCAAGAACGGTCCAATATTTGTAGGCAGTCAAGAAAATCTTAAGCAACTTTAAAGATTTTAGAATCTATCAAGTCCCCTATGCCCTCAACGCTCGGGCGAACGCCTTATCCAAGCTCGGGTCATCTAGCTCAGGGAATAGTCAGAGACCCGTGTATATGGACACCCTCAAGAACCCTAGTGTAGGTTGTCTAAAAATCACTACAGATAGTTGATCCCCCATAAAACATCGATGATGGAAGTTACAATTTGATGACTTCTAGAAGACTATAATTTGAATACTTTCACATAGATCGATGAAGGGTACAATCTAACAACCTTTGTAACAACTGATGAAAGCTCTAATCAAATGCCTTCACAATCAACATCGGGAGTTACAATCTGACGACTCTTATATTTTCAAGGAGCCAAGAAGAAGATTACAAGATGATGATCTTTGTAACGCTCTAGCAAAAGATACCACAAATTGATGGTCTCCTCACATCAAAATGCAGAGGTCAGACCTGTATTACAACATCAAAATGCAGAGGTCCTCTATGTGTTGCAACATCCAAATGCAAACTTCATTGCTGTGTTTTCAGTCCAAAATGCAGAACCAAACTCTACATTCCAAATCCAAACGCATAGTTCATTCCTGCATCTCAGACTCAAAATGCAGAGCGACCTGTACATTCTCAGCCACCAAAACATGCCTAACTCTGTGTTTTAGTTCTAAAATGCAGAGTTCGGGCCCAGAACGCCATTTCGGCATTTGACTCGTTCAAACACGAGCTGAACGGTTTCAGGAACCATTTTTTCCCGACGTTTAGAGCGATTTCCTCCCCACTTAGGAGCGAATTAAGGGGGGTAGTTGCACCCCTTAATCCCTTATAAGTACCTCAAAACCGTGAAGAGTTCGGGATGATTTTTTTGGGCAGATCAAGATTGGAGACCATTGAACGGCTTCTGGAATAAAATCGCAAAGAGGGAGATCGACGTTCATCCTTCAGCGATGTTCAACAACTAGGAGCTTTCACCCTTGGCTATTAACTAATTTTCGGTTCAAATCAACTATTTTCAAGAGTTTAAACTCACTCTGAGTCATCAACTTGTTCAAAGTTCCAAACTTACCACACAAGTTATCCTCAATATCAATCAAGAGGATTCAACTGCGTTCAACGAGTTCAAGACGTTCGGATCGTCAAAGAGAAGCAAACTTGATGCGAGCATTCGAGGGAGGTATCTCATTGCTACCGTGAAGAACCTAGACTTAAACAAAGGGAAGGATCTCCGTCGATCTTCTTCTCTTTTGTAATCAGGAATTTAAATTATAATCGAGATTGAGTGAGTTGTAAACATTCTTTTTCTAAGTAGTTAGAGAGAATAAATCAAATTCAATTCTTTTATTTTCTTATTTTAAATTTCATCACAAACAAAAGATGGCGACTCCGCTGGGGATGAGCTTTTTTACCAATGAAGAAGTGGTGGTACAATCCGACGTCAATCTCTCTAGAACAACTATCGAAACTCTCGTCGTAGAGTTCGATCAGGCCAAGTAAGAGGAAGCCCTCTCCACTGGATCGCTTTGCCTCAAGGCTAGGCCCAACATCCACAAGATCTCCAAAGTGATCAAAACTCTAACAATTGCTACAATGCCGAAGAAAGACCTCTCCTTTGGCCAAGATTACTTAAACTTCCCCTCCTCTGAAGTAGTGGGCTCAGCTTTTGCGAAACTCATCCACTGAGTTGAAGATTCTGCACCCCCGCCAAAGCGACGGGTATCAGGTCAAAAAAGGCCCATCGCGGTGACCAACTCTATCAATACTCATGACATCGATGCAAAGGCCTTAAAATAGGCTAAGAAGAACGTCACTCGACAAAGGAGAAGATCCATACAACGAGCACAACTCTGAGAAAGCTGATCTGTCGATCAACATGAGTTTCGTGTTTGCGAGCCTAAACGCGACTCTAGGACTGCGCTTCTACTTCAGAGCACGGGCCTCGCGATTATGAGCCCAAACATAGGCTCTATGTGAACAAGACAAAATGCGAACCTCAGATTCGCGTTATACAATCAAAACGTAGACCTCAGATCTACGTTGTCCAATCTTAACACAGACTTTAGTTCTGCATCGCCCAGTCAAAACACAACCCACAAGGGAGCATTTCATCAGCCAAGCGCAACCCTCGGGGGAGCGTTTCCTAAATAAAACATAGTCCCTAAGACTGCGTTGATTGTAGGCGTATAAAATTTCTTATAGGTTCCTTAGCACAGCTCGACACAAACCGACGAACCATCGGGCGACGTATCCAAACACGAGCGTCAGTCCACAACGCCAAAGCCAAGTGACACGCAACGAAGCGGATTAACGAGGCAACGAGGATAACGAACCGCACGCAAACAATGGAATACATCCATTCGCATGCGGAATCAAGCTAACAGTTTGGTGAGTCAATGAGTCATCCAACCATAGAACGGATTTGAACTCAAACACCGAGGCGGATTTACTGCCATATTGGGATTCGGACTCCGGATCAACAACGAAGCGGGTTTACTGCCAAATCAGGATTCAGATCAACAAATCAGAGTCCAAATCAACCACGAGACCGGAAAAAACCAAAAACCACAACTTCTAGGGGACTCGGCCAAAACCGAGCCACCTCTAGGTGACTCGG
>NC_033799.1:53332428-53373812 GCF_001876935.1 Asparagus officinalis
AGGTATGGAAGCCGAAGTCTGAAATGGAGATTCAGGCTAAGGCTAAAGTGTTGCAGCCTTCGAAGCAAGGTCAACCTCCGGCGAATCAACCAAAGTCGCCGAGAATTCCCATAGCTACTCCCGGAGATCATGCAGAATCCTCCCGAAGGAGAAAGTCAGTCTTGGAGCACCTCGGTCCAATTCCCGACGAGCGAAGCAAAACTCGAATCCAAGGACGTTTGGGTCCACTAAGAAAACCCCGAACGAATCAACACGCTGGGGGTCGCCGTCACCTCCAATGTGATAAGGAGCTCAAGGCAGATGCGCGCACTAATTTGCGCATCGAAGTCCAAGAGCCCGCTGAGAACTCACGCCCAAAAAGGCATGCCTCGAGGCGCGTGACTCTTGAGAGCCCAAAGATGGCAGTTCGCCCTCAGAAGGAAACGTTGTCGTCTGATGACGATAACGTTATACCTGAGAAGTCGTGCTGACACACGATAGGTTACTCTGACTTTCAAACCGACGAGTTGTACTATCGTGATGGGAGCATGAGGAAAACTAGAAAGAGGAGTCCCCGAGGGCTAGAAACTCAGTGCCCCTGTTCCAAACTCATTCGGGCGGTATTGTCTAAGTGCAACTGCATCAAGACGGTCCCCGAAAGAGTTTCGGTCTTCGAAAGGCTCAGCACCAAAATGCCAAAACCAAGGCCTAGGCGTTTCCGACAAAGAAGAAGGGTAGTCGAGGAAGGAGAATTTCCGAGGGTCACCACGAATATGACCAGCAAAAAGACATTGACACAGGATAATCCCGAGTCGATTCTGGAAGCACCCCGGCGTGTAACCCGTCTGCAGTCTGGAGCCATCAAACGAGGAACTTATGGTAGGATTCGGACAAGATTACCGTCAGAAGATGAAGAATCGGATTCCTGCTCTGCTGTCGCATCAGACAATACAGTACCCAGCGAGGGACACCCCCGCGAGTCATTTATGATAAGCGCGGAACAAGTGGCCAAGATGCTCGAAGAAGCCATGGCTAAACAATAGGAGAGCTTCAGGTTCGAAATGCAAATGGCCATGCAGAGTATGAGAGAAATGCATGACCAGCAAATCCGAGCGCTGACAAATAAGCAAGGCGAACCAAGTCGTCGTAACCAGATTGATTTGGAAGATGAGGACACAGGTCCAAATGAGACCCATAACGCCAATAATCCTCCCGTCAATGCAGGGGGTGGTAATGAGAATGCTACCGAAGACACAAGTGAAAACTTGAAGATCAAGAACCTCGAGAGCAAAATCAATACATTGATTTCTGCTCAAGAGGTGAAGAAAACAGGTATTCCTTGTCCATATCCAAGAGAATGGGAATCGATCCCATATCCGGCAAAGTTCAACTTAATCAACTTCACGCCGTTTGATGGGAAGGGTTCACCCACTCAGCATGTGATTTATTTCAAATCACACCTGGGGGTAATCTCCGGCAATGAGCCTCTGATGGTGCGGTCATTCGTCGGCACTCTTCGCGGAGCCGCCTTCGATTGGTATCACTGCCTCAAGCCAGGTAGCGTGAATAGCTGGGATGATATGGAGACTAAGTTCCTCACTAACTTCTTCGATGACGACACCGAGATATCCATCGGGTCGTTGCTTGATGAGAAACAGAAAGACGGGGAATTGGTTGACACCTTCGTCAAGAGGTTCCGGAACAAGGCGATGAACTGTCGGGACCCGATCACTGAGGAGTTCATTCTCCAGACTTGCCACAACAACCTCGCACTGGACGTGTTGGAAGCAATGGGAACAGCACCGTCTGACACTTGGAAAGACTTGAAGGTGCGCGGTGAACAAGCCGAACGCTTCCTCCGAAGGAAGAAGGCCGAGAGGAACCGACCGACGACTAATCCTATGAACTCGAACTTCGCCTCTCGCGGTAAGGGCAAGGCACCTGCAGCTACTGGTGGTGCTAATCAAACGTCACAACAACAATCCCGAAGGCAACAAAAGACTTCGGGTCCGAGACTCCAAAAAGAGTACTCTTTTAAGGACGAAGACGTTCCAGCCATCTTCGAATCCCTCCTTGAAAGTAACAAGATCAAGCTACCACCTATCACAAATCAGGAGGAAGCTGACAACACGACGGATCCAAAGTACTGTGCATACCACAGGAGGGTCCTTCATCCCACCAAGGATTGCTTTGCTCTCAAGAATAGCATCCAAACCTTGGTTGAAGCCGGCGTCATATCGCTCATATAAGCCAAATAAGAACGGCAAGACTCCAAAGAGTATATGAGTATAAACTGCTTCTCAATCCTCCAACAGGTGCATGGGGTTAAACTGCTCTTTTCTACACTCCGACAAGTATAAGAGTATAAACTGCTTCTCAATCCTCCGACCGGTATAAGAGGTTAAACTGCTCCCTGAGACTCCAATATGTATATGAGTCTAAACTGTTTTATTTCTTTCACGGGAAGTTCCTAGAGAATACCATGCCTGATATTCTTAGGGATAACCCGGACACCCAACTGAGTTCAATACCAGACCCAGTTTTGCAAAGGAAGCTGGGGGTGGATGATTCATGTAACGGGAAGTTCCCAAAAGAAATCCATATAGTGTATTCTTAGGGATAACCCGGTCACCACAGCAAGGTGATGAATAAGAAACTCCCATTCAAATTCTCACCGCGTCTGTGCACTCAACACTCTCATTGTTAGAGTCTGGACATAATATTCGGAATTGGTCAAACCTTTCTACAGTTAGGACCAAAACCAAAACCCCCTCTCGATTCCCCTAATGAACGAGAGGTCCACAAATCGAGCGATCAAACCTTCCTACAGTTAGGATCGTCTCAAACCTCCCAATTGGTCAAACCTTCTTACAGTTAGGACCACAGTGAAAATCCCCTCTCGATTCCTCCAATGAACGAGAGGTCCACTTTCAAATCGAGTGGTCAAACCTTCCTACTGTTAGGACCAAAACCACAATTCACTCTCGATAAACGAGAAATTCATCTTTAGTTCGGTAATCAAACCTTCGAACAGTTAGGATTATCTGAATCTTTTCGATTCTTGGAGTGGAGATCCCACTCTTAGTTCCATCTTTCCGGATTCTGGGGGTGGAGATCCCACCTCGAGTCTCCTTTCCAGCTAAAGATAGAATATAAAATTCTTCTTCTTCAGTGTCGGGAAGCAGAATATAAAATTCTTCCTTTCCCACACCAACCTTTTCCAAAACTTATCAATCTAGGATTCATCCTAGGAAGTTTATCCCGAATCCTAAGCAGGGATAAGTCTGCGCCTAACACGCGCTGCCGGTTTAGTCTTTTTCTGTAGAAAAAGACACCAGAGTTCGATTCTGGGGTATTCTATCCTGAAACCTAAGCAACGATAAGTCTGCGCTTAACCCGCGATGCCGGTTAGTTCTTAACCGTTAAAAAGAACACCCGTCCACATATTCAACATTGTGGCAGGTTGTTATTAATAACACCAAAAACCATACCTTACACGCATGGGGAATTTCATCCTGAATCCTAAGAAAGGATATGCCGACGCCTAACACGCGTCGCCGGTTTAGTCTTTCTCCGTAGAAAAAGACACCAGAGTTCGATTCTGGGGTATTTTATTCTAAAGCCTAAGTAGCGATAAGTCAGCATCTAATACACGTTGCTGGGTAGCCTATTCCCGTAACAATGGAGAAGTCTACGTATTCGAAGTCGTAGCAACGAGTCTAAGGGAGTTCATTCTGTTAGCACAACGTCACATGCAGAACGGATTTAGACAATCCGCATGCTAGCCCGACTCAAACGGTAGTCGGTAAAGGCTAATCAAATCCGTTGAAGGCTGGGGGTTAGCCAAAAACCCTAAAGTCAATGCCTAACACGCGTCGCCGGGTAGTCTATTCCCGTAAGAAAGACGAAGTCTACGTATTCAATATCGTAGCACTAAGAGCATTAACTCTCTTAGCACGACATCACATGCGGAACAGATTAAAACAATCCGCATGTAAGGCCGATTCAAACGGTAGTCGGTAAGAGCACGTCAAATCCGTTGAAGGCTGAGGATTTGCCAAAAATCCTAAGTCAACGTCTCATACACGTTGCTGTTTAGTCTTTTCACAGGAGAAAGACGAAGTCTACGTATTCAAGATCGTAG
The DNA here is from genome assembly GCF_001876935.1 of Asparagus officinalis. Classification (NCBI taxonomy): domain Eukaryota; kingdom Viridiplantae; phylum Streptophyta; class Magnoliopsida; order Asparagales; family Asparagaceae; genus Asparagus; species Asparagus officinalis. Next base: position 53,336,552 of record NC_033799.1, read on the forward strand.
CACTAAAAGGGTTAACTCTTTTAGTTTAACGTCACATGCGGAACGGACTTAAACAATCCGCATGCTAGCCCGACTCAAACGCCGTTGATGGCTAAGAATTTACCAAAAATTCTATAAATACGAGTCATAGATGTATCAACTCCGTAGATTGGTCTCGTGACTCGAGTATCCGCCACGCTCCAATTCCTTAAGAGCTTGGGGGCCGGACAACGCGTTGCAATGAAGCTTAGACATCGGACAACGCGTCACAAGGAAGCTCAAACGCCGAACAACGCGTTGCAAATGTAGATTCAACGCCGACGACCGATGGTCAGTTCTATGTTGAAATAACCAACTCGAGCTAAAAAGTCAGAAAATCGAGAATCGACTTCAAATTAAAAATTCCGACAGACGTTCAGACAATAAATGCAACACCGGAACCAAGAATGGAAGCCACTCCAAATATCCCGTCGTAACCAATCGAAGAATGGGACAATCATATCCAAAGTATTCCAGACTCTTCTATAAAAGAACGAGGCTGAAATACTTTGGAGGGGGTATCTGTAGGCGTATAAAATTGCTTATAGGTCCCTTAGCATAGCTCGGCACAAACCAACGAACCATCAGGCGACGTATCCAAACACGAGCGTCAGTCCACAACACCAAAGCTAAGTGACACGCAACGAAGCGGATTAACGAGGCAACGAGGCTAACGAACCGCACGCAAACAATGGAATACATCCATTCGCATGCGAAATCAAGCTAACAGTTCGGTGAGTCAACGAGTCATCCAACCATAGAACGGATTTGAACTCAAACACCGAGGCGGATTTACTGCCATATTGGGATTCGGACTCCGGATCAACAACGAAGCGGGTTTACTGCCAAATCGGGATTCAGATTAACAAATCAGAGTCTAAATCAACCACGAGACCGGAAAATGGCAAAACCGACAACACCTAGGGGACTCTGCCAAATTCGAGCCAGATCTGTGCCCGAGCACAGATCTGAAAGCCTATAAATAGGCCCTTGAGTGCTCATTTTTGAGGGTTGGAAAATTTGGAGGCGAAGCTCTGCCGGATTCAAGGCTCAGAACTTAGAAAGATTGAAGCTTTGGGATTTTGAGGACTTGCTCTTCCAGATCCGGTGCTCGGCGATCGTTAACGCCAAATAAGGCAAGAGTTCGAGAGGAACCGGATCTCAGATCTACGTAGTCATCCTCCGGATCAAAGCTTAGCCTTTGATCCCGAGAACTAAAGGCTACTATTTCCTTGGCGAAATAGTACCTTCGGCTATTATTTCCTTGGCGAAATAATACCCGTCATACTGCGTAGATCCGACCGGATCTAGATCGCGCGATGGTCCACGGATAAACCCCGGCGCAGGCGAAGAACTCACAAAGCGAGTGACCGCAAAACAGGAGCTCGCGATTCATTCGACAAATAAAGAAAGAATTGTAATTTTCTTTTTCTTTTGATCTCGTTGTAACCGGATCTTATAAAAAGACCGGATCTTTGTAATCGATAAACTATTACTAAAGAGTGTGCAATGGAATCAATGAAGAACACAATTTTCCCTGCGAACATTGATTAACTCAAATGCAGCCCTCAATGCAACCCTGAGAGGTGCGTTACTCCAATAGAACGCGGCCCTCAGAAGCACGTTTTACAACCAGAATGCAGCCCTGAGAGGCGTGTTGCTCTAGTAGAACGCAACCCTGAAAGGCACGTTACTCCAACACAATGTGACACTCAAGCTTGCGTTAAACAAACATAACACGACCTTCGCATTTCTCATCACGATGTGATTCATCATGTTTAGAAGGACCAATATGGATTCACGATTCACCAGGAACCAGTCCAATCCAATCATAGGCAAAGGGTTCCAATTCCAACCTCACAATTAGTGAGTAATTCTTCTCGAGTTTTTGTAACAGACTTGAGAGAGTTCATATCAAGAGAAAGACTGATACGAGTCACTCGTTTATGCCAATGCTAATGACTGATTTCTATGGTCCTCTTGGGATCTCAATGTTGCTCACGTGCAGCCAAAACGTTAGGGTTTGACCAATCAACGAACGTTGCTTTGTCCAATCAACAACGATGTTCGCCCATGAAGAAAAAGTCTTCGGAGACCGAGTATCCTGAAGTCACTATTAATGTGATCGGTAAAGGGAAATCGTCAGTCCCTGGTTTTGATGAGTCAGAGACGGAACGTTCTCAAGCGTCAAAGAAATTGCTAATGAGTTTGAAAGAATCTACCAATGCACTAGGACTCAAATAGGAGCCATTCCTCCGGTTAACTATCGAAGATTAGCTAGAGGAACCAATTCCAAGGATGAACACTCAGCCATTGCGGAGTCCCAATCATCAAGCTCTTTCGTTGGGCATGAGAACTTTGCCCACATGGTAGAAAATTCTGAAGATCTTTCAAAGAGGAAGCTAAGTAGGAGGCCATGCTCCGAGCATAGCAGGAAACCATCAATCAACTTCGGGATATGATGGCTCAGATCATTACAAATAGAGCCAATTTCCAGAAAGCTGAGTCAATACCTCAGCCGGAATCCTCTCGGAAAGGAGGATCATCCATATCAAAGGGGAAACAAAGAGTGAATGAGACTACTGAGTAAGAAACATTTCACGAAGAATCATCCCCCTAAGAAGAGACTGAGAATGAGCAGAATCTCCAGTCTGCCAAAATGAAAGAATTGGAAGCCACCATTATGCCATTGCTAACAAAAGCGAGCTCCAAGATGAGGGAGTTGCCAGGCCTTATCCTGCCAAATAGGATGTAGCCGCTTATCCTCCAAAGTTTGAAGTTCCAACATTATAAACTTTTAACGGCACAGGATCACCGAATCAACATATCTATTATTTCAAGTCACAAACTAGGAATGTGATATCAAACAACACCATAATGGCTTAATTATTCATTGGCACCCTTAAGGGAGTCGCCTTTGAATGGTTCAGAAAACTGCTTGCTAGATATATCCAAAAGTAGGTGGATCTAGAGAGACTCTTCATGTCAAAATTATTTGAAGACGATGCAGAAGTCTCCATCCATACCCTTCTCGCCACTAAGCAGAAGAATAGGGAACCCTCAAAAGCTTCGTCAAGAGGTTCCGAAACATAACTCTTCGATGTTCGTCAGGTATGACACAATCTAACTTAGTGGAGACCTATCGGCACAACTTGCAAACCAACCTTCTAGCACAAATGAGGATTGTAGAATGTCGTTCCTGAAGACAACTAATTTCTCAAGGCGAATAGGCTCAAAAAATTATTGTCAGGATCAAAGCTGAAGAACAAAGTAGACATGATCTACCTGAGCAATCGAACCAAGCCTAATCTTCTCAATCAAAAGGGGAAGATACTATAGCTACTGAAGCCAATCCTTTTCAATAGGATGGCGGGTTCACAAAAGCTATCACGTTGACAGTTATCTCTGATAGCCAAACTCTTTAGATAGGAGCCCACTAGGAAATGTGCCCTGTCTACCTCTTTTTCCCCCATGCACTTGTTCAAGACTGGGGGTTGGTTTATTTATAGTCCACTGGATTTTGATTAATAAAATTTCTGAGTTGTCATATTTAATAGAATATCTCTGTCAACCACAAAATTCACAAAAAGTCGTCCAGTTAACATTACACTTCTAACAATTAACATTCCTACGGAGTATGAATTCAGCTTGCATCACTCTCAATTTGTCATGTTAACTACATATTCTGACAATTAACTTATCAATCCTTATCAGTAGGATGATAGGTCCTCAAAATTGCTCAAATCATAATCTTTCCCAGCAAGACGTTAAGTCTTCAAAATCTTGTTCAAATCACAAGTACAAACTCCTGTCACATTAATATTACATCTCTGACAATCTACTTATCAATCCTCTTGATAAGTCCTCAAAGTTGCTCTAATCGCAATAAAAAATCCTATCACGTTAATATCACACCTCTGATAAAATCCACTTATCAATCATCGTCAATAAGATGATAAGTCCACAAAGTTGCTCCAATCGCAACACAAATCCTATCACGTTAATATCACACATCTGACAAAATCAACTTATCGACTTTCGTCAATAGGATGATAAATCCACAAAGTTGCTCCAATCGCAACACAAATCCTGTCATGTTAATATCACACATCCGACGATCAAATCAACTTATCGACTCTTGTTAATAGAGCGATAAGTCCACAAAGTTAGTCTAATTGTAACAAATTTCTATTATGTTAATATCACACCTCTGACAAAATCAACTTATCGACTCTCTTCAAAGAGCGATAGGTCCACAAATCCGTCAAGTTAATATCACACCTCTGATGATCAAATCAACTTATCGACTCTCGTGAATAGAGCGATAAGTCCACAAAGTTGTTCCAATCACAACAAAATTCATGTCACGTTAACATCATACCTCTGACAAGCAATCATCTTATCAATCCTCTTCAATAGGATGATAAGTCCTCAAAGTTTCTCCAATTGCAATATAATTTTTTTCACGTTAATATCATACCTCTGAAAATCCACTTATCGACTCTCTTCCATAGAGCGATAGGTCCACAAACCTGTCAAGTTAACATCATACCTCTGATGACCAAATCAACTTATCGACTCTCTTTAATAGAGCGATAGGCCTATTAAATACTGTTAGGTTAACATCACACCTCTAACAGTCAAACCCTCCCAATGAACTTGTTAAATCCTTTTTCAATAAGAATAGCAAGTTTTCATTATAAAATCCCCAGCGGATTAAAGAGTTTATGGAATTATCCTAGTGCTAATGAAGAAAATTTTTGAATTTCACTCTAAGTAAAAATTCATGCCAAGTTAATACTACACCTCTGGTACTTTCAACTTTCTTTTAGTGTTTCAAGTGAAAATATAACACATAAAGAAACAACGACAAAGCCTACCCCTAACACGCATTGCCGGTTAGTCTTTTGTCACGAAAAAGACACCAGAATCTACGTCTGGGGGACTTTATCTTAATCCCTAAATAGAGATAAGTCTATACCAAACATGCATCGTCAGACAAAAGCCCACGTATTTAACATCATGACAGGTTGTTATTAATAACGTCGAAATCCATGCCTTACATGCATGGGGAACTTTATCTTGATCCCTAAATAGAGATAAGTCTGCATCTAACACATGCTGTCGGGTGGCCTATTCCCGCAATAATGGTGAAGTCTACGTATTCAATATCATAGCACTGAAATCCATGCCTCACAGGCATGTGAGAATTTATCTCGATCCGTATTTAGAGATAAGTCTACGCCTAACACGCGTTGCCGAGTAGTCCATTCCCGTGAAGATGACAAAGTCTATGTATTCAAAATCATAGCATCAAGTCTAAGAGGGTTCATTCTCTTAACATAACATTACATGTGAAACGGATTCAAATAATTCACATGCTAGCCTAACACAAATAGTAGTCGGTAAAGGTTTATCAAAACTGCTGATGGCTGAGGGTTTGCCAAAAATCCTATGCATGTTTACAGGCCTATGACTTGAAACAGATGAGCTAAAGACAAGTCTCAAAGACTTAGTTAAAGATGCATGAAAGCTACCTCCGCATCTTAAGTCAAAATGTCAAGGACAGACCCGCGTTGCAAAAACCACAACGCCAATATCACACCCGGGTTACAAATTTAAAACACAAGAGTGAAACCCGCGTCTTAAGTTTGAAATGCAGGGATCCACCCCTACATTCCAGAAGGAGGATTACGATGAATCCTTCACACAGGTCCTGCGTAGCAAATCCCTTCAACCAAGATGCCTTCGAAGTGAGTGCAGAGAACAACTCCTTTACAACAAGAAATCAACAGCTCCAAGATCAGAGTTGAGATCCAAAGTATTCTGAAAATTCATCTCAGTCAACAACGAACTTTCAAAAACTTTGTAGGGGGTTCTGTAGGTTGTCTAAAAATCACTGCAGATAGTTGATCCCCTATCAAACACCAATGATGGAAGTTACAATTTAATGGCTTCCAAAAGGCTACAAGTTAAAAACTTTTACGTAGATCGATAAAGGTTACAATCTGACGACCTTCACAACAACTGATAAAAGCTCTAATCAACAGCCTTCACAATCAACATCGGGAGTTACAATCAGACGACTCTCATATTTTCAAGGAGCCAAGAAGAAGATTACAAGATGATGATCATTGCAAAGCTCTAGCAAAAGATACCACAAATTAATGGTCTCCTCACATCAAAACGCAGAGGTCAGACCTGCGTTACAACATCAAAACGAAGAGGTCCTCCCAGCATTGTAACATCCAAACACAGACTTTATTGCTGTATTTTTAGCCCAAAATGTAGAACCAAACTCTACGCTCCAGATCCAAATGCAGAGTTCATTCCTATGTCTCAGAATCAAAATGTAGAGTGACCTATGTGTTCTCAGCTGCCAAAACATGCCTAACTCTGTGTTTCGGTTATAAAACGTAGAGTTCGGGCCCAGAACGCCATTTTTGACGTTTGACTCATTCAAACACGAGCTGAATGGTTTCAGGAACCATTTTATCCCCACGTTTAGAGGGATTTCCGCCCCACTTAGGAGCGAATTAAGGGGGTAGTTACACCCATTAATCCCTTATAAATCCTCAAAACTCAGAAGAGTTCGGGATAATATTTTTTAGGCAGATCAAGATCAGAGACCATTGCGCGGCTTCTGGCATAAAATCACAAAAGGGGAGATCGACGTTCATCCTTCAACGATGTTCAACAACAGGGAGCTTTCATCCTTGGCTATTAACTGATTTTCAATTCAAATCAACTCTTTTTCAAGTGTTTAAACTCGCTCTGAGTTATCAACTCATTCAGAGTTCCAAACTTGCCACACAAGTTATCCTCAACATCAATCAAGATGATTCAACCGTGTTCAACGAGTTCAAGATGTTTGGATCATCAAGGAGAAGCAAACTCGACATGAGTATTCGAGGGAGTATCTCATCACTACCGTGAAGAATCCAGACTTAAACAAAGGGGAGGATCTCCGTCGATCTTCTTATCTTTTGTAATCGAGAATTCAAATTGTAATCGAGATTGAGAGAGTTATAAATATTCTTTTTCTAAGCAGTTAGAGAGAATAAATAAAATTCAATTCTTTCATTTTCTTATTACAAATTTCTCCACAAACACCTAGCATCGTGGAAGCTCCAAACAACTCAATCATGCAAGCTAAAACATCAAAGAAACACTATTGGATGGATCCACTCATCCAGTGTCTTACAGGAGGGACCTCACTAGAGAATGCTACTAAATTAAGGAGTCTACAAAGGAATGATCAAAGATATCTTATGATCGATGTAGGCATCAAAAATTGCCTATAGATTATCGTACATAGCTCAAGATAAAGAGAAGGCGATAAATGTCATCACCTGAGTGGCAGAAGAACATTCAAAGCTAAAGATCAACTTAAGAATGCACAAAAAGTGCAGCTCAAGTTTCAAGACGCAAGACGTATCTCAGAAGCATGAAGGAAATCAACAGCTTCCGAGATAGTTACAACTGTCTTGGAATTTTCGAGACACTTACGACTGTCTCGGAACTTCCGAGGCACTTACGACTATCTTGGAACTTCCGAGGCACTTACGACTATCTCGGAACTTCCGAGGCACTTATGAATATCTTGGAACTTCCCAGATAGTTTTAACTATCCCGGAACTTCCGAGGCACTTACGACTGACTCGGAGATGTCCGAGACACTTATAACTTTCTCGGAACTTCTGAGACACTTATAACTGTCTCGAAACTTCTGAGATACTTACAACTATCTCGGAAGATAAGCTGAACTAAGTGATGATTTTCTCAAGATTTGAGCATGCCCGTGCTTCCATAAACTGCCAGAGATCGTGTGGGAACGTGGGGAACAGTTACAAGCTAAAATCACGCCCATAACTACAGGAATAATGGCAATTGAATTTGTTAAAAAGCAGTTACAAAACTACTAGGAGGAAGCTATGCTTCCGAGATAGTTGTAACTATCCCGAAAATGAGAATTCATGTACGCTTCCGAGACAGTTACAACTGTCTCACAAATAGAAGTTTATCGACACGACTTATTTTCAACTTCTGACTTTAGTTACTATTCCTAAGGGCTATAAATACTCCCTAGGACCATTATTGAGGAGGATCCAAGCAGAGAGAGCAAATTGAGCAGAGAACTTGAGCATTTTGAAGTGTCGATCTCAAGAGAGAGAATCTTCATCAAATTCGAGTACAACCAGTAACTTTGGAATTCCTTAAGATCTAAGCTTCGACTTGATCTTGAAAAGAGTGGTCATCTTACATCGATAAGATATTCACTTACCTTTTTCTTACTTCTAAATGAAGCAAGAATCCCCAAATATCCTTCACGGTTCAATCAGAATCTGTGAATCGGTGGTCCACGGGCTAACACACCTTCGGCACAGGCAAAGATCTCGCGCAAGCAGCGATCCAAACAACGATCCTGCGTGTGTTTCTATGGAGCTTGTAACTTGGTTTTTGTTGTAAAGAGTAGTTTTACAAAGCACTAAGCTCACTTTTTTGTATTCGTTATAATCGATAAATAGTTGTAATGAATTCTACAACAGAACTTGTTCCTGACGCAAACAATCGATAACCAGCTTTATCGGATCTCGTACTCTTGCAGCAATATAGGGCCCTATCTCTAAAGTCTTTGGCCAATAGAAGCCAGTTATATTCTTAAAGAGATTCATAAGGGAACTTGTGGGAACCACCAATAGCAAGAACTCTAGCTTGGAAGGTGATTCAGCAAGGCTACTATGAGCCTACCATCTTACCTGAGTCCAAGAGACTCTAGATGCAAGACTTGTCAGTTCTTCTCAAGTATATCATGAGCTTTAGCAAATAAACTCACTCCCTTCATAAGCCTAATTTCTTTTACTCAATGGGGTCTGTATTTATTGGGGCCTCTCTCAATAGCTTTAAGTCAATGAATATTTTTAATTGTTACCATAGACTATTTCACAAAGTGAATAGAAGCTGAGCCCTTGGCTAGAATCCGTGAAAGCAACACCACCAATTTTGTGTGGAAATCAATCGATTGTAGGTTTGGAGTTCCCACTTTATTCATCATAGACAATGACACTCAATTTGATAGTAAAGGCTTCCATAGCTTCTGTGAGGAATGGAAGATATAGCTCAAATTCACTTCAATTGCACACCCAAAATGCAATGGGCTTGCAGAAGCTACTAACAAATGCATACTTCAAGCTCTAAATAAGAAGGTAGACAAGACAGTTGGCAATTGGGTTGAGGAACTCCCTGGGATTTTGTGGTCATATAGAACCACCCATTAAAACTCCACAAGGGAAACCATGTCCAAGCTAACATATGGAGCCGAAGCAGTTGTCCCAGTAGAAGTTGGCATGCCAACCATCTGACTGTAACATTTCAACAAAGAGTCGAACTCAGCTGGACTATAGGGCGGAGTCGACCTCATTAATGTAGTTTGAGAAAACTCACTCAGATCCTAACTCATCAATCAATAGTACATAGCCTAGCATTACAACAGCAAGGTCCGGCCTTAAAGATTTAGTGTTGGCAACTTCGTCCTTCAAAAGGCTATCTTCGACAGAGAAAATAGGTATGGATAATTAGCTACTACCTAGGAGGGGCTGTACATAGTTATTAAAGAGGTACATCCTAGCACGTACTGGTTGCAAAGCCCGGACGTAAGGATCCTACAACACTCCCGATTGAGTCCACGGTCGAGTACGACTTCGACCAAGCAATGTTTGAGGAATATCTATCATCTTCATCCTCAAAGTCCTTCTCTCCTTGCAAATACAGGAAGATTTCGTCTTCTAAAAAGGTGTTCAAGTTTTCGACTTCGTCGAATGCTACGGGTGAAGACTCTCGCCCGATTGTTGCTGAGGATTCCACTCGTAACACCTCTGCTCATAATGACTCTTATCCTGTTAAAGAGTCATTGAATCAAAGCCCTACGGCACTGACAAAGAGAGCTCGTCAAAGACAACGTCAGCGTCACGCTTGCCAAATGGCAAAGAACTTGGAACAAACTGACGAGGTTCACTATTACGTAGACCTAGAGTTGAGAAAACATTGAGTGGTCCAGTTGCCTCAACGACCAACCACTCACATCTCTGCTAAACTTACAATAGAGGAATGGACTTTTGTTAAAAGGGCTCGTTCGATCCTTTAAGAACGCATACAAAATCGTCGTACAAACACCACTCGTGCCCACGCTCCTCGTCAAAAAACGCAAGAAGGGAAGAAGAAAATAGTGATCAAAGAATCACCAAAGAATCGCAAAGTTTGGATTCCTAAATCTGAGCATGTGCAAAAACCGGATCTGCGAGATACGATCTTCAACCGAGACAGTTGTAACTTTCTCGGCCAAAGAAGTTATATTCGAGACACTTGTAAGTGTCTTGGCCAAAGGGGTTGTGTCCAAGACACTTACAACTGTCTCGAACAAAGCAGCCTCACTCGAGACAGTTACAACTATCTCAGCCAAAGAAGAGCTTCCAAGGCCTCTTATTCGACACCGTCGACATCCATTCTTGCTCCGTCTACTGCGACCACATCTGCTACATCACCAATAAAACCATGGGTCAGTCCCGACCTATCAAAATTCAAGATCACAATGGCGGATCGCCTCGTTCCTTTATCTGATAAACGAGGCAAAGCTCAGGTCAAGGAACGCTTGGGTCCGGTGAATGAATCCCGAGTGGATTCTTGCACTGGGGTGTTGGCCTCTTTGTTTTGATGATGTTTAACAAACAATTTATTACTAATATTATATGTCTAGTGTTTATATTTATCTATTTATTGTAGACAAATAACATGTTGGAGGAAGGATGGAATCGAGCATTCACGATCATATCCAATGAAGGTTGGCTGAATTGTGGAGTGAAGAAATACAATTCAAGTTAAAGATTCAAGTTCAAGCTTCATCTATAAGTTTACCAAGAAGAGCTTCAATGAAGATCTATCAAGCTTGGGTAATATAGTTTTAGATTTATACTTGTGTGTAGATACTTTAAGCTCATATATTAATCACACACACGTATTTATTGATTATGTTGATTTTATCAAAATATAGGTGTTTTTATGAAAATATTGTTTCATTTGGTTATAGACTTCAATATCAGTTTATACATACTTTATTAAGTTTATAAAACCACTTTATAAAGTTTCAAAACATGGTTTAGTCAAAATGACAAAAAACAAGTGTTGTTGTATTTTCATGTTTTGGACTATTTTGTAAAATGATGATATTTTACAAATGTGAAGTGAAATTCTAAAAATTCTTTTTGTAACATTTTCATTTACCTGTTTACAATGATTTTCCAAAGTTTTATATTTTTGAAATTTATTTGCTATTTTTAAAGGTACTTTAAAATCAGATTTTTTGTTTCAATCAGGCTGATATAGTGTTATCAGTCGACTGATGGAATTTATCAATCGACTGATGAAAATCATTGGAATCATCAAAAAGCCTCTGTTTCTTTTCATTTGACTAATCATTCAACTAATAAGGTCATCGATCGACTGATCAGTTGACTGATAATCTCATAACGACTAGTTTTGTACTATTTCCAGATTTTTAGTTTTTAACCAGTTTACTAAATAATTTATTTCTCTCAAATTAGAAGTGATATTCATGAAAAACTTCTCTAACATGTTCATCTACATGTTTAGAAACGTTCCTCAAAATTTCATGATTTTTTGAATTGATTTACTATTTTTAATAGATTTTTTGAAATCAGATACGTAAAATTCCAGAATCTGCCAAATCTGAAACTGTCGACTTCATCAGTCGACCGACGCACAGTAGTCAGTCGACTGATGACATATTTTCATCCTATAATGGCTAGTTTTATAGATTTTGTATTTTTGTGATTTTTCTTGAGTTTTTACTGGTTTTTGTGGTTGTTTCATGAGCCTATTGTAGGCGTCTAAAAATGCCTATAGGTGTTCGTACACAGCTCGAGACGGAAAGAAGACAACGAACGTCGTTATCCGAGTCTAAGAGGATTATCTGTCATCGACAAGTACGTGAAGCAAAATAACAAACCGAGTGGCACGCGCATATCAATCAGTTCGCGTGCGTCAGTCAACTCGCGCGCGTCAATTAGCTCGCATGCGTCGGTCAACACGCGCGCGTCAATCAGTTCGTGCACATCGGTCAACACGCGATCGTCAATCAGCTCGAGCGCATTGGTCAACACGTGCGCGTCAATCAGTTCGTATGCATCGGTCAACACGTGCGTATCAATCAACACACGCATGTCAACCAACGCGTGCATGTCAACCAACGCACGTTCGACGGTCAGTCCCGCAACGAAGCGTGCAAGACGGTCAAATATGCAAAACGGTGGAGAATACAAGTCCCGGAAAACCAAAAAACACCAAAGGCCAAAAAAGCGTGCGCGCGGCCCAACCCGTGCCTGCGCGGGTTGGATGCGTCCGACCCGCGCCCGCGCGGGTCAGATCGTGACGCCCCGCGCCCCTTCATGCAGATTTAACCCGAAGACATGTTTTTGGCGGTTTTGACGGGTTTTCACAAGATCTTTTTAGTTCCAGAGGTTCCTAAATGCCTAAATCCTAACTCTAAACATGGTTAATCAGTTATTAACTGAAGATAAGGAGGAATCCATCGTTCTTATCCCAAAACCCGTATCCGGAGCCCTATAAATACAAGCCTAGGGCCTCCTTTCAAAGGGCAGATTAATTATCAAGATGAGGAGGTGTTGCCGAGTTGGAGAGAAAGGGAGCATGAATTTCAGCAAGGGCTAGCGAGATTCCGGCGAATCCCGGCATAAAGAAGGAGCGATTCGAAGGATCTGAAGCTCGTTCCCGTCCGTTCCTTGAGATTAGGCTTGGTCTTAATCTCGAGAAGAGCTACTGATTTCGCTTGGTCGATTTCATCACTTTAAGCAAATACCTCCTTGATGAGGTAGGAGCTCTGTCGAATTTTCAGCAACCGGATCTGATCAAAGATGGTCCACGGATAAACCCTGGCACAAGCGAAGACACCCACACAAGCAGGAGATGATAAACGGATCTTGCGTTTATTTTCAAGAGAATTGTATCTTTTATTTTCATTGTGTAAAGGTCTTATAAGAAGATCGATCTTTTTGAACTTATTGTAACGATCAAAGTTGTAATGAGTTATACAATGAAGAAAACAATTTTCGACGCAAACAAACTGGCGACCACAGTAGGATCCAATGGTCTCGCTACCGAGGCCATCGTATCGTAACCGATGATTAAGGTCCCGGTTAAAGAGGTGGTCGAATACGAGTTCGACCAACAGAAGTACGAAGAATACCTCTCGTCCTCCTCCTCCAGATCCTCCGCTTCTTGCAAGCGCAGGAAGATCAATGCCCCTATTGTTGCTGTAGCTGAACCTTGCAATGCCCTTTCGGTCTCCAATGAGTTTAGATCTACAGATCTGAACTCCTCCTCAATCATGGAGTTGAGTATAGAAGGCGTACCAACTTTATCAAAGAGAGCTCGCCAAAGGCAGCGCCAACGCCTTGCGTGCCAACTCGTTAGGGCTTTGGAGTTAATTGACAGGATCCATTATGAGGCAGATCTAAAAATTAGGCAATACCAAGTGCCCCAACAGCGGACAAATGGCCCCTCCTCCAAATCACCAACAAGTGAATGGGTACAAGTCAAACGGACCCGTTCAACTTTTGAAGAGCGGATCAAAAAGCACCGCGTACTGCTTGCGCACGCACGAATTCTTACGCAAGAGGCCAAAAGGTTGCAGAGGGAAGAAGTGGAAAAGAAGATACAAAAACTGCACAAAGTTTGGAGGCCAAAGTCCAAGACGGCGGCCGAAAAGATCGAAAAACACGGGTCACTCGAATCCGACCCGCCAATTCGCGGGTCACTCGAATCCGACCCGCCGAAACGCGGGTCACTCGAATCCGACCCGCCAATTCGTGGGTCACTCAAATCCGACCCACCGAATCGCGGGTCACTCGAATCCGACCCGCCAATTCGCAGGTCACTCGAATCTGACCCGCTAATTTGCAGGTCACCTAGATCCGACTCTCCAAGCTGCGGGTCACCCAAATCTGACCCTCCAAGCTGCGGGTCACCCAAATCCGACCCTCCAAGCCACGGGTCACCCAAATCCGACCCTTTGACCCGCGGGTCACCTAAATCTGACCCGCGCCAGGGTCAAGACAGAAGACGTTTTGCACCTATTTCATCGATCCCTTCGAGTTCCGCACCTCCGGTGGAGCACCGCGATAGTGTGGATTTGTCCCGATTTAAGATTACGGATCGTCTTGGTTCTTCACACGCGGGTCGAGGCAAAGCCCCGGTCAAAGAATGCTTGGATCGGGTGACTGAATCCCGAGCAATTACTCGAGCTGGGGGTCACACATGAAAAATTCCTGTAATTGACCGCTTCGGATAGTGAATTGGAGTCAAAGAACCTGTCAAGAGTTCACGCTTACAAATGCGTGACTTTAAACGTGTGACTCTTGAGAACGCCAACAAGACGAAAAATCCCCTGAAAGAAATGTATTCATCTGATAATGATAATGTTATACCAGGGAAGTCGGGCCAACACACGATAGGTTGCTTCGGTCATCTAACTGATGAGTTGTACTATCATGCTAGGGGTACGAACAAGTCTCGGAAGAGAAGTACCCACGAATCTGAGTCTCACTGCCCGTGCGCCAAGCTAATCAGGGCAATATTATCAGCATGCAGCTTCCCCAAGACCGCTCCGTAGAGGGTCTCGGTATTTGAGAGGATCTCTAACGGAGCGACTAAGTCCATGCCAAGACGTTTCCGCAATAAACAATCGGCCGTTCAAGGTGACGAACTTCCGGAAGTCACAATAAATATGGCTGATAAGGGAAAATCAATTCGACCATCTATCTTTGACCCGCTTATATCGCATCGTCTAAGCTGGTTGCGATCGGGAACTATTAGACAAAGGAATTATCAAAGAATGCAGAGGGGATTATCCTCCGATGATGAAGCATCAGATACTAATTCTGTAGTCGCTTCTGACAAAACGGTGTCCAGCCTAGGACAATCGCACGAGGCATTCATGATCAACACCGAGCAAATTGCTAAAATTCTTAAGGATGCTCTAACCAAGCAGAAAGAGGCATTCAAGATCGAAATGGAAATGGCTATGCTACGAATGAGGGAAGAACATGACCAACAAATTCGGGCTCTGTCCAATCAGTTCGGTGAATCCAGCCATCGCAACCTTGCTGACCAAGTAGGTAGTGATTCAGATGTGGATGAACGTCTCGATGCTAAGAACCCTCTCGTTGACCAAAACATTAGGGGTGGTCCTATCAATAATGACAACATTAGGGGTGGCCCCGTTATTCCTCTTAAGAATCGTCCAAGCCCCGATACGAGCGAGGATGAGAAAATAAAATATCTCGAGAGCAAAATCAACGCTCTGATATCTGCTCGAGAGGTGAAAAGGACCGGCATTCCATATCCCTATCCAAGAGAGTGGGATTCAATAACATACCCAGCGAAGTTCAACTTGATTAACTTCACGCCGTTTGATGGGAAGGGTTCGCCCACTCAACACCTGATCTACCTCAAATCCTACTTGGGTATGATCTCCGGTAATGAAGCCTTGATGGTTTGGTCATTCGTTGGCACCCTTCGTGGGCCCACCTTTGATTGGTACCGTCGTCTCAAGTCTGCAAGCATCAACAGCTAGGACGACCTAGAGAATCTGTTCCTCGCTCACTTCTTTGATGATGACGCCGAGGTGTCAATCAGAACAGTCTTCGATGAGAAACAGGAAGACGACGAGACGGTCGGCGACTTTGTCAAACGCTTCCGGAATAAGGCGATGAATTATTGAGATCCGATCACGGAGGATTTCATCCTACAAACCTGTCACAACAACCTATCTTTGGACATGTTAGAAGTTATGGGAGTAGCACCGTCCAACACCTGGAAAGAGTTGAAGATGCATGGAGAGCGGGCCGAACAATTCCTCCGAAGGAAGAAGGTCGAGAGGAGCCAACCGACGGCTAACCCTCCGAAATCAAATTTCACCTCCCGTGGTAAAGGAAAAGCACCTGCAGCAGCTATTGACGCTAACCAGACATCGCAACAGCAACCCCAAAGACAGCAGAAGACTTCGGGTTCGAGACTCCAAAAAGAGTACTCCTTCAAGGATGAAGACGTTCCAGCCATCTTCGAATCCCTCCTTGAAAACAACAAGATCAAGCTACCACCTGTCGTAAATCATGAGGAAGTTGACAACACTACAGATCCAAAATACTGTGCGTACCATAGGAGGATCCTTCATGCGACCAAGGTTTGCTTCGCTCTCAAGAATAGCATCCAAACCTTGGTTGAAGTCGGCGTTATATCGCTCAATTAAGTCGAATGAAGACTCTGACAAGTATAAGAGTATAAACTGCTCCTTCTCATACTCCAAAGAGTATACAAGTATAAACTGCTTCTCGGTCATCCAACTAAGTACAATGTTAGACCCGGCTTCTCAAAGGAAGCTGGGGGTGGATGATTTATGTAATGGGAAGTTCCTAGAGAATCTTATATTCTTAAGGATAAGGAAGCTGGGGGTGGATGATTTATGTAATGGGAAGTTCCTAGAGAATCTTATATTCTTAAGGATAACCCAAACATGCGACTGAGGATAACGTACTCCTCATCTTATATTCTTAAGGATAACCCAAACATGCGACTGAGGATAACGTACTCCTCGTTACACCCAGTTTTACAAAGAAAGCTAGGGGTGGATAATTCATGTAACGGGACGTTCCCAGAAGAATGTTAAATGTAATATTTTTAGGGATAACCTGATCATTACGAACAAAGTGATAAATACTAAACTCCTACTGTGATTTCTGAACACTCTTTTGTTGATGACTCATAGTCTTTCACCACAAAATCCCCTACCGATCAGACTAATTGACGGTGGGACCACCAAAACACCTTTCATTTGAATCCACTCAAACTTTTGATGCGTCTGTGCACTTAACATTGACGATTGTCAAACTCCTTTGTATTAAGTATTTGTCACTTAACATCAGGAACCCCCTCTGAGTGATTTGTACAAGTCAACACTCTTACTGTAATTTGTACTCTCACTCCCACTGTCTACTTGGTCAAACCTTCCTATAGTTCGGACCACAACCAAAATCCCCACTCGATTCCTCTAATGAATGAGAGGTCCACAAATCGAGTGATCAAACCTTCCTACAGTTAGGATCGTCTCAAACCTCCTACTCCCACTGTTTACCTAGTCAAACCTTCCTACAGTTAGGACCAAAACCAAAATTCCCTCTCGATTCCTCTAATAAAAGAGAGGTTCACTTTCAAATCGAGTGATCAAACCTTCCTATAGTTAGAGTCACCTCAAACTCTCGCTTGGTCAAACCTTCCTACAGTTAGGGTCAAAACCACAATTCACTCTCGATAAACGAGAAATTCACCTTTACTTTGATAATCAAACCTTCTGCAGTTAGGATTATTCGAATCTTTTTAATTCTCGGAGTGGAGATCCCACTCCTAGTTTCACTCTTTAGATTCTCAAAGTGGAGATCCCACTTTGAGTTTCTTCTGCACTGAAGATAGAATATAAAATTCTTCCTCTTCGGTTTCGGGAGATAGAATATAAAATTCTAGATAGAATATAAAATTCTTCCTCTTCGGTTTCGGGAGATAGAATATAAAATTCTTCCTCTCCTATTTTAGGTTCATCTTTGCCCTAAGAGAAGACACAATATTTCAATATTATAACTTAAAAATCCACGCCTTACACGCACGGGGAATTTTATCCCGAAGCCTAAGTAGGAATAAGTCGGCGCCTAATACGCATTGTCGGTTAGTTCTTAACCGTAAAAAGAACAAAAGCCCACATATTCAATATTATGGCAGGTTGTTATTCATAACACCAAAATCCGTGCTTCACACGCACGGAAAATTTTATCCCAAAGCCTAAGTAGGGATAAGTTGGCGCCTAATACGCGTTGCCGGTTAGTTCTTAACTGTCAAAAAAGAACAAAAGCCCACATATTCAATATTGTGGTAGGTTGTTATTAATAACACCAAAATCCGTGCTTCACACGCGCGGAGAATTTTATCCTGAATCCTGAGCAGGGATAAGTTAATGCCTAACATGCATTGCCGGTTAGTTTTTAGCTGTAAAAAGAACAAAAGCCCACATATTCGATATTGTGGTAGATTGTTATTAATAACACCGTAATCCGTGTCTTACACACGTGGGGAAGTTTATCCCGAATCCTAAGTAAGGATAAGTCAATGCCTAACACGCGTTGTCGGTATATTCTTTTACCGATTGAAAAGGATACCAGAATCCAAGTCTGGGGAGTTTTATCCCGAAGCCTAAATAGGGATAAGTCTGCGCCTGACACGCGTTGTCGGGTAGTCTATTCCCGTGAGAAGGATAAAGTCTACGTATTCAATATCGTAGCACTAAGAGAGTTAACTCTCTCAGCATAACGTCACATGCGAAACGGACTTAAACAATCCGCATGTAAGCCCGATTCAAACGATAATCGGTAAAGGCACATCAAATTCGTTAAAGGCTGAGGATTTGCCAAAAATCCTAAGTCTACGTCTAATACGCGTCTCCGTTTAGTCTTTTCACGTAAGAAAGATGAAGTCTACGTATTCAATATCATAGCACTAAAAGAGTTAACTCTTTTAGCATAACGTTGCATGCGGAACAGACTTAAACAATCCACATGCTAGCCTGACTCAAACGATAGTCGGTAAAGGCTCATCAAACCCGTTGATAGCTGAGAATTTACCAAAAATTTTATAAATACAAGTCATTGACGCATCAGCTTCATTAGTTGGTCTCATGACTTGATCATCCAGTGACTTCGGGATAAGATCCATATCTGCAGATGAAACAACTTTAATAGTTGGTCCTGCAGCCCAGAATTTGGGACTGTCACGCTCCAATGCCTTAAGAGCTTAAACTGTATAGACTCCAGCAAACGTATGAGTATAAACTGTGTTAACGTCGGTCAACGCGTTACAGTAAAGATCGATGCCGGTCAACGTATCAGCAATCTCGCCAAAATAAGGCAAACGATGATTTTAGGGAGTTCAATCGGATTCAGATATGAATTTTTGACGAAGATGATGAGTTCAAAGCCAACTCAATAACACGAGCTAAGTTCAGAAACTTACACACCAACTTCAATTCAAGAATTAAAGCAGTTCATAGGTCCCTCTAGGAAATTGAGGAAAAGGTCTATCTTATCCAAAGCCTTCTAGTCTCTTCTATAAAAGAAATGAGTCTGAAATGTATTGGAGGGGGTATCTGTAGGCATCAAAAATGCCTATAGGTATCCGTACACAGCTCGAGACGGAAAGAAGACAACAAACATCGTTATCCAACTCTAAGAGGATTATCTTTCGTCGACAAGCACATGAAGCAAAATGACGAACCGAGTGGCGCACGCATATCAATCAGCTCGCGCGCGTCGGTCAACATGCGCGCGTCAATCAGCTCGCGTGCGTTGGTCAACACGTGCGCATCAATCAGTTCGTGCACGTCGGTCAACACGCGCTCGTCAATCAACTCGTGTGCGTTGGTCAAGACGTGCGTGTCAATCAGTTCGTGCGCGTCGGTCAACACGCACGCATCAATCAACACGCACATGGCAACCAACGCGCGCATGTCAACTAATGCGTGTTCGATAGTTAGTCCTGCAACGAAGCGTGCAAGATGATCAAATACACAAAATGGTGGAGAATACAAGTTTCAAAAAACCGGAAAACACCAAAGGCTAAAAAAGCGTGCGAGCGACCCAACTCGTGCCCGCGCGGGTCGGACGAATCCGACCCATGTCCACGTGGGTCGGATGCATCCGATTCATGCAAGCGCGGGTTGGATCCGTCCGACCCGCGTAAGCGTGGGTCGGATCGTGCCGCCCCACGCCCCTTCGCGCAGATTTGACCCGAAAACACGTTTTTGGCCGTTTTGACGGGTTTTCACAAGATCTTTTCAGTTCCAGAGGTTCTTAACTGCCTAAATCCTATCTCTAAACATGCTCAATAAGTTATTAACTGAAGATAAGGAGGAATCCATCGTTCTTATCCTAAAATCCGTATCCGGAGTCCTATACAAGCCTAGGGCCTCCTTTCAATGGGCGGATTAATTATTAAGACGGGGAGGTGCTGCCAAGTTGGAGAGCAAGGGAGCACGAATTTCAGCAAGGGCTAGCGAGATCTCGGCGAATCCCAGCATAAAGAAGGAGCAATTCAAAGGATCTGAAGCCCGTTCCCATCCGTTTCTCGAGATTAGGCTTGGTCTTAATCTCAAGAAGAGCTACTGATTTCGCTTGGTCGATTTCAACACTTTAAGCAAATACCTCCTTGGTGAGGTAGGAGCTCTGCCAAATTTTTAGCAACTGGATCTGATCAAAGGTGGTCCACAGATAAACCCCGACACAAGCGAAGACACCCACGCAAGCAGGAGACAATAAACGGATCTTGCGTTTATTTTCAAGAGAATTGTATCTTTTATTTTCATTGTGTAAAGGTCTTATAATTTATTTTCAAGAGAATTGTATCTTTTATTTTCATTGTGTAAAGGTCTTATAAAAAGACCGATCTTTTTGAACTTATTGTAACGATCAAAGTTGTAATGAGTTATACAATGAAGAAAACAATTTTCGATGCAAACACCTATATATACCCCCTTGCTCTCATCTCTCAATATATTATCTAAGAAGTTTTTATACAAGGTTTAACAAGGGTTTAAGTTTTGTTTAGTTTTGTTTCAAGTTTAGTTTGTAAAGATTGTTTCACAAGAAGAGGATATTATCTTTGGTTTGAGCTTTCCACTTCACATCTTCATCTCTCTTGTTCTAGTGAAGTTTTCTTAACTCAATTATCTAGCTTGTTTACATTTACATTGTCATATTTATATTTCCTAGACTTTAATTGAGTTTGATTTTATTTCTCTTTGTTTATACACACAACCATTGAGCTTATTGTATTTACATTCATAGTATAATTTGGGGTTGTGGGATTGTGACATTGAGAGTGAGCTTACACTTAGTTCTCATCTTGTATTAGAGAACAAACATTGTATTTGTGCCTTCATTGTGAGATACACTTTGTAATACACTTGTACACCGAGAGGAGTGGTTGGTGAGAGACGGGGTCAATTGTAAGAGAAGTGGCATCGGTTGTAAAGCCTAGAGAGAGTTTGTAAATCCGAGCACTTGAGGAAGAGGACACGGGCTAGGCTAACACTTAGAGGGTGTAAAGTGTGATTTCAAGAGTGTGAGATTGTAGAGTTTTCGATTAGTTAGTAAACCGTATTGTGTGGTGTAAACGTTATTCGGGTGAGCGTAGAAAACCCGGTTGTGATAGTAGAGATCTCCTCGAGGTGAGGAGCAGAGATGTAGGTCATGGGGATCGAACTCTTTGATCATATCTTTTGTTTGTGATTGCATTGGCGTACTTATTCTTATATTCATATCTTATATCACCTTTGTGTATTACTCTTCATATTGCCCTATCACATTTGTAAATTATTTATTTCATCCTTGTATTAGTTTATATATCCTTGCATATATTTTACCATATATCTCTTTGCTAGGATATATCCCTTTGCTCATATTGGTTATTCTTGCTCATGACACATTGTATATCTATCTTGTAAGAATAGTTTGTTGAATTAGTTTTAATTGGCATAAAATTGTATTAGATTAGCATAAGACCCTAATCACCCCCCTCTAGGGTCTAACATGGGGGTCGTAAGTATTCTCCTATTAGGACAAAACAATCCCAGGAGGGAAAAAATTCAATTTCTTCTCGTTTGGGGCCTGTAAGGACTCCATGCCCGCAAGGGAGTGGATCTAAACATATAACCTTGGATCGCTCAGAGGCGACGAAAAGTCATCCTGAGTATGTCAACAAGGTGCAAGCACAAAAACAAAAGATAGGTTGCTCTAATCACTATACTAACGAGTTGTACTATCAAACTAAGGGTGGAAACAAATCACGAAAAGGACCGTTCGAGAAACAAGCCCTCATTATGTATGTGAAAAGTTTATCAAAGTAATGTTGTCTGAATGTAGCTGCTCTAAAGTCAAACCGCCAAGAGTTTCTGTATTCTAGAGACTTTCTACCAAAACGTCAAAGCCCATGCCAAGGCGTTTCTACAAAATAATATCTACCGTTCAACATAATGAACTTTCAGAAGTCACCATCTTCAATCAATTCTGACCCTGATTTTTCTCCGGGGGGAAAGTTGATCAGGGCCTCTCTTAAAGAATGTCACGGCTACAACGAAGGGCCACTAGACGCAGAGATTATAGAAAAATACATGAAGGGTTATCTTCAGATGAGAAACTCTCAGATACTTGTACTGCAGTTGCCTCTGATGACATAATGTCCAGTGTAGGACAAGCCAGGGAATCATTTACAATTACACCTGATTAGTTGGCCCAAATGTTGCAGGAAGCATTGGCCAAGCAATGGGAAGAGATCAGAGCTGATATAAAGACAGAGATGGAGTTGACAATGCAACAGATGAGGGATTTCCAAGCTCAACAATATCCACAATAGCCGGAATCAAGTCAAAAGGCTGAGTCTAACAGGTGTAATATTATACCTGTTTGGATAATGGAGGTTGATAGTGACGAAGAAGTGGAGGAAACTATCTTGGCTAATTCTCCTCCTAATAAAGATAAATCTGAGAGTGGTCTGATCAAATCGTCTACCAAACCTTCTCAAACTCACACTACGAATGATATAAACGAGGACAAGAAAATGCAAGACCTCGAGAACAAAATCAATGCCCTGATGACAGCTCAAGAAGTAAAGAAGATGGGCATTCCATACCCTTATCCCAGGGAGTGAGACTCAATTTCTTATCCCCTAAAATTCAATTTAATTAACTTTATTCTTTTTGATGGTAGGGGTTCACCCACTCAACATCTGATTTATTTCAAGTCTTATCTTGGTGCAATTTCCGAAAACGAAGTTTTGATGGTCCGGTCATTCGTAGGGACCCTTCGTGGGCCTACCTTCGATTGATACCAACATCTTAAGCCTGGAAGTATCAACAGTTAGGATGATATGGAAAGATTATTTCTTACCAATTTCTTCAATAATGACACCGAGGTCTCAATTGGTACTTTGTTGGATGAGAAACAGAAGGATGGAGAAACCGTAGATGTCTTCGTTAAACGGTTCTGAAACAAAACGGTAAATTGCCGAGATCCGCTCACTGAAGAGTTCATCCTCTAGACATGTCACAATAATCTTTCTTTGGTTGTCCTAGAAGTCATAGGGGTTGTGACCTCTAAGACTTGGAAAGAATTGAAGGTACAAAGTGAACAGGCCGAATGCTTTCTCAAGAGGAAGAAGCTGGAGAGAGGTCAGCCACCGGCTATTCCTCAAAAGCAGAATTACAATTCTCGAGGTAAAGAGAAGGGAGTCATGGATGTTGTTGATGCTCACTAGACGTCACAACAACTACAATAACAACAACAACAACAACTATAACAGTCATCTTTCCAACTGCCACACCAATCACAACAATCTCTAAGGCAACCCAAGACCTCAGAACCTAGATTTCCAAAAGAATATTCCTTCAGGGATGATGAAGTACCGGTTATCTTTAAATATCTTTTAGACAATAACAAGATCAAACTTCCACCGCTTATGAATCAGAAAGAAGCTAAGAAGACTACAGATCCGAAATATTATGCATATCACAGAAGGGTCCATCATCCCACCAAGGCGTGTTATGTCTTAAAAGACAAAATACAAACCTTGATCGATGTCGGTATCGTAACTGCGAAGCTGAAAGAGAAGAAAGTAAGCGTGAATGCAGTATCCATTAGCTTCGGTTCTGTTCCTTTGTCATGGTTTCAACCCAAACCTGTGTCAAAGGTTAAAATGTAAATCGTCAACGATGACCCTCATGGACAGGACCAAAAGGGACTTGTGTCACATATAGCTCCAAATGGTGAAATCTTTTGGGTTCATCCTGATTTGCTTAAAGATAAACAATGGACGACATCCACACCTAAGAAGAGGATGAAAGGCAAAAGAAAAGAGAAATCTAGTTACGGGGCCTCGGTAATTCCTGAAGAAAATGATGAAGAAATTCCAACTTTACCGCTTTCAAAGGAAGAGCAAGAAGACTTTGCTACGAGGAGTGGAAATGAATATTGTTTTAACTATCCATGTGCTTCCGAACAATTAGCTGAGCAGAGGGTGGTAAAGACCACACCTTCCAAAACCCTAGCCAAGTTAGGGGTGGTTGCAAAAATTAGCTAAGCAAAAAAGAGAAGGAACCTTAACACAAAGAAATTCAAATTCTGAAGCAGTCTCGTTTCAATCGACCGATTGGAAGAGATGAACCGGAAAGTTTGAACGCTCTCTACCATTTTAATGTCATGGCTTAGTTAGCCAATATCCCAGTAAGGATCACTTTGTACGAGTTGCTACGTCTTTCAAAAGATATCAGGAAAGCTTTGCAAGAAGTCTTGGCTAATTCTGATGTGTTTCCCACTCAGATTATGTTGATCCCTGAAGAGTCGAAGTCATCAGTTCAACACTATAACTTGGCGGCCACGAAATTTCCTTGTATTGCTTTTATCAAAGAGGGTATGCATGTGAAGAATTCAACGCATGATAGGCCTTTATACTTCACCGGATATATTGGCTCAAGCGTTATCAACTGGATCCAAGTTGATCCGGTTCTGCTATCAGTATCATGCCACTTCGGTTGATGTACCACCTTAGAATTCCCACCAACAAATTAGCCTTCATGGGAACCGTTATCTATGGATTTAATACCAGTGAGTCTAGGCCATTAGGAAAAATCCAGATGAAGTGTCAACTCGAAGACTTGAAGTCAGAAGTCACTTGTTAAGTGATTGATGCAGAGACTTCTTATAACTTGATGTTAGGTCGCCCTTGGATCTACAGTAATGTTATAGTTCCCTCCATACTCCATCAGTGTCTGAAATATGTTGACACTAATAACAAGGTCAAGACGGTGGTCGCGGATAAGCAATCATTTAAGGGGTTAGAAAATTACTTTACCGACTCCCTTCTTTATGGTGCTGAATCTGATACCGAACCATCGGTCCATGGTACGGACAGCGAAAAAGAAACTGATACCAAAGCCGGGCTCAATTATAGTGAAGATCTTGTATTAAATGACATTGAACCTCTTATAATCGATCTTGACGGTGGTGAATCGTCGGATGAAAGTTGTAACTGGAAACTTGTCGATGAAATAATAAATGATGATTTAGAGTACTAGCATTATCTCCATGATGAGATGCAGAGATTATATGATAATCCTGATATACACATGCTGCTTAGGTTGTCTTGCACAACAAAGAAGTGCATTCAGGATTCCATCGGAACAACCCTAGTCCTACCTACAAAAGCAGGGTGTGTAAAAGAATTAATCTTTGGTAAAGGAGAATCATCCCCACCCTCCGATCTCTTCTTGGAAACCAATACTGATGATGAAGGGCCTGGACGATATTTTTTCAGATATAGTTCACAAGCAAGCAACTACATGAAGAAGCAAGGATACGACCTCACGCTCGGTGAAGGTCTTCGTTTTGGTCAGGGTACCCGGGTACCACCCCGTCCTGCCTATGTACCAAAAGGAAAACCTGATAATTATTACAACCATAGAAGAGGTTTGGACTATATCTCGTCATCTGATGATGAATGTTGCTGACAAGTCATCAACCAACTAACAAATAAAAATGGGTATTCATCCGATTCCTCAAATTAGGATTCTGACATTAGCATTGGAGAAATGTTCAAAGTCTTAATGTCGAACATGGCCACAGTCGGTTCTTCTATAACAAAAGAAGATGATCAATTACGCACTTGGGAAGATCCCTAGATACATTACATGAATATTCAATATGGTGATCGATTCGAACAGAGGGAACCTCCTACTGAAGATAAAGCAGTCTAATTTAATATAGGTGATGAAGTCAATCCGAAACCCATATTTATTAGCAACAATCTTCCGTCAGATGAGAAAGAAGAATTAATCACCCTCATTAGAGAAAATATTAACATTTTTGCTTGGAATTATGAAGATATGCCGGGACTTGATCCAAATGTGGCAATGCATATCCTTAATATAAGACTGGATGTTAAACTTGTCAAACAACAACAGAGACGGTTTTGCCCATAACTTATGGAAGCGATAGAAGCAGAAGTTAAGAAATTGATTGATTTAGGCTTCATCGGGGAAGAACAACATCCTGATTGGTTGGAAAATATTATCCTGATCCTCAAAAAGAAAGGAAAAATTAGAATTTGTATTGACTTCAGAGATCTAAACACCGCATGCTCTAAAGACGACTTCCCCCTACTAATTACAGATGTCATCATTGACAACACATGCGGGTTCGAGAGAATGTCATTTATGGACGGATTTTCAGGATATAATCAAATTAAGATGCATCCGGATGATGAAAAGCATACCGTGTTCAGGTTAGCCCTAGGTGTTTTCTTTTATACAATCATGCCTTTTGGCTTAAAAAACGTTGGCGCTACATACCAATGAGCAATGACGAAGATCTTCCAAGAATACCTTCGGAAGACCGTCGAATGCTATGTTGATGATCTGGTTGTTTAAGAGCCGTGATAAGAATGATCACATTAACGATTTGAAGATTATGTTCGATCTTATGAGGAATCATCAATTGAAAATGAACCCTACTAAATCCTTCCTTGGAATGTCCAACGGTAAATTTCTTGGATTTGTCATCACTACAAGAGGTATCCACATTGATCCCGACAAGGTGAAGGCAATACATGAGTTGCAACCCCCGAGAAATCTTAAAGAACTCAGAGGATTGTAGGGACGATTGGCTTATATTCGTCGATTCATATCAAACCTTTCAGGAAAATATCAGCCATTCTCTAAACTCACAAAGAAAGGTGTATTATTCATTTGGGATGAAGCCTATCAAAAAGCATTCAAATATATCAAAGCATATCTAACGAATCTGCTTATTCTCATTACACCAAAGTCGGGCAGACCGTTTTTAATTTATGTCAAAGTGACAAGCCATTCGTTAAGTGCATTGCTTGCACAAGATGACGATAACGGTCACGAGCAAGCAGTATATTATCTAAGACGTACGTTAGTAAGCACCGAATCTCGATATCCATTGATTAAGAAGGAATACCTCACCTTAGTGTTTGTAATTCAGAAAATATGACATTATCTAGTTGGACAAATAATTTATGTCATTTCCAATGTGAACCCAATTCAAGTGTTCATGACCCAACCGGCCTCTATGAATTGGTGTTTAGCCAGGTAGGCTCTACTCTTATTCCAGTACGACCTACATTTCAAACAGCAGAAACCAATCAAAGGTCAAGCAATTTGCGATGTTTTGATGGTTAATCCTATAAAAGATACAGCTGAATTGTACGAAGATTTTCTAGATAAAACTCACTAAGTTAACATCACTTCACATCAGTAAGTGTTGCAATTATACTTTGATAGAGCTTCTAGAGCAACCAATATAGCTAGTACTCCCGGATGTTCAAAAATATCTTCAGGTGTTGGAGTTGTACTAGTTTCCCCAGAGAAACATGTATTGCCCCGAGCCTATTCATTGACCGAATCATGCACTAATAATGTGGCTGGGTACAACGTATTAATAATTAGATTTAATTTTGCTAAAGAGCTGGGGATCAAATATCTTAAAGCTTTTGGTGATTCTCAACTGATAGTCAATCAGATACGAGGCGAGTATGAGGTCAGAAATCAAGATCTAATTCAATACCACCAGGAAGCCATTGAAATGGCGGGCTCGTTTGAAGAATTTTTTATCGAGTATATTCCACATCTCCAAAATGTATATACAGATGCATTGGCGGCATTATCTGTATCTTTGGCACAGTCTCCCGAGACAGAATAATTAATTACAGTGAGAACTCACCAGCTTATCGTGCCAATTTACGATTCGATTATTAAAGAGGCACATTCAACGAGAATTGAACTCGAAGCTCGAGATTGATGTTTCCCTATCATCGATTACATCCTACATAGTATTTTACCTAAAGATGTAAAAGAAAAGGATTCGGTTCGGCGAAGAGCGCCAAGATTTTACTACAACGCTACAACACAGATATTGTATCAGTATTCGTATGATGGCCTATTACTCCATTGTCTATCTAGTAGAGAAGCGGAAGAGGCACTCAAAGAAGCACACGATGGAACATATGGTGCGCACCAACCTGGCCCCAAACTCTGTGATCGACTTAGAAGAATGGGATATTATTGGTCAACCATGGTAAAGGACTCAGTTGACTACCCTCGATGGTGTCATGCGTGTCAAATACATGCAAACTATATGCACCAACCTCCATAGCATTTGCACCCATGAGCGACATCATGGTCATTTGAAACATGGAGAATGGACATAGTAGGTCCTATTTTCCCACCTTCAGTCAAAGGTGATTGCTTCATTCTAGCAATCACTGATTACTTCTCAAAATGGGCCGAAACAGTTCCGCTTAGAGAAATAAAGACAAGCGATGTTGTCAAATTCATTAAATACCATATCATATATCGATATGGTGTCCCGAGATGAATAGTACATGACAATGACTAGGTCTGTCCAAAAAGCCCGCCGACGTCATCCAATCAGTCGTTACACTCATACGTTCCTGAACGATTTAATCTGGTCTGTGCATATTTTCTTAGAAAAATCAATGGGTAGTATCCTACCATGCGATGGCTTCTACATCAATCAATCGTCATACTCCTACATCCCTGAACGATTTGATTATCCTAACACCATCATTTCCACAAATGACGTTGTTCATCGATAACAGCCTACCAAGCGATGTGCCTTATCGATTCCCGAATAGCGACCTACCAAGATATTAGTCATTATTCAGACCCTCTCCTAGTCGCTCATGCAAGTGATCAGTCATTTCAGGCTAAGTTATTACACTTAACAACATTGCCCAACCTAATTACGACTTAACGGTTGTAATTACCTCAACCCGACACCTCAAACGGCTAAGGGTAGAGAAGAAATTTTAGCATTAAGTCTAAAATAAACTTTTTGACAACTCATCATACTAAGAGGAATAGTATGGCTAGCCCGATTCAAATGATAATTGGTAAAGGCAGATCAAATCTGTTGAGAGCTGAGGGTTTGCTAAAAATCCTAAGAGAGGAAAGAGAAAAGAAATATATGCACAAAAAGCATTGAAAGTAATAAGTAGACAATGAAAGCATAATTTCATTCATCAGAAGAGTTTTGACAACACATTCGAACAAAGTTACTGCAAAACTTTCGAATAAAGTTTAAAAAAATACATCTGAGCCAGGTCAAAAACTCTTCAGTCGTGACTCGGCATCTCAAATTGCTCTCTTGTGCTCCCTATCCAAGGTGATGAGGACCTTCCGATGAATGTCTTCCTTGGTGAGCAAGACATCATTGTGGAGTTTATACCTTATCACTTCCAGAGCTTGACTTTTCTCCTCGAAGTTGGCAGTACATAATTAGCTGCCGTCGATTCTTGATCTCCTCCAGCTCTTTTGACGCCCCTTCGTGAGCCGTCTCCTTAACAACAAAAAAGGCTTGCAGTTCGGCGATGGTGTGTTTTGCATTAGATATGGATTAGGTTGTGTCTGCCAAAAAGGCGCTGGTCTTCTAGTGCTCCTCAGCCACCTCCTTGCCTACTACAATAGCTCACTCTACCTCTTTCGAAAGCC
This sequence comes from Asparagus officinalis, assembly GCF_001876935.1. Taxonomy (NCBI): domain Eukaryota; kingdom Viridiplantae; phylum Streptophyta; class Magnoliopsida; order Asparagales; family Asparagaceae; genus Asparagus; species Asparagus officinalis. Next base: position 53,366,286 of record NC_033799.1, read on the forward strand.
TGGTCTCCTCGGCCATGGTCTCATCTAAGAATTGTTCTTGTTCCTTCATAAGAGATCGACCATTTTCAGGAAGCAGGGTAACCATATCCTTAGAACGAAGGGCGAGTAATTCTTGGACGTTTCTTACCACTACTTCCAAGCTCCTTTGGAATGGAGAAGCCGCATCTACACCCGTCAGCACGCGTAGTTTTTCCAGGTACATGTGCAAGTACAGCCTGAACTGGTCGAAAGATCATCCTTCATCTAAAACCATTTGGATGCTATCGCAGAGGCAGGTTTGGAAATTCTTGATGGTCTGCTCCACGACTCTTTTGTTGAAATGGGAAGCAGGAGAAAGAGGAACATCTTCGGCAGGCTGAACTTGGACCTAAACGTCGGATGCGACGATCATCCTTGTTGATGCTTCTCCTTGAGTGGCCTCCTCATCTAGAATAGCCATGTCTCCTCAGGTAAGTGCTGCTCCTTGGTGTGAGGCCCCCTCTCCCTGAATAGGCACCTCTTCGTTAGTCAAGGATCCCTCTCCCTGAGTAGTTACCTCTTCTTGAATCGACACCTCTTCTCCTTGAGTAGGCGCCTCTTCTTGAATTGACACCTCTTCTCCCTGAGTGGGTGCCTCTTCTTGAATTGTCACCTCCTCTACCTGAGTGGGTGCTTCTTTTTGAATCAATGACTCCTCTTCCAGAAATGAAGTCTCCTCTCGAATAGATGCCTCATCTTCTCAAAGGGAAGCCTCTTCTCGAATTGACACCTCCCCTTCCTGAAGGGGAGCCTCTTCTAGAAATGGCCCCTCCTATCCCTGAATCGGCACCTTCCCTAGAATCAACGCCTCCTAATCTCGAACCGGTACCTCTTTGGTAGGAAGTGGAGGCTTGATAGGGGAGACCACTTATCGAGTACCATGTAGATGAGGTGAGGCGGTGACCCCCGTACGCACAGATGTTAGCAGATTAGTCCATTTGGTCGACGGCTTTGGGAGTCATCTCGACTACAACGAGATCGACAGAGCAAGCGTTAGTCTACATACTGAAATGACATCCATAAAATCAAAAGTTAACAATTCAAAATACCTGATACGGGAGTCATAATCTCCAAGGCTGGTTCATGAGGAGGTTCAACCTCCAGAATAGGAGGAAAAGCTGACCCATCATCATCATGATCCCAAAAGGCGTCATCCACAACAACGCCACTATCGCCAGGGTGATCGACGTCCTCCTTCTCCCCCTCTTTGTCTTCAGAAGAGACAATAACAGTAACATATATCACCCCTGCATAAAGTCAAAACAAAAATGAGATGAACAAATTCAACTTTATGATTAAGAGAGGGATAGAAATAATTTATACCTCCCAAAATGATCGATGGAACATCTTTGGCCTTGGCGGTCAAGGGAATTGCGGCGATGGGAGGAGTCACTCCCGAGCTTGGTTCAGGATCAGGTATGGCGTGACCCTCCCCTATTTCACCAGTTGTCACCGCCTCATCGTGGTGAGCCTTCTTAGCCACCTCTTCATCAGAAGTCGCAACATCTACCTTCCATTGATGTTTCGGCAAAATTAGGAGGTCAGGAGCAAAGGTCGAAGTCTGCATTCGTTCAACAATGGAACCCCTGATCTACCTCAGGAACTCTTCAACCCTAGCCAACTCTAAGGTTTCCTCTTGATCTTCGCTGAGTCCCGGCTAAGAGGGATCATATTGGATTGGGAGAAAATTCACCAAATCCCTATACAGCTCATCTCCCCAATCTTCTCGGGTAGCCTCTTTAGCAAAGAGCCACTTCGGGCTCTTTAACTTAACGGTGACCTCCTCACCTCGATGCATGAGGAACGGCTCTAGATCGACGCCTTTGTAGTGTCAGACAAGATTCATAGGAATTGAACCCCTCCGGAGCTGCGCTCGTGCTCCGATACCATTTACAATAGGTGAGGGTATGATGGAGAGCATGGTCCCTGAGCGGCAAGTCGAACAATGCATTGGTGCATCCTGCATGAGGTCAAAACTACCCATGTGCTGCGTCAACTCACCCTCCCTCATAATGTAGCTTGGGGTTGATGTTCCCCACGTATAATTAGTCATACCCGAACCAACGGGCAAAATGACTAAGGAGAAAAGGCTCCATGTAGTACACAAAGCCTATCCAGAGAATGTGATAACCCGGACGAATGTTCACGAGCCAGCAAAACCCGCCCACGAGTAGGGCGGTTAAATTATTCTCGGTTGACACGTCCTGGAGGGAATCATCATATCCTCCCTTCTCGAAGAACGGAAAGCACTGGTAGAAGTCATAATTGCTAAAAAAGGACAATGCCTTTCTCATATCAACAATGTCTCTGAACTTCCAGGTTGACGTCTCCAACCTCTGAACGAAAAGGACCAGCAGCCCTTCCTAACACGCCGCTGGCATGCTCATCAAGCACTCACAGTGTTGTACAAACCATGCCATCAAATATGTGTATGGCAGGCTGATGTGAGGGTTGGGAGTTTTAGCAACTTCTTCTCCTCCCTCCTCCTTGATAAACGACACTCTGCAAAATTGTGTCGCCAAGGTCTGAAGACAACTCTGTATACACGCCACCATTAACGGCACCAGCGCATATGATCGTACATACGCCAAGCGGACTGCAGGATAAATGACCTCCACATGGATCGCCTCAGAAGAGTGTGTGGGAACCACACATCTTTTCAGCCACAACATCAAATATCCGGCAAACAGAGCCTTGACAGATATCAGAAACTTGGCTTGGTAGTGGAACGATGCAAGAGTCTTCCCTACTTTAAACTCTCCCTCATCATATTTGAGAGTTTCCAGACCCCCACTTTCAACTATCCTCTTCTCAACCATCACTTGATCACAAGGGTACAACGACAGGATGGACAACTTTTTATCATCAGTATGTTGAAAGAGGTAATCAGCCTAATTCTTATGGCTGATCCCTGGGGTCCTCTTCTTCTTGCCTTTATGATCTACCACCACGACGTTGTTCAGGCAAATGTAATAGTGGTAGAGAAGTTCCCAAAAGGTCGCCACTACTTGAGGAAGCTTTTCAGAGAGGTTATCGATCTCCCACTGGCTCGGGACATCTTCTTCATAGGGGAATCCCCTATCGGCAACCCCGACACTTTGTACATTTTATAAAGTGTCAAACCCAATTCATCGTTGGGTGTGAAGAAGGTGCCACTGTCCGAGCAATATAGTTCCAAAATGCTTTGGAATGAGGGGCATTGATCTTCAGGCCATACTGAGTAGCTCTGACGGCATAGTACAATTCTGAACCCTACATGTCGGAGTTCTCTTCCAAAATGAACTACGTGATCTTGTACCACCACGGGCTATTGGCAGCAGAGGAGTGGATCCACCCCGAAGCTCTAAAGTCTTTTGGAGGGAATTGCCCCCCGACTCTAAAGAAATGGTGACGGAAGGTCTCCGCTACCACAACAATTTCCCCTATTAGTAACTCACTCTACAATAGGCCGGGGTGCAGAGCTGTTACACATTTGCAAGTATTGTCACTACTATATCTAGCCTTGGAACCTGTGAAGATTTCGCAGGTCACCCCATCCTGAGTAGGTGTCAGATCCCAGCTCATCATCCTCGGGACAGAAAGCGAGCACAACTTGACAATCGAAAAGCCCCTCATCATGCTAGGGATGGAATAGTGGACCCCATCTACAACTCAGAGCCATCTTCTCTCTCCGAGAAGTAGAGCTGAGGTGTCAACTATAGCATCACCAAAGAGAAACTGGGGCTTCCTCAACTCTCTCCTCATTATATCCCTCAGTGCTGCGTTGATTGTCTATTCGCGTAGCATCAAATAGTGTCCCTCAGACACTTTCCTTATCAGCTCAGCGGGTCTATGTAGTACACGAATTCGTTAAGCTTGCCTAAAGCCTATCTGGAGATAAGGCTCCATGTAGTACACGAAGCCTATCCGGAGATAAGGCTCTATGTAGTACACGAACTGGCGGGAAAAACGACTAGGGAGATAAGGCTCCATGTAGTACACGAAGCCTATCTGGAGAATATGATAACCCGAAGATAAGACTCGAGCTCGCCTACACTTCGTTAAGCTTGCCTGAAGAGCTCAATTCAACCAAGGGGCTCATATTGGCCCAAACCAATGAGCAGTAATCCTCTTTATTTAAAGTGTTTCAGACCACATACAATCTGATTTAGGTCTAAAAACTTTAAAAGGGGTTTTGTAGGGAATAAAAATTTCCTTTACACAAGAGAGCTCAAACCACACCCATTAGAGCTCGCCTATGTGCTCAAAGCAAGAAAAAGGCCAAACAGAGCTCGCTTGCAAAGCCAAAGCTCGCCTGTAGTACAAGAAAATTTTGCCTCATTGCTTGACTTGCCAGCACAAGTCAAGCTCACCTGCATTCAAAAGGCCAAGAAGATCTCGCCTGCAAGCCAAAGCTCGCCAACACGCAGAGCTCGCTTGCAAGCAAAAGCTCGCCTATTTGTTTGGCTTGCCTACACACGCCAAACCTCACCAATCTTGCCTATTTGATTAACTTGACAGCATGAGTCAAGCTCGCCTGATTATCAAGCTTGCCAGCACGAGCTCCACCTTGCTTGAACACCTTGCTTGCTCGCATGAGTCAAGCTCGCCTTCAGTGAGTTCGCCCGCACGAACCCAGCTTGCTAACGAACGCCAGCTCACACGCTCGAGGGGCTTGCTAGCTGACCTCGCCTGTTCACCAAGCTTTCCTGCAAGCTTGCTTGAACGTTCAAGAAGCTCTCGAGCTCGCCTACAAAACTGTCAATCTCGCCTAAACAGTGCAAGTAGCTGCTTGCTTGTGGGAGTAGGCCTACCCACTTCCCACGTCTGGGTAATGAGGCATGGCTCCCATCACCCCTATAGTGGTCACATCAGAAAGCTATAGGGGGAGTATGCTACTCCTTACTCCTATCAGTGGTCACATCCCACAAATCAAGGGATGGTCCATGTCATCCCTTGCCTATTTATAGGACCTCTTTGCCAACATAAAAGAGAGTCAGCAGAAGGGGATCTGGAGGCTCAGTTCAGTGAGCTTGCATCTTGCTGCTGGCAATATTTCTTTAAGAAAGCTTGGCATCTCCAAGGCTCTTCCAATAGAGGCTCTCTCTCATTGGCTTGCTTGGTAGAACTCTCCTAGCTTTTTTGCTTGGATTGTTGAAGTAGACTCAATCTGAACTCTTAGTTTTGAGATTCTCGGCTCTTTGCAAACTCTTGCATATTAGCCTTCTCCAAGCATTCGGTCTTGATACTCATCAAGCTCGGGTATATTCGAACTCAATCACCCTAGAGCTTCAACTGCATACTAAAGCTCAACCACAATTTTGACCGGATCATCCAAGGGAAGCAAACTCGACACAAGAATCGAGGGAGGCGTCCTATCAAGACCGAAGAACCTACGTTAAACAATGAGGGCCTTTTCTCTACTTCTGTTGTAAATCTTGTATTTTATTAATTTGTAATAAGCCATTCTTATCAACACAAATCTTGCATCGAGACCTAATTTTTACTCCCCTACACTTATCCGGTCATCCCGCTCACGAAGTTCATGCTCAAGATAACTGAGGTCTTCCCGGAGCTTGTCTATCTCGAACGACTTCTTTCTGATTAACCCTTTTAAGCCCCTAACTATGGCATCTCGCATCTCCAGATCTAGGTGCCACATGCACTCGCTCCGCCTCCAGGTGAGCAACTAAACCTCCTTGGCAACATCGTTCTTCTCAGCCTCTTTCCATGCTGACTATTCGGCATCTAACCCTTCATGGATCTTGGAAGGGAGGCCTAGCATGTGCTTGAACTGAGAAAATAGCTCTTTCTTGGGTACGGCCCTTCACAGCAAATAACCTTTGAAGGCCTAGTAATAACCTTTGAAGGCCTAGTAGAGGACAACATCTGGCATGTGTGATAGGATCTCATCATCCTAAGGCAGGTAAAACTGCTCTAGAGCCCTCGACTGAGTGAGTCGGGACTCCAAAACTGACCCACTCTTTTAGAGACGTCACCTAGGGGCGAATCTAAATTCCTCAGACAAGTCCCTATCATAATGAGGGCCTTCTCTAGATGACCCCATCAGTAGCATCCTAACTCTCCCAATGTGTCCGGCTCAAACTCATCAATACAATGAGGGTAGGGCCCTCCAAATCCTAGAGCAGGAGTCGTCTCCTCTACCATCGGCTCTTTAGTAGCTGGCTCCTTACCTAGATGATGGGATGATTTGGCAATGGGCGCAGAGACCATCTCCTCCTCGGTCCAAGCCTAGAACCCAATAGGTTCGACCACCACCATCTTACCCCTTTCGGCTCGCGTAGGAGACTCCTCATAGACCACAACAATCTCAGCCAACTCAACCCAAGCAACCTCTGGGAGAGGGCGATATAGATTTCTCCTTCCTCGGCTTCTTGATCAAGAGTAGGAATAGCCGCCTCTACTACGGCCACCTCCTTACCCCTTGTTGGTTCAGCACTCTCAGAGGAGTCTTTGCTGCCCACTCTCCTTAGCCACCTCCTCTTCCTTTTAGGCTTCTCGACCTAGATGGTAGAAGAACTTGGCCCATCCAGTTGAGCGGCAGTCTTAGCAACATTTGATGAAATCTTGTTGGCCTATTCTAGGGCCAAGCCAGACCACAAACGCTTTGGGGTCTTGCAATAGAACCCGCCTGAGGTACATTGGACTCCGCCAATGGCTGTACCAGCACTGCCGCTCGAACCTTATCCTCCTCAGATGGAGGAATACGGGAGATGCCAATGACTCGCAAAGCCGTAGGGTCAAATAGATCGTTGATCTATATGATCTGGGATAATCCCGAATCCTCTCGAGCCCACGCTCCTCCTCATTTGAGAGCAGGCCGGGCCTCAGAACATCTTTATTGATCTCAGGCAAATCCAAGCAAGATAGAAGTAGGACCGCCCCGAAGACCTAGATGAACCTCTCCTTCTAGTCCTTATTCTACTCAGGAGGGTTCAAGATGACTTTGAAGCTGCCCAAATTCTAGAAATAAAAATGGCCCTCATTCTTCCTAACTTTAACTCTGAGAAGATGGCTAAGGATCCGGAGAGTCGATTTGACTCTCACTCGAAGGTAACTCACTACGAACCTCACTAGTGTGGAGATGGACTTTAGGTTGATCTAAGAAGGCGAGACCCCCCAGGCCTTGAAAGTACGACAGAGAAACAGATGAAGCGGGAGGCGAAGACTATACTCCAAGTGTCTGATGTACACTGGAGTGATCACATCGCTATGATCATACACCACCTAATTCCTCTACGGCGCTGATAATGTGAATGCCCAAGGGATGTTGAAGCGGTCGTAATAGGCCTCTAACTCCATTGAATACATATTGAACTGTAACTTGCACAACAGATTGATTCTATCCTCATTACGAACAGCGACAATAGTAGAAGATGAAGCTATTTATGGGTTATGAGTCTTGAGTGAAGAAGATCGCCGGAAGATGGAGAGAGTGGTTGGAGATCACTCAAGTGCAGAGAATTCTAGGGCTCAAGATAACAAGTGAATTAACCCCTCTGAGGAGCA